>NW_027397084.1:24390188-24490847 GCF_003265705.2 Callorhinus ursinus
GGGGGTGGGAGGGATGGGGTGGCTGGGTGATAGACATTGGGTAGGGTATGTGCTATGGTGAGCGCTGTGAATTGTGCAAGACTGTCGAATCACAGATCTGTACTTCTGAAACAAATAATGCAACGTATGTTAAGAAAAAAGAAAAAGAAGAAGATAGCAGGAGGGGAAGAATGAAGGGGAGTAAGTCAGAGGGGGAGATGAACCATGAGAGACAATGGACTCTGAAAAACAAACTGAGGGTTCTAGAGGGGAGGGGGGTAGGGGGATGGGTTAGCCTGGTGATGGGTATTAAAGAGGGCACATTCTGCATGGAGCACTGGGTGTTATGCAGAAAGAATGAATCATGGAACACTACATCAAAAACTAATGATGTAATATATGATGATTAACATAACAATAAAAAAATAAAAAAACACATTTCTGTTTTGTTGATTTTTCCCTACTAATCGTCTATTTTTGGTTTCACTGATGTACCGATGTCTGCTTTCTCTATATTATATCCCCCCTTCTATTTACTTTGGGTTTAATATTTAGCTTTTCTTTTTCTAATGTTTAAGGAGGAAGCTTAGATTACTGACTTTTAGGCATTTTGTGTTTTTAAAGCCAATGAAGCTATAAATTTCCCTCTAAGCACTGTTTTAGCTGCATTCCACATTTTTTGTGGAGCTGCATTCCATTTTTATATGCTGTTTTAATTTTTATTCAGTTCAGAGTATTTTCTTATTTATCTTGTGATTTCTTTGATCCATGGTTCATTAAACAGTACGTTTAATTTCCAGTTATATTTCTTCCTGTGGGCCCTTTTTTAAAAAGATTTTATTTATTTATTTGAGAGAGAGAGAGAGGCAGAGAGAGGTGGAGAGAGAGAATGAGCAGGGGAAGGAGCAGAGGCAGGGGAAAAGCAGACTCTCCACTGAGCAGGGAGCCCGATGTGGGACTCGATCCTGGGACTCCAGGATCATGACCTGAGCTGAAGGCAGACACTTAACTGACTGAGCCACCCACGTGCCCCCTGTGGGCTCTTAACTTTTCCCCTTTGGGCAGTCTTCCCATAGGTCTCTTAGTTTGTTGCACTTGCAGTTCTTTATGCATTCATTTAAGGAATGGAGGATGGGACTGATGCCTTAATGATAATTATTAAGCTGATTATGCAGTTCAGATGAAGTATTTTTGATTGAAAAGTTGCTCTGTGCTCAACACTGTGATCTTTGTTCTGGGACTAGCTTCACAACTAGAGACAGAGATGTCCTGGGACCTTTATTGTAAATGTTTCTGTATTTATAGGGCTGAAGTCACCCCTATCATACTCTAGGGAAGGATTTCTGTGGTTGATACTGTTGACATACTACCTACAGATTTCTTTTTTCTTTTTTAAAGATATGATGATACATAATATAATATTTTAAGGGACTTAAGTTTTACTATTCTTCCCCCAAGAGAAAGAAATTCTGATATGGGTTAAGACAAGAGGAGTCCTGGACCACTGTGCCAGGTCCCGCTAGAGGAGTGAGCTTCTATAGGTAGTGCACGGTTGCAGGTCTGGGGTAAGCGGCTCTGGAATAAGCTGCTCAGCCTGTCTGTTATCTAGGCCTTTTCATAAAGTCCAGCAAACAGTTATCTGAATAGGGTGGAGAACACAGACTGGGTGATGAAGGTCCGGAGGACTTGTCCAGAGGATTTTGCTAGAAACATCCCTCAGGATTCTATCGGATAAAAGCAATGGGTGGCTGAAGAGGAAGTAGGTTGTTGCCATCATCTCTACCATGAATGTGACGTTTTTTTTAAGTTTTTATTTAAATTCAAGTTAGTACATACTGTGTAATATTGGTTTCAGGAATAGAATTTAGTGATTCATCACTTACATATTACACCCAGTGCTCATAACAACAAGTACCCCCCTTAATCCCCATCACCCATCTAGCCCATCATCCCACCCACCTCCCCTCCAGCATCCCTCATCCCGGTTTTTCTCTATCCTTAAGAATCTCTTGCTGTTTGCATCCTTCTCTTTTTCCCTTTTCCCCTATATTCATTTGTTTTGTTTCCTAAATCCCACATATGAGTGAAATCATATCATATTTGCCTTGCTCTGACTTATTTCACTTAGCATAATATACTCTGACTCCTTTCACATCGTTGTAAATTGCAAGGTTTCATTCTTTTTGATGGCTGAGTAAGACTCCATTGTGTATATACACCACATCTTCTTTATCCATTCATCAGTCAATGGATGTTTGGGCTTTTTCCATAATTTGGCTATTGTTGATAATGCTGCTATAACCATGGGGGTGCATGTACACTTTTGAATCTGTGTTTTCTATCATCGTAGGGCAATTGCTGGGTTGTAAGGTAGTTCTATTTTTAACTTTTGAGAAACCTCCATACTGTTCTCCAGAGTCCATCAGTTTGCATCCCCACCAATAGTGCAAGAGGGTTCCCCTTTCTCCACATCCTCACAAGCATCTGTTGTTTTCTGTGTTGTTAATTTTAACCGTTCTGACAAGCACAACTCATTGTGGTTTTGATTTGGATTTCCCTGATGATGAGTGATGTTGAGCATCTTTTCAAGTGTCTGTTAGCCATCTGGATGTCTTCTTTGGAAAAATACCTATCCGTGTCTTCTGCACACATCTTAACTGTGTTGTTTTTTGGGGTATAGAGTTTGATAAGTTCTTTATAGATTTTGGATACTAACCCTTTATCAGATATATCATTTGCACGTATCTTCTCCCATTCTGTAGGTTGCCTTTCAGTTTTGTTGATTGTTTCCTTTGCTGCACAGAAGATTTTTATCTTGATGAGGTCCCAATAATTCATTTTTGCTTTTGTTTCCCTTGCCTCTGGCAATGTGTCTAGTAGGAAGTTGCTATGGCTGAGGTTAAAGAGGTTGCTGCCTGTGTTCTCCTCTATGATTTTGATGGTTTCCTATTTCACATTTAAGTCTTTTATCCATTTTGAATTTATTTTTGTATATGGTGTAAGAAAGTGGTCCAGTTTCATTCTTTTGCATGTAGCTGTCCAGTTTTCCTAACACCATTTGTTGAAGAGACTGTCCTTTACCATTGGAGATTCTTTCCTACTTTGTGGAAGATTAGTTGACTATATAGTTGTGGGTCCATTTCTGGGTTCTCTATTCTATTCCATTGATCTAGTGTCTGTTTTTGTGCCAGTGCCATACTGTCTTGATGACTACAGCTTTGTAATGTAGCTTGAGGTCCAGAATTGTGATGCCTCTAGGTTTGCTCTTTTTCAAGTTTGCTTTGGCTATTAAGGGTCTTTTGTGGTTCCATACAAATTTTAGGATTGTTTGTTCCAGCTCTGTGAAAAAAGCTGGTGGCATTTTGATAGGATTGCATTGAATGTGTAGATTGCTTTGGGTAGTATAGACATTTTAACAATATTTGTTCTTCCAATCCATGAGCATGGAATGTCTTTCCATTTCTTTGTGTCATCTTCAATTTCTTTCATCAGTATTTTAGACTTTTCAGAGTAAAGTTTTTTTTTTTTTTTTTTTTAACCCCTTTGGTTAGGTTTATTCCTAGGTATCTTATGGTTTTTGGTGCAATTGTAAATGGGATCAATTCCTTTATTTTTCTTTCTGCTGCTTCATTATTGGTGTATAGAAATGCAAGAGATTTCTGTATGATGATTTTGTATCCTGTCACTGTGCTGAATTCGTGTATCAGTTCTAGCAGTTTTTTGGTGGAGTCTTTTGGGTTTTCTACATAGAGTATCATGTCATCTGGAAATAGTGAAAGTTTGACTTCTTCCTTGCCAATTTGGATGTCTTTTATTTCCTTTGTTGATTGCTGAGGCTAGGACTTCCAGTACTATGTTAAATAGTAATGGTGAGAGTGGACATCCCTATTTGTGTCTGATCATAGAGGAAAAGCTCTCAGTTTTTCCCCATTGAGGATGATATTAGCTGTGGGTCTTTCATATATGGCCTTTATGATGTTGAGGTATGTTCCCTCTATCCCTACTTTGTTAAGGGTTTTTGTCAAGAATATACTGTGCTTTGTCAAATGCTTTTTCTGTATCTATTGAGAGGATCATATGGTTCTTATCCTTTCTTTTATTAACATGGTGTATCATGTTGATTGACTTGCAAATACTGAACCACCCTTGCAACCCAGGGATAAACCCCACTTGATCATGGTGAATAATTCTTATAATCTACTGTTGGATTCGATTTTTGATTTGCTAGTATCTTGTTGAGAATTTTTGCATCCATGTTCATTGGGGATATTGGACCGTAATTCTCCTTTTAAGTTGGGTCTTTCTCTTGTTTTGGAATCAAGGTAATGATGGCTTTATAGAATAAATTTGAAATTTTCCTTCCATTTCTGGTTTTTTTTTGAACAGTTAGAGAAGAATAGGTATTAACTCTTCTTTAAATGTCTGGTAGAATTCCCCTGGGAAGACATCTGGCCCAGGACTTTTGTTTGTTGGGAGATTTTTGATGACTAATTCAATTTCTTTAATGGTTATGGATCTGTTCAAATTTTCTGTTTCTTCCTGTTTCAGTTTTCATAGTTTGTATGTTTTTAGGAATTTGTCATTTCTTCCAGATTGTCCAATTTGTTGGCATATAATTTTTCATAATATTCTCTTATAATTGTTTGTATTTCTGTGGTGCTGGTTGTGATCTCCCCCCTTTCATTTGTGTTTTTATTTATTTGGGTCCTTTCTCTTTGCTTTTTGATAAGTCTAACTAGAGGTTTATCAGTTTTATTAATTCTTTTGAAGGACCAGCTCCTACTTTCTTTGAGCTATTCCACTGGGGTTTTGCTTGTTTCTATATCATTTATTTCTGCTCTAATCTTTATTATTTCCCTTCTTCTGCTGGCTTTAACTTATTTGCTGTTCCTTTTCTAGCTCTGTTATGTGTAAGGTTAGGTTTTATATTTGAGACTTTTCTTGCTTCTTAAGGTAGGCCTGTATTGCTATGTACTTCCCTCTTATGACTGTTTTAGCTGTATCCCAAAAGGTTCGGACTATCAAAATGGGAAAACATCATTTTCATTTGCTTCCATGTATTTTTAAATCTCTTCTTTAATTTCTTAGTTAAACCATTCATTGTTTAGTAGAATGTTCTTTAACGTCCATGTATCTGGTTTTTTCAATTTTTTTCTTGTGGTTGGCTTCAAGTTTCAGAGCGTTGTGTTCTGAAAATATGCATGGTATGATCTCAATCCTTTTGTACTTTTTGAGGGCTGATTTGTGACCCAGTATGTGATCTATTCCGGAGAATGTTCCACGTGCACTCAAAAAGAATGTGTATTCTGCTGATTTAGGATAAAGTGTTCTGAGTATATCTCTTGAATCCATCTGGTCCAGTGTGTCATCCAAAGCCGTTGTTTCCTTGTTGGTTTTCTGCTTAAATTATCTGTCCATTGCTGTAAGTGGTGTATTAAAGTCCCCTAGTATTATTGTATTGTTATCAATGAGTTTTTAACTGTTATTAATTGATTTATATATTTGGGTGCTCCCAAGTTGGGGACATAAATATTGACAATTGTTAGATCTTGTTGTTGGATAGACCCCTTCATTGTGATATATATAGTGCCCTTCTTCATCTTTTGTTACAATCTTTGGTTTAAAATCTACTTTGTCCAATACAAGTATGGCTAACCTGGCTTTCTTTTGATGTCCATTAGCATGATAAATGGTTCTCTATCCCCTCACTTTCAATCTGCATGTGTCTTTAGGTCTAAAATGAATCTCTTGTAGACAGCATATAGATGGGTCTTCTTTTTTTTAAAATCTATTCTGATATCCTATGGCTTTTGATTGGAGCATTTAGTCCATTTCCATTCAGAGTGATTATTGATAAATATGAATTTAGTGCCAATGTATTACCTGTAAAGTCAGTGTTTCTGGATATTGTCTCTTTTCCTTTGTAGTCTTTGTTGCTTTTGGTCTTTCTTTTCCAATCAAAGAGTCCCCTTTAATATTTCTTTCAGGGCTAGTTTAGTGATCACATACTCATTTAGTTTTTGTTTGTCTGGGAAACTCTTTATCTCTCCTCTATTCTGAATGACAGCCTTGCTGGATAAAGTATTCTTGACTGCCTATTTTTCCCATTCAGCACATTGAATATATCATACCACTCTCTTCTGGCCTGTCAAGTTTCTGAAGAGAGATTTGCTGCTCACCTTGTCTTTCCTTGTAGGTTAAGGTTTTCTTTTCCCTTGCTATTTTTAGAATTCTTTCCTTATTTCTGTTTTATGCAAATTTTACTATAATATATCTTGGTGTTGGTCTGCCTTTGTTGATTTTGATGGGACTTCCCTGTGTCTCCTGGATTTGGATATGTTTCCTTCTCCAGGTTAGAGTTTTCATCTATAATTTGCTCAATCTTCCCGTTTTTCCCTCTCTTCTTCTTCTGGGAATCCTATGATATGAATGTTTTTATGCTTTATGGAGTTGTTGAATTTCCTAAATCTACATTCGTGATCCAATATTTTTCTTTCCCTCTTCTTTTCAGATTCATTATTTTCCATAATTTTATCTTCTGTATCACTGATTCATTCCTCTGCTTCATCCATCCTGTGGTCATTACATTCAGTCAGTTTTGCATCTTGGTTATAGCATTTTTTATTTGGCCCTTTTTTAGGTCTCTTCTATTCCTGTGGTAAGGGACTCCCTGGGGTCTTCTGTGCTTTTCTCTAGCCCAGGTAGTATCCTTATGGCTGTTGTTTTAAAGTCTGGTTTAGGCATATTACTTATATCTGTTTTGATTAGATCCCCAGTCATGACCTCTTCTTCTTTCATTTGGGGTGAATTCCTCCATCTTGGCATTTTGTCTAGGTCTCTGTCTTCTGTGTGTTAGGAAAGCCTGTTACGTTTGCTGCTCCCAAGAGTAATGGCTATATTTAGAAGAGGTCATATGCTGTCCAGGGCCTGGCGCTTCAGGAAGTGTCTCTGGTGTATGCTGTGTGCACTCTGCTGCTGTGTTTTGGCTGCTCTGTCTTTCAGGTCAGTCCTCTGCAGAGTTCCTCCTTGCCTGCAGAGGGGAGTGTTTGGAACTTGTCCAGAGTGGTGAGTTTAAACTCGGTGTGCTCTGGTTTGCTTGTTAAAAGGGGCCTGATGCTATTTCCACTAGCACTCTTTGGGTCAGTAGACTTGGTGCGTGTTGGGGGTTTGTGCTGGTCTTCTGAGAGAGAGGCCCAGGGCTTTGGTTCTCAGGCACACTTGACCTAGTAAAGAAGCACCTGCAGAGCTCAGGGGGGAATGGGACTTGGTAGAAGTGGCTCAGGCCTCCACTGTGGGGTGCTGTGCTGCTCACTGAAGTCCATCTGTGCTTCCACGGTGTGGCCTCTTTTCTCTCTTTAGTTGTACAGTTTGTTCTCTCAGTCTTCAGATAGATTTCCTGCATATTCAGAATGATTTGGTATTTATCTAGCTGTGTTCAAGGGATGAGGCAAACAAAGGTCCTCCTACTACTCCACCATCTTAACTCTAACATGACGTTAAACAGTTTAACAAACATTTTAACAAATAACTGGAATAACAGCTTATAATAATAACTAACAGTTACTGAGGACTTTCTATGCATAGGCACTATACTAAGTCTTTCATATCTTACGTTATTTAAATCACACAAACCCCATAAGCTAAATACTATTGTTATCATCCCCTTTACATTTGAGGAATTAAGTGATTTGCCTCAGGTCACTTGCAAGGACATTTTCTTCAGACATGTTTGTACCCAGTACAGCTTTTTTAAAACAGAGAGACTTTCCTCCCCATCTTGGGCACCTGGTCACTTTCTATAATAAAGCAAACTTTGTTTCTGGGGCAACTGGAAGGCAAATATATTTTAAAAGTCTTCAATAGAATAGGCATCACAATGATTGAAACATTTTCTTCCAATTGTGTGGTCTCTTTACATGGCAAAACAAATGATGCAGAAAAACTCAAGACATTCTCAACAGGCTTCACATTGACAATGGGAGCAAGCACACTTCCAAATCTCATTTGTTTCTCCACTGCATACTAATCCCAGAGTTTATCAGTTTGAATTTATTCCCTGAAGAATAACTCTAGACTAAAAATCCAGTCTTAATCCTTTAGGGGAAATTTTCATATTCTGCATTAATAATCACAAGAATTCAGTAGCAATGTCACCAAGAGCCCTCAGAAGATCATTCTGTTCTCTCACATAGAGACAGGTTGATAATGAACTGATAAATAGAACCTGAAAAATCAAAATTTACAACATAATACTTGTCAGTCAAACATGTTTTCAATATGATGGCTCTAATAATGTACCTCCTAAGCATTTATTATAATATTAAATAGACAAGCACAATATTGGCAAGAGAGAGCCAGCTACACTTATCCAGAATTTCTCCTGCAATAGCAAACTCCTGGATAGAGGGTTAGCTTTATGGCTAACCTGTGCAGTCACGTAGGGCCCAGGCTCAGATGGGCCCTTTGCCTGCTTTAATGCTCTGCTGTCTTCATCATGAAATTCTTAATAATTTTATCTCTGAACTTGCTTTTTGTAAATTAAGTCATATGGGACAAAGGAGCATGCATGTAAGCAGAGATGTATACAATATGCATGTCTATCATTTCTTGACACTCATCTGCATGCAGTGTTTGTGATGCTCCATGGGCAGAGAATTCCAGTGGACCCACTATACATGGGAGTTCAGGAGAATCAAAAGAATACAGATAAATGTGTTATATATATGACTACGTGGGAATGCAGACAGTCCCAAGAGGCTACATTTTTCCATTTGAACCAGAACTTGCTTCAAGGGTAGAAAGAAGGCAATGGTATTCTAAGATATACGAATGACCAAGGAACCTAACCATATCCTTTTTTACTCATGTCACTTCCCTTTTCATTTACAGAGAAATTAATGACATAGAGGAAAGGGAAAAATAGGGGAACCCACAGTTCCTTTCCTTATTCATCAATAACCTGAAGGTAGAGATTGTTGGTAGAATGTGTAAGTATTAAAAGTGAAATAACACAGTTGAGTTAATTTTGTGTAGCAGTTTTACTCTTCTGGTAAGAACAAAATACATATGCATGTATGAGCCACAAAATATGAATTGCATAATTTCAGCAATTCTGCCTATGAGTTAAATGCTTTTATATTTGCATTTAAACTGCCATCACACAATATAAAGATGAATAGCAAAATGTATGCTAATAATTTAAAACTTTAATTTTTCTTCACTTCCAATGATATTACACAATAAATCCATAACAAGTCAAGAGACTGCAGAAGGAAAAAACTATGTTTTAGTGCCTTTAATGACACATAAAAGGGGACCTACATTTTCATTTTGCACTGGGCCCCTCAGATTACATAACTAGCCTTGCCTGAATGAGCCACATCTCTGCAGCCTGCTAGCAATGACCAATTTCCTACTTCTTTACTTTGTGTTCTAGCTGACCATTCCTAGTTTTCTCCACTGGCTCTTCCCTGGCTATCTGTACATAGAGACTTGCCCAGCCTGATCCTGGAATCATATGAAAGCTTCCTGATTAAGGCAAAGTACTGGCTCCGTATTGTTAGAAAAAAGATGACAGTCCCAAAATGGAGCTGCCTGTGCTAATCCCCATGTCACAAACTGAGACTTAATTACAGTTTCAGCCTTCCCCAGGAATGGGATCTTAAATAAGTCAATCTTGAATTACCAGGTCAGCACTAGTGAGGTAATTTGCCTGGGTGACCTCTGCCATTCCCTAAAGAAAGGTGACCTTGACACAATTAGCTCTTAGCTAGGATAACTTCCTTGTCCCACCCTCTTCTGCCTATAAAAGTCTTTTATTTTGTACAGCTCTTCAGAGCTCCTTTCTTTATGGTAAATGGGATGCTGCCTGATTTATGAATCATTGAATAAAGTTAGTAAGATATTTAGAATTTACGCAGTTGATTTTCTTCCCCCCCCCTTTTTTTTTTTAAAGATTTTATTTATTTGTTTGACAGAGAGATACACAGCGAGAGAGGGAACACAAGCAGGGGGAGTGGGAGAGGGAGAAGCAGGCTTCCCACTGAGCAGGGAGCCTGATGTGGGGCTCGATCCCAGGACCCTGGGACCATGACCTGAGCTGAAGGCAGATGCTTAACGAACGCTTAACGACTGAGCCACCCAGATGCCCCTGCTTTTTTTTTTTTTAACCATATAAAGAACTTGCATAATTGTGGTGCCTAAGGCCAGACCATCTGGTGTCTGCCTTCCACCCCCATGGAGTACGAATTCCTAATCCTTGTGGCCTTCCCCAATTGTAGACTTGCCGCTTGCACTGACGTTTGCTATCTAGGTCTTCCCATGTTGTCCTACTTCCTGGGTCTGACCTTGAGGAACAGTGTATATTCCTACTCTACTGAAACCCAGCTTCCAGATTCCCTGGTCCACCATAACCAATGATGGCTCCACTTTTTAAAACTACTTTACTTTTGACTAGGTCATATATGCATGTGGCACAAAAGTCAAAAGATACAAAAGATTAAACAATGAAAAGTAAAACTCTCTAAACGTTGCCTCTGACTCACTTGTACTCAACCCTGAAGTCAGTTATTGTAATCAGTTTTTCTGTATGCATTTCCAGGGATATTATATGTGTGTGTGTGTTCACACAGACACACACACACACACGTATATACACATATACATACACATGCATATATGTATACAACACATGTATACACACATGCATATATGTATATAACACACATATATACACATACACACATGCATATATGTATATAACACACGTATATACACATACACATGCATACATGTATATAACACACGTATATACACATACACATACACATGCATACATGTATATAAATATATGCACACACAAACATATATATGTGTGTATATGTTCATGTTTTTAAAAGCACAAGTGGAACATATGTACTTTTTTTAAACTTAAGAATATATCTTGGAGATTCTTCCATATCAGTACATATTGGGCTCAATTATTCTTTTTAAGTGCTGCATAGTAGAGCCATTGTCTCTGACAGACATTGAGATTGTTTCTAATATTTTGATATTGCAAACAATGCTCAAATGAATTTCCTTCTTGCACATAATTTCACACATTTGTGAATATTTATTAGATGTGGAACTGCAGGATCTAAGAGAATATAAAATATTAATTTAGAAATATACTAACAAATTGCTCTCCATAGGGGTTGTGTTGATTTACACTCCCAACAGCAGTGTATGCAATTTGTCCATGCCTTCACAAACGTAGTGGATCTTTGAACTTACAGCTCTTTGCCACTCTGACAGGGGAAAATAGTATCTTTACCATCTTTACCTATGAGTAGATGTGTAGGATAATGGAGTGCAGATATATTTGAATCCACTAGATAATGTCACTGTATGGAGTAGACGTCTATATCCTTGCCAATGCTTCGTACTGTTAGACCTCTAACTTATTCCCATAGATGGGGGGGGTGATAATGTTTCAGTGTGGTTTCAATTTGATTTCCCTAATTACTAATAAGGCCAAAAAATTTTCATGTGCTCCTGAACCATTCTTGGTTCTTCATCAGTGAAAGGCCAGGTTGTGTCTTTTGCCTGTTTCTATTGGGTTGTCTCTTTTTTGTACTGATTTTTTTTTTAAATCCTCTGATATTATTCCTTTGTGAATTATATGTGTTGCAAAAATTATCCCTAACTTTGTGGCTTGTCTTTCTACTCTCTTTAGGATATCTTTCCATGAACAGAAGTTCTTAATTTTAAATTTGTTTAATATAGCAATCCTCAATTTTATGATTTATGTGTTTTATGCTTATTTATGAAATCCTTCCCTGCCTAATGTAATGGAAAAATGGTAAATTCTTACACTACCTTCTAAAAGCTTTACAGTTCTGCCTTTTGTATTGAAGTCTTTAATCTGCTTGGAATTGAATTTTTATGTAGTGAGGGGTAGGAATTCCATTTCATATTTACAATATAGACAACTAATTGGCCCATTACTTTCTAATGTGCAATTTATTGAATAGTTTCTCCTTTTCCCACTGGTCTGCAATTCTCTTGCTATCATGAATCAAGTTTTCATATATGTGTGGGTCTGCTATGAACTCTATGTTCCCTCTTACTGACCACCTTGTCTATGCCTGCCCCAATAATGCACTCTCTTAATTACTGTTGTTTCATGACAAGTCTTCATATCTCATGGGATCGATTCCTCCACCTCATTCTTTTAGTGCTTTGCTCCTCCATATAAATTTGAGAGTTTAATCAAACCCTCAAAAACTCCTGTTAGGATTTTGAATGGAATTGCAGTTAATCTATAAGTCAACTGGGGAAGAACTGGTATCTTTAAAATACTGAGTTTTCTTATACAATTTTATGTATATATTTTTACTTGAAGGTTTTAAAATAAAATTTTATAACTTTTTTCATTTCACATATTTAGACCTTTTCTTAGATACTTTATACTTTGTTGCTATTGAAAATGGTATCTTTAAAACCATTTCTAACTAAATGTGGCCAGTGAATAGAAAAGCAACTGGCTTCTTAATATTGGTTTAGTACCTAGCAAAGTTGCTACATGATCCTGTATTTTCTATTTGTAAAGATAGAGAATTGTATCATTTGCAAATAATGTAGAGAATTGTATCATTTGCAAATAATGACAGATTTGTTTCTTTCTTTTTGGTCCTAATATCTGTAGAAAATGTTGAATAAAAAGTGGTGGTAGTGGGGTGCCCAGGTGGCTCAGTTTTTAAGCATCTGCCTTTGGCTCAGGTCATGATCCCAGGGTCCTGGGATGGAGCCCTGCATGGAGTCCTGCATCCAACTCCCTGCTCCGTGGGAAGCCTGCTTCTCCCTCTCCCACTCCCCCTGCTTGTGTTCCCTCTCGCGCTATCTCTCTCTGTCAAATAAATAAAATCTTTTATAAAAAGTGGTGATAGTGTGTATCATTGTCTTATCTTGGATCTTAAAGAGAATGTTTTCAACATTCTAAGATAAACTATATTTACTATTTTTTTGTATATACTCCTAACGAGATTAAGGAACTTCTCTTTTATTCATAGTTTACCAAGAAGTTTAATTTAATCTTCAGTTTTTATCATTGTGAGAGGTGGTACACTTACTATGTTTCCAAAAAATTACTATATTTCTAAAATCTCCATTCTTGGGGCACCTAGGTGACTCAGTCTCTTAAAAGTCTGCCTTCTGCTCAGGTCATGATCCCAAGGTTCTGGGATGGAGCCCTGCACTGGGCTCCCTGCTCAGCAGGGTGCTTGCTTCTCCCTCTCCCTGCACCCCCTTGTGCTCTCTTTTGCTATCTCTCTCTCTCAAGTAAATAAAATCTTAAAAAAAACCTCCATTCTTTCCTCTTTTGCCTCCATCACCCTTTTTGTTGATGAAATAGGTTTATATTTACACTTACTTATTATACAATTACACCTTTTCCTATTTTCTAATTTAATATCTTTAATTGATTTTTTTATTTGTATCTATAAAAAGTGAGGAATTGAGTGTATTACATTATTTCTCACAATTCATTTCTCTTTTCCTCCCAAGTTGTGTTAGCTATTTCACAGTAATATTGTCCATGTTAATAGTGTTTAGATTCTGTTTTTCAACCATAATCCCTATATTGGTTTTAGTTTTCTTCTTCTTCTTCTTTTTTTTTTAAGATTTAGTTATTTATTTCAGAGAGAGAGAGGGAGAGTGCGGGCACGTGAGAGAGCGCCCATGGTAGCTGGTGGGGAGGGGCAGAGGGAAAGAATCGCAAGCAGATTCGCTGCTGGGCAGGCAGCCAGGGCTCGATCTCATGACCCTGAGATCATGACCAGAGAGGAAACTAAGAGTCGGACACTTAACCGACTGAGCCACCCAGGCACTCCTTTAGTTTTATTTTTGTAGTTAGAGTTAAGGTTTATAGCCAGTCTGTCCTTTGTAATTTTGTCATCTTCTGTTGGGCAAAAGTATGTCCTCTAATAATTTCTTCAAGAAGTACTCATGACAGCTAGAGTCCCTGAAATTTTTTTTTTCTGAAAAATAGTTTGTTGAGTATAAATTCTTGGGTCATATGTTATTTCTTTAGTAACTTTTTGGGCTTTTGAGCTATTATACCATTTTCTAGGATCTCAAACCAAAATTTTTTTTCTTTAATAGATAAATTGAAGGTTTTGCCCTGATGTCCAAATAATTCTTTTTATCTTTGAAGTCCAGTAACATTACCAAGATAGGGTGGGTGGTTTTGTGTCACTATTTGTGTGTGTGTGTGTGTGTGTGTGTGTGTGTGTGTGTGTGTGTAAAATGGCATGTGCTTTCACATGCAGGTTCAAATCTAGCTTTTATTTTAAAAAGGTCTTCTTGAATATACCTTTAAGTATTTTTCCTTTTCTGTTATTTCAGTTAAAAAAATATTTTTTTAATGTGGGCAGGAGAGAACTATGTTAGATCTCCTTTTTTCTGTCTTCTATATTTATTATTTTATTTGCAATTATTTTTTATTCTTCATTTCCATTTCATTTGTTTCTATTTCTCAGTCCTGTCCTCTATTACCTTGTTGGTGGTTTTAGTAGTGTCTTTTATCTTTTGGGCTGCTCTCAGCGTGGCCCTTATTTTTGTAATGATTTTGCTTTGCTCATCTTTCTTGAATGCTGCTATTCCTTTTGTTGCCTCACCATGCTTCATCTCAGTTCTCGTATCTCTGCTTGAGCTCCCGCTCTATAGTGACAATTGCTTCTCAATACATTTATGAATTCATGCTGATATATTTGCCCACAATGCCATTTGTCTCAGGGCAACATTTTCATATTCTGTGTTTCAGGATTTCTCCTTATGTTATAGAATTCTATGTATGAATTGCTTTGGTCTTGATTTCTCTTCTTCATAGATATCGGCAGCTGCACAGCTCCTCCCGATGCAGTATCTTTTCTCCATCCTGTCTCTCTGCCCCACTACTTCCTACATTTATAGCCTGTCAGTATGATTCTTTCCTTATTACTGCTCTCTCTAATTTTCCTTTGTGCCAACTCAAATCTAGGTAAGTTCCTGCCACTCTCCCAAACACACTCTTTCTTATTATTCCATGTAAGAGGTGGTTGACTTTGCCTCTCAGATGGTAGCCTTTACCTTAGGAATGATGCTTTCTCCTTTGGTTTGAGTTCTGTAGCCATGGGCACTCTATCTTAGCATCTTTCAGTACGCATCTTGACCTTCCATGTATCCAACTGCTCTTTCTTTAATACCATAGTGTGGGGTTGTATACACCTTTTAGTTTTACTGAAGATAAAATTTGCACTTCTGTCTCTCATATTCCTTATTGCTTTTAGAGATATTTAAGAGAAGAAAGTAAAAGTACTACCTTGACTTAGCCATTTAAAAACTTTCTTATGGGCTTCTTACTTTGTTGTTGGAATGGTCTTCCTGGGCCTGTCTTCTGCTCTGTTCTACCTTCCAGGCTTGTCTCCATTGTTCTGGTTCAGGAAAAATTGCATTCCCAGGCTCTTGCCACCTCAGCTGCCATCACTGACTGCTGGATGGGGCTATGAAGAATGCCTTTGGGAAGTAATCAGTGATGATGGATAAAACCTTGCCATTTAAAAGAAAAGAAAATATGTCAGTACTTTTAGTCACTCTTGAGAAACCTAATTAGATATTGAAATAGTCTAATGGGATCTGAAAGCTCTGTATTTTTATATCTAGCAGTAGAAGAGCATGCAGCTTTCTCCTTGAGAAATGTCCAATCAGTTTTCAACGCCTAGTTCACTTCATCCAGAGGCTCACACTCCAGTGATTTCCTGCACTCAAGTTATCACATCCTACCTGCAAAACTCATCACGGAATCTAGTAATTTTCTTATGTGAGTGCATAGCAATGGCTCCCTATACTAGGACTAATGCAATCAAGACCATATTTTTATTACTCTGGTATGTGACCATAGTCTAAATTAAAAAAGAAGAAGAAGAAGGAGGAGAAGAAGAAGAAGAAGAAGAAGAAGAAGAAGAAGAAGAAGCAGAAGCAGGAGCAGGAGCAGGAGAAGGAGAAGCAGAAGGAGAAGGAGAAGAGAGTTGTAGAGCTGAAGCTGTCAGCTCAGTACTGTGGGAAGAAACTGGCCGGCATTGGCCAGGCTGATAAAGGACTAGTCCATGCTTCTTTCTGTGCCTTGGTTGTCTTAGAGGAAGACAGGGAAGGAAAGTGCAGGGGATACTCTTCTCATGCTGATGAATGGTGTAATGTAGTGCTGATAAGCACAGGCTCTGGGGTCAGACTGCCTGCATTAAAGCCCTGGCATTGCCACCTACTCAAAGTGTGCTTTTAACAAGTTTGTAATTTTTCTGTGCCTAATTTTTTTCTTCTCTAAAAAGGGGATAAAGATGCCAATAATACCACCTCCTAAGGCTTTTTTGAGGAGTAAAGCCAATAATGTAAAGTGTCTGGCAGGTAGTACTTAGTAAATACATATTGTTATTGTTATGATAAAGCTTAATCTTATCTTTTTAAAAAATTTATTTATTTATTTGACACAGAGAGAGAGAGAGAGAGAGAGAGAGAGAGAGAATGAGCACAAGCAGGGGGAGCGGCAGGCAGAGGGAGAAGCAGGCTCCCGCAGAGCAGGGAGCTGACACGGGGTTCAATCCCAGGACCCTGGGATCATGACCTGAGCCCAAGGCAGAAGCTCAACCAACTGAGCCACCCAGGTGTCCCTTACTCTTATCTTTTTAATGAATACTAACAAGGAGGGTCCAGTTCTTAATACTGAGACTCAAGAGGAGGATGCCTGGGGGAGAGGAACTTGCAGGTACCGTCACACAGCTGTAAGCAGATCTGATCTCGCAGATTTGCAGTGTCTCACTCGGCTGGCTTTCTCAGCCAGCCAGTGTCGGAAGGCTCAGAGGGCCACACCACCAACCACCAACCACACAGCTGCACCTGCGTTTGCTGTAACTCTCGTCAGTTATGTAGCACTTTCGTACACAGTTTTCTCTTTGCCCTTTTCAGCAACCCTGTGGTGAGGGCCTTGTCATTCCCATTTTACAAATGAGACTTACGTGACTCACCCAAGGTTGTGCTACTGGTAAGAAGTGGAAGCTGTTTTCAACCCAAGTCTTTCTCTTTTTTCTGTGCTCACTTTACTAAACTGGCTGTGGAGGTGTTTAGAAATTGACTTCAATGGCCTCTAAAACATACTCTCTAACATGCTTCTCAAAGGTCAGGGTGTGTAAGGATGACCTTTTAAACTGCAGCTCTTCACTGTGCAAAAGTTTTTTTGTTTGATGTAGTCCCATTTGTTTATTTTTGCTTTTGTTCCTCTTGCCTGGGGAGATGGATCTGTAAATATGTTGCCTAAGACTGATGTCAAAGCTCTTACTTCCTGTGTTTACTTCTTGTAGTTTTATGGTTTCCAGTCTTGCATTTAAGTTTTTAATCATTTTGAGTTAATTTTTGTGTGTGGTGTAAGAAAGCGGTCCGCTTGCATTCTTTTGCTTGTAGTTCTCCAGTTTTCCCAACATTTACTGAAGAGTCTGTCTTTTCCCCATTGTATATTCTTGCCTTCTTTGTCAAAGATTACTAAAACTAGTATCATATTGTTTGTCAACTACACTTCAATTAAAAAAAAATAGAGATTCTTGGAAACCACCACCAGAGGGTCTGAGGTTTGGGAGGGGCCTGGGAGTTCTGCCATCTTAATGGACCCAGATGTCTGTCAGCATCTTCCAGTATCCCAGTCTGACCATCACTGCATTTGACTGCCCTTCCTTTAAGACTGTAGTTTTGGGTTATGTACACCCTTTAGCTTCACTAAACACAGAGTCAGGTGATTCTGTTCATAGTTTGCCTAGGAAACTACACTTGCCAGGACCAAGAATAAGTAAAACAGACACAATCCTCCTTGAATCTTCATGGAGTTCACAAAAAAGTGTGAGAAATGGACAGATAAACAATCCAATGTCACACAGTGTGATGAGACTGTTAATGCATCTGGAGAAATGCCCATTTAGATCCCGTCCCTTCTATGTTTTTGCTTGTATGTAGTTGTGTACATATTCCTATGTTTGTCATTAGCACACTCTGGGAGAGGCTTATCTAATTCTGTGTTCATGAAGGTCTCATATTAGGCAGCTCTATTTTATGCCCCAATTTGTGCTTTAAATTACATAAAATCCCTATAAACTTAACGCAGACCTATAAGTGTTTACATGTGAAATTTTTTCTCCCTTGTGTATGTACATCATTTTTTGTTAGCTACCATGAATGATGTGAACCATTTCCCCATAGTCATCTTGGATGATAAATACCATGACCATTTGTGTCACCAGTGATATTACTTATCAAATGCTTTTGCTTATCTGTATTATCTAATTCTCATAACGATTTGATGAGGTACATACAAGAATTATTATCTCTGTTTTACAGAGAGGAGGCAGAGGTTTAGTTGGCTTTATCATTATTGCCCAGCTGGTCAATGGTAAAGCTGGAAGCAAGCCTCGTCCTTCTGAATCCCCATGCATGCTCTATTCATGGTACTGCATAGCAAAACAAATCAGCAAGCTTTGAGCAAAGCTGCAGAGGCTGGAAAATGCCTAACCTGGATAGGGCTTCTGTAACATCACCATAGGAATCCCCTCATCTCCACTTAGCTGTACTGATCAATGACCTGCTCTGCCCAGTCCTTAAAGCTGTGTTTTGAATATTGATGGTGGTAAGCTAAGCAAATTCCAGGACAGAGAGCAGCAAATACACCAGGCCCATTAAGCATGAGTAAAATGACTACTTTTAAAAGTGGTTTATGGGTCTCACAGGGAAAACACACACATGGATAAAAGGAAGCCAAAACCAACAGCTTAGTACCTTAGAAGTCCATCAAGAAAACTTACCTGAAACAAGGACTATGGCCTCTATCAGAGAGAGAGACTAAATGTCAGTGTCTGTTTCTATCATTTTCTTCTCTTAGCAGTTTTGACCTTCATTTCATAAAATAGTAGTTAATAATTATGTGTGTTCTTTGGAAAGTGAGATAATTCTTTCCTTGCTCCATATGATCATTTTTATTTGGGTACCTCTGACATACATAAAATACTGGAGATAGTTGGAACAAGTTTGTGTGAACTGATTAGCAACACACAGTTATTAATGGATAGACTCATTAGGGAATTTAAGATATAGTCCCAGAATAAGTGGTGTCCAAAGCTGGCAATAAGCCCTGTTTGAATATTCACATTACCACCCAAACACCTGGAGGTAGAGAGTGCTTTATTCACTGGCATTAGAGGTGGCTTCTAGAGTTAGAGTGAATAGAGTAGTTTTATGAAAATCAATAGAGTGATTACAATTACCAAGTGCATTACTTTAAAGATATTAAGAGCCACAAATCAAACATGTCAGCTGAAGAATAATGATAATGTTATGTACAAACAAGAAAGCATGGTATCAGCTGAGGAAGGGGCCAGAATCGTATCCTAGGGTTTCTGAGGAAAAGATGTAGTTGTTTTTTGTTTGTTTGTTTGTTTGCATCACTCTTAAGGCAGTTTGTTATAGTCTTACAAAGCAAAATACACAATTTTGTAATCACTGACAGACAGTTGGAAGGGAAAAGAAATCCAATCATGCTGAAAGATTTGGCTGGAATTGTCTCTACTCAACCAACAGAGATTGGCTTGGCTGGGAGTGCATTTGTCAATGCCTTGTACTCCCACGCAGCACAATAGAGCTGAGGATGTTCCAGAACTGCTAAGTAGCAAGGTGCCTGACATGCTAATTAATTTGAAACTTGGAATGCCAGGGTTGGAGGGTCTGCAGAAAACATTTAGTATGACCACTGCCATGATGCTTTCAACTCTACTACACCCCCACCCAGTTCCTCCATGTTCTGGCCCATGAATCCCTAGAATGGCATTCTAGGCATGGAGATTAGCAAGTGTCAAGACTCAGAGATAAGAGAGAAAAATAAATACCTGTACAGGACTTCAAGTATTTAAGTGTTAATGGTGGGGAGTGCTGAGAGATGAAAGAAGAGGCTTGAAAGGAATAAAACATAGTCATGCCAAGGGGTTTGGATTTTACTCTGAGCATAATGAAAAAGCCTCTAGGGGAGCAGATATATGGAAAACTCCCAGACCTCTTTGCTAAAGCAGCAGAGATTATAAGACCCAGAACACAGACATTGGGTCTGGGTGAGATGTCTTCCTGCAGGGCTTCCTCAGACAGCTCTATATGGTAATGTAAGTTGTCTTGGGTGCTGACGTCCTTGGGCATATGAAAAGCAGTGAGCCCACAGTTCTTTGGTTCTCGAGCCCTGTGGTCTTCTCCCTCTACATAAGCTGCTGAGACCACAATACTTCTGGTATGCCTCCATAAGGTAAAAGGAAGGAAGTAGGAACTGTGTTTGCCCATATCCAGTGGACATTATCTGTATCTTTTGCACTGCTTGTGGGAATAAATCAAAGTAAAAATAACTTCGAACTCAATCCAAGTTTTCATTCTTGCCCATTTACAACTCTGAACTTGACCGTATAGTGTGGCCTAATCCAGAAGGGAAGTGACAAATCTGATTTCCTGGATTGGAGACTGTAAATTTGTAGTGGCATCTATCCACGAGAGTGTGTGATATTGTTCAGCAGCCATCAATGGCCCAGGTGGGGATGGCAAGAAGGTTGATGCTTTTCTGGACAGCAGAGAAAGACCAGGGAGGCAAAGGACTTGAGAATATTGATGAGTGTAGTAGGCTGAAAAAAAAATAGCTCCCTAAAAATATATTCATTTCCCAATCCCTGAAATCTGTAAATATTACGTTATATGGCAAAAGATCTGGTGAAGTGTCTTGAAATGAGATGCTTATCTTAAGATTATCCAGGTGGGCCCTGGTGTCATCA
This sequence comes from Callorhinus ursinus, assembly GCF_003265705.2. Lineage (NCBI taxonomy): Eukaryota > Metazoa > Chordata > Mammalia > Carnivora > Otariidae > Callorhinus > Callorhinus ursinus. Next base: position 24,411,017 of record NW_027397084.1, read on the forward strand.
CCTGTATCCTTAAAAAAGAGGGGCAGAGGAAACTCTGGTAGACACACAGAAGAGAGGATGGTGTGAAGATGGAGGCAGAGACTGGAGTTACATGGCTACAAGTCAAGGAAGGCCTGGGGCACCAGAAACAAGGAGAGAGGTACTGAGAAGATGCTCTCCCAGAGTCTCTGGAGGGAGTGTGGCCCTGCTGACACTGTGATTTCAGATTTCTTTCTTTTTTCTTTTTCTGATTTTATTTATTTGTCAGAGACAGAGAGAGAGAGAGAGAGAGCACAAGCAGGGGAAGCAGGAGGCAGAAGGAGAAGCAGGCTCCCCACTGAGCAGGGAGCCTGATGTGGGACTCAATCCCAGGACCCTTGGATCATGACCTGAGCCAAAGGCAGATGCTTAACTGACTAAACCCCCCAGGCGTCCCTGATTTCAGATTTCTGTCTCCAAAACTGTGAGATAATAAATTTCTCTTCTTCTAAGCCATCAAGTTTGTGGTATTTTTTATAGCAACCACAGGAAATGAATATAGCAAGAGAGTGGCTGACACGGGGTCACGGAGCCTCAGTTAGATACAGAAGGTGGCAGAGGTAAGGAGACCCTGTTAGAATGGGAGAAAATGGAGGTCTTTCTGAGGTCCTCGGAATAAGGGAGCAAGAGAGAAATCTGGATGGAGATGTGTGTAGTCAGGGAGAGTTTAAATTTCAGAGATGGAGTTGAGGAGATGAAGGAAGTGAGAGACTAGGGTTGTGGCTGGGTTATCCACATGAACATTGCAATCTCCCAGGGTAATGACAGGACTTGCACAAAGGGGAAGACTGTGAATCAGATACCAGAGTTCTCAAGGGATCAAGAGGAAGTGAAGGGAGGTAACAGGTGGAGGGTGGGAAGATGCAGAGGGTTCAGGGTGGTAGAGTCAGAAGGCAGGTGTCTCAAAGGAACCTATTTGGAATTTTATTCAAGAGATAGATGAATCATGGTCTTGGAGAGACACTGGAACAAAGAAAATGCCCACCCTGTTTTTTGAATCCAAAGTACATGGGATGTTGGAAAGTGTGCAGCTTGCACTCAAGAGATCTCCCGGAGCAAGGGGACTGTGTCTTCTGGAGAAATCCTGGCACCCATGAGGGCCAGGACATAAAGAGAACATTCATGAAATGATTGAGGATGGATGGGTATTTGTTAACATGTAATGTGATATATCAATTAATGCAACAAATAGCAGCACTTGGAAACTATGACTGAGTCAGGATAAGCCTGATGATGTGGTAATAAAGTCAGAACATTTCTGAAATGTGCTCAGGTGATACAAGCACTGCAGTAAGCTCTGTATTATCCAGCTCTAGGCCTCCTGGAGAAGGATGAATGAGCTCCCTCAGTAATTTTAGTAATGGGCTAATTTTAGTTAGTTTGTGAATATCAAATTTTAGTAATCTTCAATAACTTATTTAGCAAAGTACTCTAACATTTTCAAAAATATAAAAAGGAAGATCTATGGAATTGCTTGTCATTTATTTGTCTTCTGAGCATCAAAGCAAGGACCTGCAATTTGGGAACACTCTGAAGACTCTCGGGAGGTCTCTTGTAATTCACAGTAATTCTCCAGACTGAATAGCCTTGAATTAATTTGCATTCTTTTGCTTTGTCACTTAAGCAGTGACAAGTCACAAAGTTGTATTTGTGCCTATTCCTCATTTCTCTGTCTTGTCCACAAATATGTCATGAGAGACTTTGTTAAAGCTTCCTCAGGCACCATCAGCTTGAGCTAATGTATTAATGTATAAATAATATCTAATATTATGCCCTTTACATGGATAATTGTCATTTAATCCTCCGGATATCCCTATTAGGGAGGTATTTTAGTATCACAATCTTATGGATGGAGAGACTGTGAAGCTTGGGGGAGCGAAGTAACTTACACAAGGTCAGCCTGCATGTGCAAGAGCAGGGATTTAATCCTAGCCAGGACTTCAGAAACCTCATCCTTGCTCATTCTGCTGAAGAGCTTTACACTTCCTGGAGGGTGAGAAATGGGAATGTGTGTCTTCAGATAAAAAAGTGCTCTGTTCTTCCCTTAAGCCCAAAGACATTCCACTGGAGACCCAGATGCCATAGTGTTGATTGCTGCCTGCAGCCTGGCCCAGCCACTGCCTGGCTCCTTGGGCTGGGGCGGCTCCTGCATTCTCTAATAGTGCCTCTCCTCTCCCTCAATGTGGTTGGTATCCTGAGCCCTGGGTGCTCCAAGCCCAGGCACCAGGACTGACACTTCCATTTGGGAAAACTCCTACTACTAGGTCTCCTACCAGCTCAGAGAGTGGGGGTTTCATCCTGCTGCCATCTTGGTTCTGGAGCTGGGAAAAGTCACATAGTCTCTTCCTCCCCAGGGGGAGCTGTTCCTATGCTCCTTTTTCCTAGGGCTGAGGCTTCTCTCATCTTGTCTTCTACTTACTCTGCTTCTACCAGTGTCCCCTTCCCTGTTCCTGTCTTTCTCACTCTCTTTCTTTCTCTTTGTTTCCCTATTCACTACCTTCCCTCCAATCTAGATTCAGCCCTCCCTTCTCGGGGACTCTGTTACACAGAGAAAAGATTTGCACTATATATTCTTTCCTTATCAGTCTAGTAACCCAATTTGCACAGGAAATGTGGTCAGCTAGTCAATAATTGTTCTTACTCTGAATCCCACATGATGTGGGATTCCACATGATCCCAGCTTCCTTTCCTAAGCCTTCCCAAATCATCTTTTTGAGAATTAATCCTAGAATCCTAGAGTTAATCTGCAATTTATAGGATTAATATCTACAGTTTAGAGAATTTCTAGTTTTGACAAATATTAGAACAATGTTTGCCTATCGTTAGAGCTCCAGCCCATGCAGTGGATCAGGGATCTTGTCTGAAAGTTCCTTCCATGTTCTGGGATGTAATTCATCAAGGCCTGAGACTTAAACCCATTGAGCAGACAGAAGCTATCTGAAAATCTCTTCATTTACCTCAAGCTTCCAATCTCTCTTACAACATTTGTTCTATCCTTGTTGGGTCTGAAGATCATTCTCATTGACAGAGAAGCCTAAAGTAGACTTGAGTGTTGAGGGCTGGCATTTGGTCATCTGGCAGAACTACATCATGCATCCCAAATAGATAATTTGTATTTAACCCCTGGAGGCTGTCTAAATTAACCCTTTTAGTTTATAGTTGAGGTAACTGATAAGAACCAGAACCAAAATCCAGGCTTCCTGACTCCCAATCTACACACTTTTTTTTTTAAATTAGGTTTTGCTAAGAAGTTCTCAAACTGTCTAAACAGATCAAACAGATCAAACAGATTAGATACATTTAAGACTCTAGATCTTTAAGCATATTCCAGGTCTTTCTCATTTTAAGAACAGGGTCCCCGCTCAGAGGGGAGCCTGTTTCTCCCTCTCCCTCTGCTGCCTCCTGCTTGTGCTCTCTCGCTCTCTCTCAGTCAAATAAATAAAATCTTAAAAAAAAAAGAACTTTATTTACCAAATCTATCTCATACTATGTAGAAAAACAAATGCAACACTCAAAGATTGAGGTTGAGGTAAATAGTAAAGATGATGGGTTGGCATAGATTTTGGCCTAATTGGAGTCTTAGCTCTGTCAGGAGACAACGATCCCATTCTTTGGCCTTACAAAGTAAATTGTTAGGATAGCCCTTAAAAATCCATTCTTTCAAACTCAGCTTGAAATAAAAACATAGCTAAATACAGATATAATAATTTGTTATTTTATCATAAAATCACATGCCTTAAAAACTATGGTCTTCCATAAAACACTCCTAGCAAATGGGAGTGGTAAGGACTTTCTCAGTGGACATGCCCTGGGATCGATGTAAAATGTGGACAAGTAGCAAATGATAGGGGTACTGATTTCCCAACACAGACATTTTCTTGTTTTCTTTCACAAGATGAACATTTGGGTTCATCTGAGGCTAATCCTTGTAGAGGACCTAGAGACATGTGCAGAAAAATAAAAAATCCTATTGGATGATGTACATATAAAGCTATGACTGCAGAGCCAGAAGAGAAAGGCTCTCCTCACCACCATGGGCTCAAACCTACCTTTTTCTTTGAAATCTATGGGTGAACATTCCTTTATAATTAAATTTTCCTCCTTAATATTTACTGGCTCTTCAAATAATGGAAGAGAGTAATAGACTAGATTAAGAAATAAGCTGTGATTGCTGTGGCAGATAGAATATCTGTGAGAGATGTTCTCTATTGCTGAGATGGAGGAGACCATGTAGAAAGGACCTGAGAGTAGCCTGTAGGAGCTGAGACTATTCCTTGGTGGACAGCCAACAAGTCACCAGGATCCTCAGTCCTACAACCACAGGGAAATGAATTCTGCCAACAACCTGAGGGAGCTTGGAAGAAACCATTCCCTAGTCGAGATTCTAGATGGGTTCATTTCTAGCTGACATCTTGATTTCAGCCTTACAAGATCCTGAGCGGAGGACCCAACTAAAATGTGCCAGACTGCTGACCCCTGGAAATGGTGAGAAAATAAACCTGTGTTGTTGTAAGCTGCTAAGTTTGTAATTTGTTACACAGTAACAGAAAATAAATTCAAGTGTGTTCTAGAATTTTCCCTACAATTAATTAGATTTTAAACAGGTTCATTTAATATTACTCTGAGCCCACTAGATGGATAAGGCAGCCTTAAAACATAGCTGTTACAGTGGAAAGCCAACTTGGGATTTAAAGTTAGTGTGAAAAACCTAAAAGAGCTTTACTGTTCCTATTGGACAAGCACAGTGATTATGTGCATGGACATTGGGATCTGAATCTACCACTCCACTACTTATGGGGAAATTGGTTAAGTTACTTAAGCTTTTTTCTAAATTGAAAGACAAATATTTACCTTGTATACTTGATGTGCAGTTTTAGTGAAATGCTGTGTTTTAGCACAGTGCCCAGCATAGAGCCAGTATCTGATAAACTGTCACTATTATTATTATTCTAATCAAAAAAGGAAAGGCTGAGAGGATGGTAAAGGACCATGACAGCAAGAAGGAGAAAAAAAGCAAAGTGTGTACAGGCAAAAATGCGTCTATCTGTAAGCTTTTGCTGTGGGTCACCAGCTATCACAGGTACTCAGCAGCCAGATTTTATTCATGGGAAAACCTTCAGAGAGCCTGGAGATAGAGCGAATGCCATTTTTTTTTTTTCCTGCAGTGAAGTAGATTGCATCCCTAGGTTACGTCTCAGTCACCCAAGGCCTATTCAGGTTCTGTTCCTGTTTTGAATTTAATGCTCTGCCTATCTCACTGAACCCAAGGCCACTCAAAAGTGAAGCTGAAACTACAGATGATCAAAAAGTGGAGTACACGGATAAAAAGGGAAATAAGTCACAAGATGTGTCTTTCAAACCTGACTCCATTGGCTGTCACTGTTTGCCAGGGCTGAGGAGAAGGAATGGCTCCATTTTGCAAGGCTTTGGACATCATCACTAACAGTGAGAGCATGTCTATTTATAAGGGACTTGAGAAATGCAAAAAGAGAGAGACGAAAGAAAAACTTGTTATGTATAAATTTTTTTTTCTAAATTTAATGAGCTCAATGCATTGTACCTTTCCATATATTGGAAAGGAAACAACATTGGGAAGTTAAATCCGTTAATATTTTATGTACATATATTTTTAGATATAATGTGGTTATAAAATGGAAGACATTTGAATGAGATTTAGTGAACTTAGTATTAGATTCCCAAATAGAATGTGCAGGTTTTTTTTTTTTTTAATTTCTGAAAACTCTCTATGATGTCGAATATTTCTTTTCTGGCTTTCAAACACCTTCATTTTGTTTCAACCATATCTATACTATGGGTGTTATCTATAGGGATATTAAACATTTATTTTCTCTAATAACAACAAACATAGGAAAGAAAAATATAACTTTAAAATTTTCATCTAACACAAAATATTTATAATTTAGTGTGTGTCTTTATATAATAAAAAAATTAAGAATTGAGTAACCCTTAAGGACTAGTTCTTATCTTATTCTTTTTGTATCTTCACCACAGCCTTGTCTAGGTCCAGACACCCGCTAGCCGGCAGTAAGTACCCAAAGAAGGAATGAAATGTTTTAGAATCTCGTCCCCAAGAAGCAGGCTGGCCTGGTGGAAAAAAGAACCGGATTGAGATCCAAAGCCTAGCTGCCACTATAGCGTGGCCTTGGCAAAGTCACTTCCCCTCTGGGCTGTGGTTTCCTTATGTGAAAAATAAGATGGTTGATCTGTTCCCTTTCAGCTCCGACATACAAGAACTTAATGAAGCAAAGAAAATTCCCTGAAGTAGGACAACAGTGTCTTGTATGGATATGCAAGAGAATAAACAACCATACAAGGAGGCAGAGTTTTGGAGTATGTGTGTGTGTAAAAGGCTGACTCTCAATCTTTTTGACAAAATCTGCTTCAGAGGGACGCCTGGGTGGCTCAGTCGTTAAGCATCTGCCTTTGGCTCAGGTCATGATCCCAGGGTCCTGGGATCGAGCCCCTCATTGGGCTTCCTGCTAGGCGGCCTGCTTCTCCCTCTACCACTCCCCCTGCTTGTGTTCCCTCTCTCGCTGTGTCTCTGTCAAATAAATAAATAAATAAAAATCTTTTAAAAAAAATCTGCTTCAGAGATGTCAAAGAGCTATTGAAAATGCTCCATTTGAAAAATGTCTCTTTTCTTCTTCTTGAAAAGGTTATCTATTATCTATTGGGATTCATTTTAGAAGGTATTACTTACAGGGAACATGTATTTGTGGGAGTGTGTGTGTGTGTGTGGGTGTGTGTGTGTGTGCATGTGCGTGCGTGTGCGTGCATACCATCAAATCCTTTTGTTGTTATAATTATGACCAAGGGAATCATCACCATCAAACTCCTATGACAACAACTCACAGAGCCTTAACATTTTTTTGTGTTTTATGTCTGAAAAGGAGGGATGTGGAAGAGTGGAAATGACTCATTTCTAGCTGCTTTTGTCCCTAGGTATAAAGCATAACAGTTTTCAAGAGCAAAGGAGGAATGTAAAGGGTGAGAATAAAAGGAATTACTCTTTGAAAACTAATGGCAAGTGATAAAAATAAGTTACTAAAAGACAGAGCGCCTTTTGATACAGAGCAAGCTTTGATTCTGACAGTGCTGGCTCTTGCTGGAACAAGCACAGAGAAATGAGAGCCTTGGTTATTTCAACCCTTAGACACCTACCTCAGAAAGTCCTGCTGGAACCAATTACCAAGCATTTTATAGATTTCTGCCATAAGCTCTGCCAGAGATGCCATCTGCTCAGACCCACCTAGCACTAACCTATTGGTTTCCTAACCTGCACAGGTACTGGTAGGATGCGGCTGCCTGCTTGCCCCCAACCCATGCCCTGAGTCAGTCTTACAATGAGACAGCTTAGATAGCTAATGGGTCAGACAGACTGCAGTGCATCCTGAAAATGAGGTCACACAAGCCGCCAGGCTTCCAGTCTCTCCTGGGTAATGAGCTGCCGGGAAATGCATTGAATGGGTCCACCCTTAAAGAGACACGGACAAATACATCATTTATTTACCACTACGGCTTGTACCTGACCATGGAGAAAAGCTTTCAAGATGAAAAATTATAAAACATGATGCTGTGAAAGAGAACTGTAATTCTCATGTTATTTGGAATCAGGTCACTGGAAAGAGAGCCCAAGTTGCTTCTTAGACAAATGGTTTGAATGTAAAAGGTGTGAGAATCTGGGATGCTCCAACTCACATCTTTCCCCACGTACATTGATTCTTTTAGAGCTTTTTGTTTGCTGAGGAAGATGGTAATGGCTCCTTTGAGACATTCTGAAGCAAGGAAGGGTGATGAAAGGCACTTTGGGGGTGCAAACAGCAGACTTGGGTGGGCCTACTGGTCTACTTATTACTAGCCCTGTCACTTAGAGCTAGTTTCTTTTTTTTAATATTTAATTTAATTTATTTATTTGACAGAGAGAATGACAGCGAGAGAGGGAACACAAGCAGGGGGAGTGGGAGAGGGCGAAGCAGAATCCCTGCTGAGTAGGGAGCCCGATGTGGGGCTTGATCCCAGGACCCTGGGATCATGACCTGAGCCGAAGGCAGATGCTTAACCAACTGAGCCACCCAGGCACCCCTAGAGCTAGTTTCTTAACTTCTATTGTTCTCAGTATCCTGATCTAAAACAAAGGTGAGAGTACCCTTCCTGGCCACCTCATGGAGTTTTGAAAATTGAAGAGATAATATGTATAAAAGTCTGAACACTCTTCCCTACAATGCTGCAGAGTACAAGACAAGCATTGAACGTATTAGTACTGCAAAGCCATTTGTGTATTATCACACCTGTATTGCTCCGGGAAAGATTCTTAAAAAATAATATCCAGACCTAAGTTCAGCACAAGAGAGACTGTGTTGACATTAATAAAACTTAGATTAAACAAAACCATTTCCTTGCCTTAATCCAAACTTCCAGGTGGCCAGGATTCATGCACCCTGGAGTCCCTCTATGGGGCATTCACTGTATTCAGTGTGCTCATTGGACATTTAAAGCTTCTTCCATATGTCCATATTTTAGACATTGACTTTGGAGATTAAGCCAGTGGTTCTCTTCAACCACAGCCAGTAAGTTAATAGGAAAATACTCCAGTCTTTTTAGGATTTCTTAGGGTTGTAATAATTGTCCTTTATCTATAATCTCATATTTTCATTTTCAAAATTACCCACCAGATTTCCATGGCTTAATGTGGAATGTCCCAAAAATATGCCTTCTTTTTTTAAGTAGGCTCCACGTGGGGTTTGAACTCATGACACCGAGATCAAGACCTGAGCTGAAATTAAGAGTCTGATGCTCAACCACTCAACCAACTGAGTCACCCAGGTGGCTCAACAAATATGCATTTTAAATAGACATTTTTGGAGAGAGTAATATGAAATATGTCATATTATATCTTAACTCATTTTTGAGTCATGAAACATTTGCAAAATGCTTAGATCCCTGTGAAATAAATCAATGTGTTCTATGTGACTGATTCAGGTACTAAGTGTAGAAATTCTGATTTGGAACTCTGTGTAAAATTAAAGTCCCAGTCATGTTTTTAAAACATTAAGACTTGGGTGATAGAAAGCAAAACTACGAGTATTTCAGAGAAAAGTCACCATCTTTGAAGATCATTCTTTTGAAACCAGAATTCAAATTTTTCTCACTAATAATTGAAAGCAAGTCTATCTTATGAAAATAAAAAGTAAGTATATACAATTCCAAAGCCACAAGCTTGAAAATATATGCCAGGGGAAAAAAAAAGTTGTTTCTGTTTTATTACAGATTCTTAGGTTGGGTGTAATCAACATTTGTTTTATTGACACTTTTTGCAATTTAATTGCTGCTATAGTCACTCTCTAAAGATTAAGCAACTGGTCCTCTGTATTATTAAAATAGCTAATCTACATCCCAGCTTTGTCATCCTTTCTTGCCAATAAGCTTAATAACATTTCTCCCTAAAGGAGCATTTGCATACTTGTGGTATGTAAAATACAGGAATTGGTACATAGAGCTATAATTGAGGAAAAATATTACTTTGCCCCCCATCTTTGGAAGGGCCCCATTTGAGTGTAACTTACATTATTCTCTAGCATTATCCCCAATCACCCTCTGTGCCATCTGGAAAGTAGGAAGCCCTGCTTTTCAATATGTGTACTGATGAATGTAGGTTCTTGGAAATTATCACAGTCTCAGATAATTAAAGGGAGCCCCTCTTAGCCCCTTTGCTCATCTAAAAAGCAGAGCTTAAGTGTAAATTCTAGGACTGAAGTGGCTCTTTATGACACTCACAGGCACATGCTACCTAGCCCCTATGTCCTACCAACGATGGGACAAAATAGCCCACCTGGGTATAAAATGAGAAATCAGAGTTATGAGAGAATTCTGATCTTCTCTTAGGTCTTGAGCGAGTAATTAGGCCATCTACACTTTTAAGGAGGCAAGAGATCTAGATTTAGACCTGCAGAACTGGAGGGAAGCTTAAAGCTTAAAGTCCAACTCATGTTAAACAAAGTAACTGAGGCTCCACGAAATTAGGTGGCCTGCTCAAAACCATAGAGAGAATATCTAGTGTTGGTGGCTTTCAGGTAATGATTAATATTTCCTATCTTGGAGACTCTACTGACACGTTTCCATAAAGGAGGAAAAACATTCAATTAGAAACCCATCAAAACCAAGCAACCAGCCAACCAGCCAACCAACCAACCCGCCCACCCACCAACCAACCAATCTGCCAACCTGCCTAAAGCTCCTTGTTTATATGTGTGTGAGAACATAAAATACGTGCCTCCATAGTCTCAGAGTGGCCATGTGGCGAGAGAAGGGGCTATACCTAAGAATTTGTATGTGTATCATCAGCATTGTATAGGATATTGAATTTCCTCAGGAATATTCATTATTCCTTGAGGATCTGTGAATAATATGTAGGTATAGATAGCCAGTGGAGTAAGTTTTCAAAGGACTTTGAGATCCTATTTTGCAACTTCTTTTCACAGTTTTCATTCATGTATGTGTATTCCCAACATTGCTATAAAATTTTGCATTTCTATAGCTCAACTGGGTCTTACGTTAAAACTTACTCGTTGGAAGTAGGAATATAGAATTTGTAACAGATTAGTACTTACAGTAACTATAATAATACTTGAATAAAATCAGTAAGAAATTTTAATCTGCACATTTTGAAGGTCAAAGTAACAGTTGGTTTTCAAATCACCTATAATACCATTATCATAATGTCACTATTTTTGCACATTTGGGGTTGTACTCAGAAACAAACCAAAACTTGTTTTTTCTGGGTGTATTCTTTTTTCTCCTACTCCCTATACCTCAAATGATCGCAAAATAACTGATCAACTTGGGGGCCTGGGTGGCTCAGTTGGTTGAGCGACTGCCTTCGGCTCAGGTCATGATCCTGGAGTCCCGGGATCGTGTCCCACATCGGACTCCCTGCTCGGCAGGGAGTCTGCTGCTCCCTCTGACTCTCTTCCCTCTTGTGCTCTCTCTCATTCTCTCTCTCTCAAATAAATAAATAAAAATCTTTTAAAAAAATAACTGATCAACTTTTCTTATGGAGTGGTTTTTTAAAGATGTGTTAGTATCCCATAGAGGTATTATAGTGACAAAAACAACTTACCCCCTTTTTATACCATTTTTCTCACACAAACTGTGTAACGTTCTGTAAATTGGTTTAAATACTGGTGCTTACTTCTCAAGTGCATCTGGTACCCCTAAGCTGGCACCAGCTATTGTTCTGTAGCCATAATTTCCCTAACTCTAACGATAAGACTAATAATAAATTGGAATAATAAAATATTGTTGAGGAACCCAGACCGAAGAAAAAGTAACTGTTTAGTTCCTAGCTCAAAATCATACTTCTACTGTGAATAAATCATGAATAAACAAATTGTATATATACACCTCAGCTTTCAAAAGTCAGCCTAAATCAGTTGTTTTTTGGGAAAACTATAACACTCTGACCATTTCTCAAACCTTGTCTTTTTGGGTTAAGGTGATATACATGTTAAGTGTCTCAAGTTAGAAGGCCTTGAAATAGTGGCTTTTATAATGCACTATGTATAGAAGGAACAAAAGCCACCTTAGCAAATTCATTCTGGTAAAAACAACTACCATAAACACTTTTTTGAATACCATTGCTTAGGCATTTTCATTATTGAAATGTCTTGACTGACGCATAATCATAAATAATTCATTACTATGGAAGGAAACCCTAGGGAGAGGGAGGATGCTTCTCTCTCTCTCTCTGTGTGTAATTTTTTTTTCTGTCAGAGGAGCCTATATGGATAGAATAATTTAATCTGATATATTCTTGTTTCAGAGTGATTAATTTATGAAGAAATCAATAAATCCAAAATGGTCTATCTTGAACAGCTGTCTGAACATATGGAGGAACATGAGAGAACACTGTGCTGGTGGTTGAGGGGCTGAAGGGAAGAAGAACAGGGAAGAGAAAGAGTACCACTCTGGAAGAAACTTATATCTTGTTAATTCTAGTATGAATTCTGTGATTCTTTCACCACAACCCTCTGTTTCTCCCAAACAAACAACACTTTAAACTCTCTTTCCTCTCTTCTTGAATTGGTATATTTACTATGATACAGCTATTTTTTTTTACACTGTAGGTGTAAAAGCATATCACAATATAATTTAAAGCTATGTAAGAGATCATTATTTAAGACTTAGAATGAAGGTTCTGAATGCTGATTTTTGATTGCTCCATTATCTTTGAAGTTTCTTTGTCTTAGTTTAAAGAGGAAATGTTGATTCATGTTTAGAGACATCAATGCCGGGGGTGAAAAGATGATGATACGCATAATGTGCTATTGTACATTTCCAGTTTTCTGGTGAAATTGACTATGATAGGGTTGAAGTTCTCAGGGTACTTAGAATCATCTAATTCAGACAGACTACAAGATGAAAACAAAAGTGGTTCCTGGGTAGGGAGGAAGTGAAGGTGAGTGATAAACAACATGTAGGGTCAAGAATCATGGATGGAAGATAAATTCACTTGTGAGGTTTAGAGTGATCTAAATTGCTTGAAAATATTGACCACAGGCTATTAGAAAGTATAAGAGCAAGTCAGTTTTCTCCAACTTTGGATCTTAATCTTTCATGTGACACTATATTGCGATAAATGGAATTTGAAAAGATTGAGCTTCTATGTCTGGCTTATTGTATATTCATTACATCTGAAATAATTGGTGAAATGTACTTCCACTCCCCGACTGAAATATACTAAATATTTTGTATATTCTACATTTGAAATGGAAGGATCCACATGAGTTCTAAGAAAACAAATCCTGGATTATTTCCCAAAAGTGATAATAACAACATTATGTGACCATTATCGTCATTTGTAAATATAAGTATGATAAATGCAACAGCTGCTTGAATGAACTTAGGACTGTTGCATTTTATTGATGAGGGAAAGGGTTCATTGCAGCACTTGGAACAATGTAAGCTCTGCTTGGTTGTGACCTGTTAATTGATCAGAAAATCTAAGCAGAGTAAATCTAAATAATATCTTCCTACACAGTAATTTAAAAACCACTTACTTGTTTCCCATACTGTCTCTGATTATTGATTTCAATATATAATAGGATGTGGGCTCATTTAAATGACTTTCCATTAGGTATCATTAGCCGCATATAAGGTGCCAGGGTTCATCCAGAGACATTATTCTCTGGAGAGTATCTTGATGCCATGGCTATTAGAATGTACTTCCAAATGATATTCAGGCTTTTGTGTGTGTGTGTGTGTGCAACTTCTGTTTGTAACTTTATTCAGATGAATGCATCATTATTCATGGTATAACTACAGCAATTTTGAAATACTAGTTTGGCTGGATCTTTATTATAATTTGCATGTGATATATAATTTACAGAACATTATAACAGTAAAAATTGTACACATTAAAACTAGTGGAAAGAATGAGTCAAAATTTTGTGTATTTTGAAAGGCCCAGGATAAATGGCCTTCCATTTTGTTTTCATAGTCAGTCAGTAAGCTATCTCAATGCTCAACCTGAACAGTGCACCTCTAGTGCTAACAATTGCAGACACTGCTGAGAACAAAGACGACGACCATGCACTCACAGATGAGAAGGGGCAGGCTAAGTGTCTCCTGCTTGAGCAACTAGATTCTTTTCATTCCAAAAAATGAAATTGTCCTTAGCCTTGTTTTAGGTTCTGCAACCAGTTTCTGCATACTGAGGCAAGTGGATGAAAAGATGATGGATTGGTCATTATTTTGAACCATCTCTCTTCTTGTACTTCTACTTTCCATTTAAAACACGAACAGTGATGACCTCAAATTGAATGTTTTTACTTTAAAAAGGACATTATGACCACATAGTGCATCTTTTTAAAAAAGCATTAAACAAATGTTTTCATCACTGTGAAAACAAAGAGGGTGTATAGATACTTTAACGAGAATCATATATTCCTTTAGTATTGAGTTCCTTTTGTTCTGGTCCTGCTGGCTCTTGGCCCTGGGCTATTCTAAAAATCCTGTTGTGCACCGGAAGTAGTGCTTCTTGTGGCTTCTGAAGCCTTGGCTCTTCTCTGAGTGCTCTGCCTACTCTACAGTTTAATCTTCACAGCAATCTCCTGAGGTATGTGTTATTGCGATCTTGTCAATATCTTAAATAAAAGTTGATACACCAATTTCGGTTGCTCATCTTTTCATATTAAGAGCTATCTGTATTTCTTTTTTGTGAACTGTCTGCTCAGGTTCTCTCCTTTTTTCTATTGGATTTTTTTCTTCTCAGTTTGTGGGAGCTCTTTATATGTTAATGAGGTGAGTTTGACATGTTATATTAGTGGCAAATATTTTCTCGATTTATTTGTCTTTTGACTTGGCTTCTTATTTTCTTTTGCTATGCAGATCTGTTTTTGTGGACTATGTAATAAAATGTATCGATCTTTTATTCTATGGCACCATGGGCTTCCTTTAATGTAAAGTTAAAGCATATCAAAAAACGCCTGTGCAGGAGATGCATAAAAGTCATAGGTTTTAACCTGCTCCAATGTGTATTATATTTTCCCCAAAGAAATTGATTTCTGCACAGTGTGTGACTTGAAACTGCCAAGAAGGTTAATGCCCTAGGCCTTGGCTACAGAGTAGGATTTAAGCCTGTAGAGTTATAAAGCCAAAAGATATTTATAATGGATTTTTGGAAGGTGCCCCTCCCCTCCTTGGGAGCCATTCTGCATTATGGCTAAGCTTTCAGCCAAATGTTCATTTTGGGGAGCAAAAGATGTAGGAGAAAAAAGATAGGCAGTTTAGAGAGGAATCTGCCAGCAGAAATTGAATCCTATTTTCTCTAACAAAAACCTTTGTGAAAGGTTTCAAGTAGACCAGTTTTATTGATGAAAAACCAAGATTCCTCTCCAGATAAGAATAATGATAACTATAAAAAGTGCTTTGCATACACTTAAAATTTAATCCTCACAACAACTTTATGAGTAGGTAACATTAGAATCTTTATTCTGCAGACAGTATGAGGCTTAGAAATATTCAGTAACTTACCCAAGGTTATATAGCTAGCAGTGAGAGACAAAGTTGAGAGTCTAACACAAATCTCATCCGATTCCAAAGAGCAGGATCTTAGGTACAATCCTAGCTACCTCTTTGGTTATAGAGAGGCTAGCCTAATTTTTCGAGGCCAAGTTGCCTTTAACCAGGTAATTGAGCTTTGAGGGGAAAGCACGACTCTTTCTGTGTCTACTGGTGATATCAAAGTTCCCTGAGGTTTTTTTCTTCATTGGTTTTCAAATAGTAATAAAAAGGGTTCTATGGCAACATCATATTCAAGTCTGAGTTACTGTGAGCTGTGGAGACAGCCACTGTTCCGTTCATCTTTATGTTCCTAGTGTCTAGCACAGTGCCTGGCCTATATATAGTCAATGGTGTCTGCTGATGAATGTATGAGTGAACACATTTCTCTCCTCATTATCTTCCTACTTACATAATTGATTTTTTGGTTTTTAATTTATTTTTTGACTAGTTAATACATTTACATGGTTCAAAATCCAAAAGACACATAAGAGTAGGCAGTAACCCCTTTGCTCCAACTAAGTTCCATCTACCCAGCTCCCCTCTCCATAGGCAATCTTATCATTGATTTCTTGTGTATTCATGCATAAATTTCAAGCATATTTAAGCAAAAATCAATATATATCCTTTTAACACAATCTGATTCTTAAAAACACATATATTCAGTATAAGGGCTTATTGAAAACTTGAAACTTGTTAGAGAAGTAGAAGGAGAAAAAAGATCTAATATCTAGATAATCCACTAGAAACATTTTAGAGTATTTTTCTCCATCCGTGGAATTATTAGCTACCTTTAGTTCCTCTGTTTCATGCTGCTTATCCCCGACTTTAAGTCTGACCCAGGTGTTAACAAGGAACGGCTAAACAGCACACTCTGGTAAAGTTTCAGCTGGATTGCTTCTAACTCTGCCCACTGCAGTAGACGGGGCATTTTGAGGTCACCCACAGGAGGCCACTATAAAATGGTGACTTCTAGGGAGTAAAGGTTTTCATTTTCTGACAGAAACCGTGGCAAGATAAGGACATGAAAGACCCAGTTAAGGATTTTGCTGCAGGCATCTTGAGGGGGAACTTCTGCAATATCTATTCACATTTGCAGAGATGAAGTCGGGAAGGATGGAGATTGGAACGGCTGTGTATGCAGAGTCCGGGAACACCATACAGTTAGCCTGTCAGCTCTAATAAGTGAAAATTCTGAGTCTCTGTGGGAGAGCATGTATCGGTGGGGTTACATGCTGGTGTGAGACAGAGAGATGGATCAGTGGTGAACTTTGCACAATGACAGAAATGGAGAATACCGACCAAACCTGAATCTTCAGTTTGTTTTTTTAAGCTAAGAGTTACCACAAGCTAGGGGCTTTATTAGTGTTCTAATTGGAGGAACTGGTAATTTACACCCTACCTCCAGCATAAATATGTTGGGATAGTGTTGGGAATATGTTGGGATGCTGTTATTGTGTGTGTGTGTGTGTGTGTGTGTGTGTGTGTGTGTGTGTGTAAGTGCACACATACAGAATTTTAGTACATTTGACATTTTCCATGGGTTCAACCAATTTTCAACCCATCACTTTTTTTGGTTTGGTCTGTTGTTTTTAAGATCAGGATTAAAAATCCACTCATGTGTGGTTCAGAAAGGTGTCTGGATCACGGGAATTCAAACACAGTTGTGGTTAATATGAGTCCAGAGTGGACAGACCAGGTAAGCTGCAGCCCTTATAAATTGGTGTCTGAAGATGGTAGAGCTCTGTCTGGAAATACCACAAGCCACACAGACATTCTCCAAGGTTCTGTCTGGTAAAGCTTCTCTCTTAACTTTCAGCTTCAATGAATTGAGACTAATATGTTCAGTGAAAAGAGCTAAGACATTCTTACTGTAAGTCAGAGTGTAGAGAATATCCATGCAGTAATTTCACAACAGGAATGTTACAAAGTAATTGCTTCCACTCCCCTAACTGTTGCCCCAGCTCCTCTCAGTGCACTGTGGTGGTTGGTTTATTCCTCTGCCACATTAACCTCTTAGCAATGTGATGAAGGCTGGGACCCTAGGACCTTAAAAAGTGTCTGGCGCATAGTACCTGTTCACTAAATATTTGTTGAGTAGATATTGAATACATTTGCGTTTTTTAAAAAAGAATTAGGACGGTGAAGATGAAGTACAAACATTGCTCTAGTGACCTCACATAAATGATAATCTTTCTAGATCTCCTCACCCCTCTTCATTACCTATCCTTTGATCTTTTGAAATAAGGTTCTTCTAGGGCTTCTGGTTTACTATCTTGAATTACTTCAAACTGTTCTAATAACCTTTGGCAGATTAATATTTCTAAGTAACAGATTTAATCACGTTACTATCCTGCTTAAAACAGTATCTTTCACCTTGGCACTCAAGAACCTCTGCAACATACCCCCTACTGTTTCTGTTTTCCTTCTCTCTGCGAAGCTCAGATCTTGATCCTATTAGGCTAGGTGTCTCCCCATTTTCCAGGCAAGCATCACACCTTCCTGCGTGCCTACCTGTCGCTGTCTGCACATGCCTAGGGAACTCCTATAGTGTCTCTGCCATATGAGATCCATTTAACCCCTTTGCGATGTCTTTCATCATCACTACCTCCTCCCCACCACACGTGATCTCTTCCTCCTCTACCTTATGGTGCATCTTCCTACATACTTATCTCATTGTTCTCACTCTGGAATTATTGGAATCTAGAGACTGAGCTTTGCTTATCTTTCTATTCCTTATGACAGTGTTTCCCACATTCCAGGAGATAAGAATAATGTGGGGCTCTTGTTACCTGGAAATCCTGATTCAGTAAGTTTGGATTGGGCTTCAAGGACTTAAAAATAAGTGTTATGGATGATCCTTAATAGGTAAGTTTGGGAAACTTCTCTAGAGCCTTGAGCAGAGCACCTTACACATGTGAGTGCTCAGTAAATAGCTGTTGAATAAATTCAACTCCCTGTGTCAGAGGAGTAGGCAGCCCCATATATACATATATACAAGAAAACAGTGTCAGGTTTACACTTGACTTTGAACACACAACAATATTGCAGGAGTAGTTTAATGAGACTCTCATGGAAGATGATAATTTGAATGTGGGAACAATAATTCAGTTCTGGACAAACATCCTTTCTACCGTGTAGCATATGGGCACAATCATAGAAAACGGAGTAGGTACAAAGCATCTTATTAAAATTTCATTCAGAATTGTTCAAATAAAGTTGTTTATTTCCTCGTAAGACTAACAGTCACAATGGAAATAATTAAGCTGTTCATTTTCTAAAGGGAGCCTCTGAGCTCTCATTTATTAGCCCATGGTAAACCTCACCACTCCACTTCCTTAAAATATGTAGCTTAAGAAGCAAAAGCGATTTACCATCCGGAATACTGCCTCATGATATATGGAAAGAATTGAAGACACATTTAGAAAGAAGACGTTTAGAAGATCACACTGCCATTTGGTTTTGATATATTGGATTTTACTCATCCTTCTTTGTACATCCACTTGACCTTTTTTGCCCCCAGTTAGACATCTTTTCTTTACAGCAGGAGTCTGCACACTGCCTTCTGTTTTTGTGTGCTTTGATTTCTCTTGCCCCTACCAACAACCCAACTTTCTCCCTATAACTGAATTCAAATTATTGCGAGAGGGACTCTGTTAGGTCCATCTCACCTCCATTTTCTTTTCTTTCTTTTTTTTTTTTTTTTTGATTAGGAAGAACTTTCACACCAGTCTTCTTTCTAGGTGGTTGGGAGACTTTTAGACTAATTGCCCTTTCCTTAGTGTCTTTGTGGTCCAGACATCTTGGTGGAGGCACCAAGCATGTGAAATGACCAAGGCCATTGTCCTAAGCAAGAGCCAGTGAATGGGAACAATTAAAAGGCATGGAGAGGGCAGGGGTGGAGAATTCTGAGGCTTGGTTACTCTGGGATGTCTGTCTACTGTATTTCATTCCTTCTTTAATTATAAATAATCATTTAAAGGTCATTTTCTTGGCAAATATATTTCTCTATTATTGTAGTATTTATATACATATGAATTTTTTTTTCCTAAAGACACATGCAAGTCCTTAAAGTACGAACTGTATTATCTGAAAATGATGTTAAGTAAATAATATTACCCACCCCACGGGTACCTAGACATAAGTAGGGCAGACATCCATGAAGTATTCTGGATTTTACTGTTGCCTTTCTTTTTCCTATTCCTTCTTGACCTTTCCCTATGACTGGGAGGACCCTCTCACATTAATGTTTGCAAGTCCAAGGCAGAAGAATTAGTGGAGTGTCAGTAAGTACATTTGAGCTAAAAGCTTCAAAGATCGAGGAGACAGAGACGGTTATGAGACAGGGACAGGAGAAGCATGGAGCTAATGTTAGTTGACAACAGCAGCTGTGCCATGCTGGGGAAGGGCTCACGTCTACTGCCAGCCACCATCTTCTGGAAATCTGGTTGCACCTGGCACAAACCCAGTTCTGCAGATTTTGTGAGGCCTGCCCAGAGCCTGCCCACGGTTTTGGCTTAGTTCTTTTAATTCTCTCTATGCCTCCTCCCTTCTAGGGGGTCCACACATGCTGCCTCAGTCTTGGCCACATTAGCTTGGGTGCAGAGCCCCATCCTGTTTCAGTTACTTGTTTTTTAAATCCTCAGATTTCAAACACTGCCTAGATTTTAGTGACTCTCCTGAGAGTTTAGGAATTGCAAGGAGGGGTCTAATTAGGGAGTGCTCAGCCTCCCACTGTCTCCCTGGTTCTCCCTTTCCCTCTCCTCTTTGGTGCAACTAGAAACCCCCCCCCTTTTTTTTTTCTCTGTCTTGCATCTTCTTTGCACAGTCAGGCTCCCTTAAGGGGTGTATCAATACGTCTCCTTGTGAGCTAGGGATGGTTTTACCTTAGAAATGGGATTTGAAATCAGTTTCAACCTTCAGGGATTAGTCAAAGCATTCCCTTCCTACTGAGGCATCTTTAATTGAGATTAAATGATGGTATGAGCAGATGTTTAATAGGGATGAGGAAGTGGCACAGGGATGAGACACCATAGAAAGATACTGAAGTTAGAGTAAAGCGAGCAATGAAAAGGGTTAAGACCCAGTGACTCAAACTATTAAATAAAATGTATGTCTATAAAAGAGATTGATATGAAGGATATGGGGCGGTAAGGGTGTGTTTTTCAGTTTATTAGTCACTCAGTTAATTCCACAGACCAACTTTGCTTCCCTCTCATCTTTTCAACCTTCTCCAAAACTTTCCCCTCACGTCCTTTTTGAAACGAGGCTATTTGCCTAGATAACAATCTAAATTTGAAAAATCAAACAATTTTCTTTTCTTTTTTTTTTTTAAGGATTTTACTTATTTATTTGACAGAGAGAGACACAGCGAGAGGGAACACAAACAAAGGGAGTGGGAGAGGGAGGAGCAGACTCCCTGTGGAGCAGGGAACCCGAAGAGGGGCTCCATCCCAATACCTGGGATCATGACCTGAGCCGAAGGCAGATGCTTAACCGAATGAGCCACCCAGGCGCCCCAAGAAATCAAACAATTTTCTATATTGGGATATAGGCAAACTTTTAATACTTTTAAGATGATAGTGAGTGAATATGAACTTTGAAATGGTGCACAGTTCAAGTATTAAAGAAGATTTGTTCTAGAAATGTAAGCTGAACAGAACCGGTAGCAGATGGCTCAGCATCAGTGGAAGGTATTAAATGCATCTTTAATTGGTATTAAATACCTTCCTCTTCTGCAGAGAGCAGAGAAGAAAGGAGATTCACAAACACTGAAATGACTTGATTGTCTGAACACAGCCATGGTGCCTTTTTGTTGATCAAAATAACATATGTTTTTCTCATCATTAAATGTCCACCAAATTGCATTGAAACCTGAAAGAAGATTATAAACCAGAACCTGGGAGTGTGTAGGAAATACACGTGGGTGAGGAAACCAGCTTGGTTTTCTGGTCCTAGCTCTGTCACAGATGGTGAGGTCTTTGGGAAAAGAGGAAACTCCTCTCTGGTACTCTAGGTTTTTCATCCATAAGTTAGTAAAATCCCTGCCTCCCTCTCTCAGGGGGCCAACGAGCACTGGGGATGGTCAAATACTGTGAGCTCTTTAGTTTACAAAACATTTCCCTTAAAATATGGCCATCATGGATAATCAAAATTCTGAAAAGCTGTGATGTAAAGGGCAAATTCAGTAGCCCTGACAGCTCAACTCTGAAGTTGCTCCAGGTTAATATAAAATGATACATATTTAGGGTTTTAGTCATAAATGTTCAGAAAGACTTTTGCCATGTATTTGAGATCAAACAGTAAAGTTTTAGAAATAAAATGAGCTAGATTTTCCAGTGGTTGATAAATGTTACAGTTTTTCTCTTTGTTTTATTTTTCAATTATTTCCTTACTTAACTTTTCCTTTTCAGTATTTTTTTCTCCTAGGCTGCCAGCCGTCAAGGTCTCCTTTTTACCTTTTGAAAAGAAGTAGGGATAATTGACAATGAGGGCTACAGATCCAATGATTAGAAAGGAACTAGGATTTGTTTCTTCTTGCCTTGGTAAAATCACGATCTCAGATTAAATATATTAAGTCACTTATAATTATACAGTTTTTTTTAAATCTAGCTCTCTAATTATCCAAATAAAACCAGAAAGAAAAATCTGATAGATCATATGTTTTTAGGGAAGAAATTCTCAGCAGGGACATTTCCATTTAAGTATAATTAACATTAATCTGTAGAAAAGTAAATGGCAAAAATGATTAATTATTTTCAATGTATTTCAGTTTTTCTAAGACGATTACTGAGCAAGAACTGTGAAATTTGCTTTTGTTAAAAAAGATGGACATACCCTACCTTTTATCATTTAAAACTGCACTTGATAGTGTATCTGGAAATGAACAGTATGTCATGGACCAGATGCTGGCAGCAAAATAACATTTCTACAAGTCTGCAAATATTAAACCGCAGATTAGAAAATCATCTTGAAAATTCCAGGATTATTATTTCTCATAAAAATTATGAAAAGGAATTAAATTAGCATCTTATTTAAATGCAAACCAAAGATTTTTAGTAACACCTGCCAAGACACAGGATTACAAAGGGAAGCATTTTCACTTAAGGGCTTATTATTTTGTTCCACAGAACCAATCTTGGGTGACTATTCATCACAATTCATTCGGAGACATTCTTTCAACAACTCAAGCAAAACAGGAGGTACACAGGATAGTCTATAAGAACTGTTCAGAAACACTTAGATAATAACACTTTATTAGGTCCTACCAGAAGATAATGAAATGTTCTTACCAAAATAGAAACACTTGGGCTCTGACCCAAGTTCGGTCCTTCATTATCTAATGCTTTATAAGGGTAATGCATGCTCTCAGAGCCCTGCAGTTCCTATAGAAGTATACACAAAGAATAAACTGTCAAATTACGGAGCAGTAGATGATGCAGGGTATAGAAATATCTGAACACCATCATTAAGCAAAAAATGCTATATATTTAAGTGAATATACCATGTATTTATTAGGTGAATAATATGTTTAGCTTCCAGTTCTTAAAGAGCTGGAAGGGCTTAAGTAGGGCTTAATATAGCAATGGTTAGACACAGAAGTTAGGACATTTAGGGCCATTATTATTTTTTTGATGATGTTTTTCATTGAAGTTTAAAATATATACTTAAATATAAGCAAGACTCCTCATGAGCAAAATACACCAGGGGCACACTATCTCTTATGGAAGGTAAAAATTTTACATGCCACACTTTTTACTATGACTTCAAGAAATATTAGGAAAATTCTTTGCTATTTCCTCAGTTCATTTGTAAGGAACACGTGTACCCTAGTTAGGTGAGGTCCCACCTGATACAGCGGCTATTTAAAATGCATGTTTCTATGATGGTTGCTTGAGAAGCTACAGGCAAAGTGTGCTGTAGGGCTTCCAGGTGAAATTTTCAGAATCACTGATAATGGGTAATACTAGAATACGAAAACTTGAAGAAGCTTTAGGTACCATCTAGGGCAGCACCCATCTCCCCTCTTTCTCCTCTTCACACAAGCTTTTTTATGTTATTTTTCCCCCCAGATGAGCACACTAAGGCTCGAAGGGATTAAAGGGATTAAGTGATTGTCTCAAGATCACAGAGGTTGTCAGAAGCAGAGCTGAAACTAGAACCAAGGTCTTCTCATTTGGAAGCCAGGCCCTTTTCCTTCAAACTCTCTGCTCCAGTAATGCAGTTCACAGCACACATAGCAGTACGTCCTGGCAGGGTTTTTGCATGAATCGCACACGCTCATTTCTACTCTTCTCGACAGTATGGAAAACCATTTCCAGAGAAGTTGCATTTCCTTTTTTTCATGGAGTGTAGTTCAGGTGTTAGCAGTCACGTGGTATATGCACCCCAATGTTCATAGCAGCAATGTCCACAATAGCCAAACAGTGGAAAGAGCCAAGATGCCCTTCAACAGACGAATGGGTAAAGAAGATGTGGTCCATATATACAATGGAATATCACTCAGCCATCAGAAAGGATGAATACCAACTTTTACATCAACATGGATGGGACCGGAGGAGAGTATGCTAAGTGAAATAAGTCAAGCAGAGAAAGTCAATTATCATATGGTTTCACTTATTCGTGGAACATAAGGAATAGCCTGGAGGACATTAGGAGAAGGAAGGGAAAAAGGAAGAGGGAGAAATCGGAGGAGGAGATGAACCATGAGAGACGATGGACTCTCAGAGACAAACTGAGGGTTCTAGGGGGATGGGTGAGCCCGGTGATGGGTATTAAGGAGGGCACGTACTGCATGGAGCACTGGGTGTTATACGAAAACAATGAATCGTGGATCACCACATCAAAAACTAATGATGTATTGTATGGTGACGAACATAACATAATAAAATAAAATTAAAAAAAAGAAGTCACGTGGGATCATCATAGGAATTACTCAGCTGTGTGGTCTTCCAGAGCTTTACTTTTCTTCCCTCCTTAATCAGTGCTTCTCAAGCTATTTGGTTATTATCTGGTAATTATCATTGTTGTTATTTTTTAAATTGCCAATGTTCTTGCCACGTTTGAGTTCTAGGACATTTGAACTTGTTTATATCCCCATGAAGGAGTCAAGGCTACTGATCATGCACTTGGCTATGCAGCACTGTCAACTTGCTATAAAAGTCTCTGAATGTTTGCCCTCAACTTCTGCACTTGACAAGTTGGGGAAAAGTAGCAAATAGTTTGCAAACCAGTCTTGGTCCAGGACCATACTTTGAGTACCACAGGTGTATTTATAAGATGCACTTATAAATAAAACGTCCCCAAGTAACACAGGAGGGACTCCAGCATTCTCTCTTGCACCAAGTTCCTCCCCATCCTCACCCTGTGCTCAGCAGATGGCACTGATTTCTCCCTGAAAAAACAGGAGCTATTAAGCAGGGACCTTCTTCCTCTTCATGCTCCCTAACCCCAGATTATTCTTCTAGATCACTAAACTTTTAGATAAATATCCTCCCTCAGCTTTAAAGAAGGAGGTGTCCTTTCTTAAATCTAGTTGGGTAGGATAATTAAGGACATTTTCTCCGGAGCCAGGCTGCCAAGATTTAGGCCCCTGTGTTTTCTCTACAAGCTGTGTAATTTTCAGCTGTGGGACCTTGTACTTGCATTTCTTTATCTGTAAAGAACTTAAAATAGCATCCAGTGTGTGGTAAGTACTCAATAAGTGTTAGCTATTATAACATCCAAGACTAACCCTGCCCTCTGAGCTCTGGATCTGCTTCCCCACCTGTTCCTCATGGACCTGATGCTATCAGTAACAGCTCTTTCCCCTGGTAACTTCAGTCTGCCATGCTTGTGATGTTATATTCCTTGCATTCACATTTAATGCCTCCCCATCCTTTTACAGTTACTCTTTTAGAAAAGAAAATCTAGACTCAGTCCTTCTGCTTCCTTACTTCTCATTTATTCTTTTTTTTCCCTCATTCATTTAAAATATTTAGTGTGTTAAAGAAGGTAAAGTGTGTGTTTTGTTTTTTGAGAGAGAGTGTGCACGCAAGCAAGGTGGGGAAGGGACAGAGGGAGAGAGAGAGAATCCCAAGCAGACTCCATGCTGAGTGTGAAGCCCAAAGTGGGGCCCAATCTCACGACCCTGAGAGCATGACCTGAGCCAAAACCAAGAGTCAGAGGTTTAACCGACTGCACCACCCAAGCACCCCAGAAGGTATATGGGAAATTTAAACCACAACAGCTAGAAGTGGATGCTGGGCTCAGCGTGAAGAAAATCAGCTGCATTAGGCACAGATCTAGCTGGACATGCTCAAGAAAATCAACCCCTTTGATGAGGTGCTTAGCATCTGGCATGATTGTCTCTTGGGCATCATTCGTAGCTTCAGGCTGAGTCTCCTCCACAATGATCCAGTTAGCTGGAATGAGCTTAATATGCTTGGAGGCAGACAACTTTGTTGTTCATGACTTGCCCAATAAAATGGGATTCAAATTTCAGAGGTATTGACTTGTTCCTTATAAAAATCACCTTATTTGGAGTTTTTGACATAGAACTGTCTTGAATCATTCTAGAGACTCAAAATTTTTCTTGGACACATATTTGACTATAGGATGGAGGCTTTCCTGACAGACCACAGCAGCACAAAACAGAGTTTGAGAAAGGTGAGCTTAGTCATTGTCTGCCCAACACAACTGATGAGGACAGAGGCATGGCTGATACCCAAGAAAGAAGAGATGAGTCCTATCCCAAAAGATTGCTGTTGAAGCCATTTGTTGCTTCTCATTGCTTCTTATATCTCTGATTTTTCATTGGGAACATTCTTATTGTGCCTGAAGAACACCTCTTAGTATTTTATTTGCTGATGACAGATTCTCTTATCTCCTTTGTCTGAAAATATTTTCATTTTACGTTCATTTGTGAAAAGACATTTTTACAGTATATAGAATTATAGGTTCACAGTTATTTTCTTTTAGCACTTAAGTACATCATTTTATTTTCTTCCGGCTTCTGTTGCTAGTTCTTATTTTTTAAAGATTTTATTTATTTATTTGACAAAGAGATACACAGCGAGAGAGGGAACACAAGCAGGGGGAGTGGGAGAGGGAGAAGCAGGCTTCCCACTGAGCAGGGAGCCCAATGCAGGGCTTGATCCCAGGACCCTGGGATCAAGACCTGAGCTGAAGGCAGATGCTTAACGACTGAGCCACCCAGGCACCCCTCTATTGCTAGTTCTTATATTAAGAACTAAATTGTCAGTCTAGTTGTGGCTTTTAAAAAAATAATCAGTTGTTTCTCTTTGCTTGCATTTAGGATTTTTCCCTTTGTCTTTGGCAGTTTTATTTTGATGTGTTTTGAAAAAAAAAAAACAACCTTTTTTTATTTGTCCTGTTTGGCATTTGTAATTCTTCAGTTTTTGGCTTGTAGTTTTTAATCGGTTTTAGAACATTCTCTTCCTCAACACCTCTTTAAATACTGTCTTTAACTCACTCCCTGCCTTTTCTCCTAATTGAACCCATTTACAACTTCCCACTGTGTCTTTTATGTTTCTTCCTTCTCTTCTGGATTTTTTCATCCTTCTTGAGTTTCTATAGTTTATCTGAGTAATTTCTTCTTATTTTCCAGTTCACTAATTCCTTTTTCTTTTATTTGTTTATTTTTTTTCCAAGGTTTTATTTATTTATTTGACAGAGAGACACAGCGAGAGAGGGAACACAAGCAGGGGGAGTGGGAGAGGGAGAAGCAGGCTTCCAGCTGAGCAGGAAGCCCAATGCTGGGCTCAGATCCCAGGACCCTGGGATCATGACCTGAGCTGAAGGCAGACACTTAGTGACTGAGCCACGCAGGCGCCCCCTCACTAATTCCTTTTTCAACTGTGCTCAAATCTTTTACTAAATCCATTCAGTAAATTCTTCATTTTGGTTATTGTATTTTGAAGGCTAGAAGTCTCCTTTCTTTTTTTGTATCGTTTCCAGAACTCCATAAAAATTATGTTTTATCTTTCATCTCTTTCAGTATAAAACCTTAGTTATTTTAAAGGCTATGTCTGATAACAAAAATATTTGATTGGAGTGTCTGTGGGTGCAAATATTGTCCCCTCCTTTTTTCTTGCAGATTTCAATCATGTTGCTTTATCTCCTTGTGTACCATGTTATTTAAAGTACCAGATACTTTCCATGTATGTATTCTATGTATTTAAAAAACTTTTATTGCAGTATACTACTCGAGCAGAAAAGTGTACATATCTATGTAGAGCATGTTAAATTCCTACAAACGAAACATATCTATGTAACTTGCACCTAGATTAAGAATGATAGCATTACCAACACGCAGAATCCCTCTCTGAATCTTTCTAGAAATTATTTCTTCGTTCTTTTGTCATCCTCCCACCCAAGAATAACTACTATTCTGTTGTCTCATGGCATGGATGAGTTTTTGCCCAATTTTTGGGCTTTATCTGAATGAAATAATGAAGTATGTATTTTTTTGGTGGTTTTTGTTTTTTTTCCCACTTAACATGTTTGTGAGCTTCATCAGTATTATTTTATGTAGTAGACGTCTTCTGTTCATTTCCACTACTATTTTGTATTCTATTGTGTGAATTTGTCATAATTTATTTAGCATTCAATTGTTTATATTTTTCAGTCTGGGTCTTTAACAAGCAGTGTGGCTAAGAATATTCTTATATATATATTTTTATGTCTATATGTACTGCCTAGTTACTTTTGATTGCTAGGTACTGTTAGCAAAATTTTTGTAGGAATTGTAGAAAAATTTGACACTTAGGATGTTATTTTTCTCCAGAGAAAATTTACATTTGCTTCTGCTTAGAACAACCTTAATCTAAAAATTGGAATGATTCTAGGCTGAGTTGCTGTCCCTGTAAGGGCCTGTCCATGGCTGGGTCACTCTGGTATTTAGAGTGCAGACTTTGTGGGTCCTAACTCAAAGTTAGCATGCCACACATGGTCCCACAGGACTCTCCTTTCTAAAACTCCTCTTTCTTGCTTTTTATTCAACTGGCTCATTTCTAGTTGCCTGCTACTTTTCTGGTCATCATGTCTCAGCTTTCTCAATATCATTCATTTTCTGTGGGTGGGCCATGTTCATGACTTCAGCTGCCACCAGGATGCTCATGTCTCCAAGATCCTTTCTCCTGAACTCTAGAGCAGTACTCAGTATTTTCTCCTGCTTCTTGTATTTTTCCAGTAGATGTCCTGTGGAGTTTCAAACTCAATGTGTCCAAACAGAACTCATCATTTCCGTCAACTCTTCTAATTACAGGCCCTGTTTCAGGAAATGGTCCTGTTATCTCCTTAACTGTCCAAACCAGGGAGTCATCTTAAACTCTTTCTTTCTCATTTCCCTCATTCCATCAGTCTCCAATTCTATAGATTTTGGCTTTAAATATACATGCAACTTTATGTTTTAAAAAATATTTGAGCTCAAGTAATATGTGTTTGGCTATGAGATTCACAAAGCAATAAAACAAATGAGAAGATACTTGGGAGGTGTTCAGATGGCAAGGATGGGACTTTGTGACCACGAGGTAGGCATGGGATGGCTCACACTATACTAAACCTCTCAGAATGCTGCTCTTTAGTATCTAGTCAAAGGACCAGATACTTTCCATATCCTCCTGCCCACATACTCTATTAAAATACATATCCATCTCCTAGGCATACATTATTCTTACTGTCCACCCCATCTGAGTCACCAGCTCAATGCAATGTATATTTCAAAGCCTGAAAATAACAAATTATGCATAACTTGTAGATCCATGTGCAGAAGGTAGCTTGTGTGTTGATGAAGTCTTTCTCTATTTCTCCTTTGCCTTTCCTAAATTCTTTTTTTAACTGAAGTATAGTTGACGCATAATGTTGTGTTAGCTTTAGGTGTACAACATAGTCATCTGACAGTTCTATACATTAAGCTATGTTCACCATGGTTAAGTGTAGTTATCATCTGCCACGATACAAATTATTATAATTGACTATATTCCCCATGCTGTACTTTTTATTCTTATAGCTTATTTATTTTAAAACTGGAATTTTATATCTCTTTGTCCCCATCACCTGTTTCACCTGTTCTCCCACCCCCTCACCTCTGGCAACCACCAGTTTGTTCTCTGTATTTATGATTCTATTTTTATTGATGTATGTTTGTTTGTTTTTTTAGATTTCACATATAGGTGAAATCTTATGATATTTGTCTTTCTCTAACTTATTTCACTTACATAATACCCTCTAGGTCAATCCATGGCAAGATCTCATTCTTTTTAATGGCTGAGTAATATTCCATTATATATATGTGTGTGTGTGTGTGTGTGTGTGTGTGTGTGGGTGGGTGTACACACACCACCTCTTCTTTATCCATCTATCTATCTATGGACACTTAGGTTGCTTCCATGTCTTGGCTATTGTAAATAATGCAGTAAACATAGGAGTGAATATATTTTTTTGAATTAGCATTTTCATTTTCTTTGAGTAAATACCCAGTAATGGAATTACTGGATTGTATGGTATTTCTTTTTTTATTTTTTTGAGAAACCTCTATACTGTTTTCCATGGTGGCTATAGAAATTTACATTCCCACCAACAATATATCAGGGTTCCCCTTTCTCCACATCCTTGCCAACACTTGTTATTTCTTGTCTTTTTTATTTTAGCCATTCTGACAGGTGTAAGGTATTATCTCATTATGATTTTGATTTGCATTTCCCTGATGATTAGTGATGTTCAGCATCTTTTGTGTGCCTTTGACCATCTCTATGTCTTCTTTGGAAAAATATCTATTCAGTTTCTCTGCCCAACTTTTAATTGGATTGTTTGTTCTTTTGGTGTTGAGTTATATAAGTTCTTTATATTTTGGACATTAACACCTAATCAGATATATCATTTGCAAATCTGTTGCCATATAGTAGGTTGCCTTTTTGTTTTGTTGATGCTTTCTTTCACTGTACAAAAGCTTTCTTTTTTGATGTAGTTCTGATACCTTATTTTTGCTTTTGTTTCCCTTGCCTGAGGAAACATATCCATAAATATGTTGCTAAGGCTGATGTCCAAGAGATTATTGGCTATGTTTAAGGTCTTTTATGGTTTTAGGTCTCATATTTGGTCTTTTAATCCATTTTGAGTTTATTTTGTGTATGAGGTAAGAAAGTGTCCGGTTTAATTCTTTTGCATGTAGCTGTCCAGTTGTCCCGACACCATTTGTCGAAGAGACTGTGTTCTCCCTATTGTTTTTGCCTCCTTTGTTGAAGATTAATTGACCATATAAGTGTGGGTTTATTCCTAGGCTCTCTATCATGTTCTATTGATCTATGTGTCTAATTTTGTGCCAGTACCATACTGTTTTGATTACTATAGCTTTTTGATATATCTTAAAATCTGGGATTGTGATACCTTCAGTTTTGTTTTTCTTTCTCCAGATTGGTTTGGCTTTTCAGGATCTTTTGTGGTTCCATACAAACTTTAGGGTTATTTGTTCTAGTTCTGTGAAAAATATTATTGGTATTTTGATAGGGTTTGCATTGAATTGGTAGATTACTTTGGGTAGTATGGCCATTCTGACAATATTAATTCTTCCAATCCATGAGCATGGCATATTTCTCCATTTGTTTGTGTCATCTTCAATTTCTTTCATCATTGTCTTATAGTATTTAGACTATAGATCTTTCATCTCCTTTGTTTAATTTATTATAATTAAAATATAAATATAAATTACAAATACATTAATTTATAAGTATTTTATTCTTTTTGATGTAAATGGGATTGTTTTCTTAGTTTCTCTTTCTGCTACTTTGTTATTAGTCTATAGAAATGCAACAGATTTCTGTATATTAATTTTGTGTCCTGTAACTTTACTGAGTTCATTTATTAGTTCTAATAGTTTTTGGTGGAGTCCTTAGGGCTTTCTATATATAGTATCATGTCATCTGTAAATAGTGACAGTTTTATTTCTTCCTTACCAATTTGGATGTATTTTATTTCTTTTTCTTGTCTGACTGTTGCAGCTAGGACCTCTAGTACTATGCTGAATAAAAGTGGTGAGAGTAGACATCCTTATGTTGTTCCTGATCTTAGAGGAAAAACTTAGTTTTTCACCATTGAGTATGATGTTAGCTGTAGGTTTGTCATAAATGGGCTTTGTTATGTTGAGGTATGTTCTCTCTAAATGCACTTTGTTGAGAGTTTTATAATGAACAGATGTTGAATTTGTGAAATGGTTTTTGTGCATGTATTGAGACGATTATATGGTTTTTATCCTTCATTTTGTTAATGTGATCTATCATGTTAATTGTTTTGTAGATATTGAAATATCCTTGCATCCCTGGAATACATCCCACTTAATAGCGGTGAATGATCT
Organism: Callorhinus ursinus; assembly: GCF_003265705.2. Taxonomy (NCBI): domain Eukaryota; kingdom Metazoa; phylum Chordata; class Mammalia; order Carnivora; family Otariidae; genus Callorhinus; species Callorhinus ursinus. The sequence goes on from NW_027397084.1 coordinate 24,442,464, forward strand.
TTTTATTGTGTTGTTGAATGCCATTTGCTAATACTATGCTGAGGATTTTTGCATCTATGTTCATCAGATATTGGCCTGTATTTTTTTTTTTTTGATACTGTCTTTGTCTGGTTTTGGTAAATAGGGTAATGCTGGTCTTGTAGTGTGAATATGGAAGCCTTCCTTCCTCTTCTATTTTTTTTGAATAGTTTGAGAAGAATAGGGATTAACTTTTCTTTAAATGTTTGGTAGTATTCACCTGTAAATATGGTCCTGGAATTTTGTCTGTGGGAATTTTTTATTACTGATTCAATTTTGTTACTAGTAATCAGTCCATTCAGACTTTCTATTTCTCCTTGATTCAGTTTTGAAAGGTCATATGTTTCTAGGAATTTATTCATTTCTTTTAGGTTGTCCAATTTGTTAGCATGTAATTTTTTGTAGTAGTCTCATAATCCTTTGTATTTCTGTGGTGTTGGTTGTTACTTCTCCTCTTTTTATTTCTGATTTTATATATCTTAGTTCTCTCTTTTTTTGTTGATGAGTCCAGCTAAAGTTTTATCAATTTTGTTTATCTTTTCAATGAACCAGCTATTGGTTTGATCTTTTCTATTATTTTGTTTAGTCTATTTTTCATTTATTTCTGCCTTGATCTTTATTATTTCTTACCTTCTACTAACTCTGGACTTTGCTTTTCCTTTTTCTAGATTATTTAAGTGTAAGTTTAGGTTGCTTATTTGAGATTTTTCTTGTTTCTTGAAGTAGGCCTATATTGCTATAAACTTGCCTCTTAGAATTGCTGTCAGTGAGTCCCAAAGATTGGACTATTTTGTTTTCATTTTCATTATTTTCCATGTATGCTTTTTATTCCCTCTTTGATTTCTGCATTGACATATTGGTTGTTTAGCTTCCATGTGTTTGTGTCTTTTTTCAGTTTCTGTTTTCTTTAATTCTTCTTCTGAGGTTTCGTGTTGTTTTTTGTTTGGAGCATATTTCTCTTTGACTCTCTGTGTTTGTGACTATGAATTTGGCAGGACATCTACCTCTCCTAAACTTGAAGGCGTGGCCTTGTGTAAGGATATCCCTTTTGTAGACCATGTGAGCCTGGCAGCTTTAGCTGGCTGGCTAGAGCTGTAGCAGGCATGTGCTGGATTCTGGGGTACTTTGAGCTCTGGCCATCCTGGTGGGATGGCTGGAACTGAACTGGGCACTGCAGAGAGTGCCATGACAGGACAGCTGAAACTGAAATGAGTGCAAGCTGGGGGGTTATGGGGCATTCTGTGCAAAGGGTTCCAGCTGTGGGACAGCTGGAGCTGAAGTGGGCATAGGCCGAGATCTGTGGGTACTCCATGCAGGGGGTGCACTGGTGAGTCATCTGGAGCTGAAGTGGGTGAGAACCTAGTGTGTCCTGGAATGCTTTGTGTTGATGTGGCCTTGGTGAGATGACTGAGCCTGTAGCTTTCAGGAATGTCCTGGTTTGTGTTGCACTAGGGCTGCCTCAATTGGGGAAGGGGTGGGGACTGGGGCTGCTGTAGGTTAGGGGCCTGGGGCTCACTAAGGCAGCCAGCCTACTGGGGCCTCCAGACCTTCCTCCTGTCTGCACTATCAGGGTAGAGAGGGAACATAAACAGTGGCACTCACCTGACCCTTCAACCCAGGAGAGAATTCCAGCAGTTCCCCTGCCATTTGGCAGAGTTCTAGGGCTGGTTCCTTTATATTTTAGTTGTTCTTTTAAACCAAGGCAGGGCATCCAGGGCTGGTATGGGATAGGGGCTAGAGCTCACCTAAGAGCTCTAGAGCTGGTAGGCCAGCTGAGTGGCCCAGACCTTGTTCCCATCTACGCTATGACAGTGGGTAGGGAATGTAAACAGTAGAGTTTGCAAGCCCCTCTGACCCAGAGAGAGTTCCAACCATTTGGCGGAGGGCTAGTTCCTTTATATTCTAGCTGTCCTTTTAAAATTATGGCTTTTTTTCCTGGATCCCAGTGCAGATAAATCAGCTTCTGGTCCCTCAGTATTATCCCTCCCACAGCAATTCATAGTATAGGGGTTGGGGGTTCTCATCATTCTCTTTCTGGTTCCTCTATCCTCTGGTGTGCAGAAGCTGTTCAGTTAGCCTTCAGTTCTTCTTCAGGAGGAATTGTTCTGTATCTAGGTGTGGATTTGCTGTATTCATGGAGGAGGTGAATTCAGGATCTTCCTATGTTGTAATCTTGAATCCTCTCCCTATAGTAAATAGGTCTTTCTAAATTCTTATGTTGTTTATACTACAGCATTCATCATAAATTATATGTTGTCTTTTTTGCTGATAGTTTCAAATGCGTTAATTTTGTCTCCACAGCTTAAGAGTTAGCTTCCTAGTGGGGTGGGGGTGGATGGGTGGGTAAGGCCCATGTTTTCCAGTCCTTTGTATTCCTTGGAGACTAGCATGGGCTTGGACTGTATCGGGTGCCTGGTAACCATTTGTTATTTGACAGAATTAGTTAATTTATTAAAAAATTGAAATCACTCAAAACCTGTAGGATTTTGACTCTGATTCATAAAAGAAGAGAAAGCTTGTTCATGTAGAAAAATTGCCTTCTCTGCCTTTCTAAGTACCAATGAACATGTCTTGACCTCCTAGCCAAAACAAATTATTAATCACAATTCATGCTCCTTAAGAACTTGTAAATGGGGATAGAGGACAGTTACATATCAAAATAATTACTGATGTAAAATCAGTGGCTTCTAATATACTCACATTAATAAAATGACTTACAGCTTCCAATTGCTCTCATATTTCATTATGAACATGATTATATCTGGGATGATATCATCTCATAAGCGTGTAGTGACATGATTGCCTTTAAAAGATTCTTTTTAAGGTCCACACACAAGAAAATATATACCATTGATTACCATAATGTAAGAAAGAATTCAGATATCCACTGGAAATGACCTCTTTAAAGAGATTCTTATGGGGGAATAACATGTGGAATTTGTGTTAGGCCCATGGGCAGCATGGTGTCAAGGAAAGAAGCCGGGATGAGGAAGCAGAGCTCCTGGGCCATATCTCACTTCTACCAATTGCTGTTATGATCTTGAATAAATCCTTTAATATCTCCACACCTTAGTTTTCTCATCCATAGAACAAGACTATTAATACCATCCCTGGCAAATTTTTAAACCTACTCATCTAATATAATACATATAAAAGAATTTCATAATCAGCTAAGTACCATAGCAGTGCAAGGGAGTCCTTATTGGGATCCTCAATCAGTACCAGGGTTGTGTTTATGAGGAAGGACTCTGCAGGCAAGTGGCTTGAATGTTAATCCCAATTAGCAACCTTCTCATTTTCTCATCTGTAAAATGGGATTATAATGATAGCACCTCACACAATTGTGAAGATTAAGGAAGATAACACATAAAAAGCACTAGCACTGCCTTGTACATAGTAAGATCTACGTTGTCATTAGCTACTGTTATTGCTAATTATTTTGTGCATGGTCTAAAAATAACAGGTAGTTTGAGATGTTATTGATATGCTGAGAAACACCTAGCTAAAGAATGAAACAATCCATTAAACAATTATTTTCTGATCTATAGTTTACATTTTTAGGGACATGGGCAGGGTCCCTGTCTTCCTGGACTTATATATGAATAAGAAGGGGAGAGACAATGAATAAACAAAGAAAGAAATACATTAGGAAATGACTAAAATGGTGGATTCAGAAGGTGCTATGGTTGTAATGAACACTGTGTTGAGGCTGCCATCGTTGTGTGGTCAGGGAGGGCTGCTCTGAAGAGGGGATGTTCATGCCAAGGCCTGAAGGATGAGAAAGAACCTGCCATAAGGAGAACATGGGAAGAGAGTGTGGAGACAAAATCCCAAGGAGGGTAGGGGCTTGCAGACTTGGGGACAGAAAGGGGTGAGCCCCTGGAGCATAGCATGGATGGCAGGAAGTAGTCAATAAGATTGGAGAAAGGGGTTAGTTCACATGAAGCCTTTTAGGTCATGGCAAGGAGTTGGATTTTATTCCATGAGTATCAAGAGAACTTTGAAGCATTTGTTTAGGGAAGGGATCAAAGAAAGTGATATAGAATATTTGATTATATATGCCAAAGGCCTTTCCAGATGAGTATAAGGAAAAACAATTAATTTAGGTAAATAATTTTGTTCAGTTAGCAGATTTTGGTGATGTTAGACCAGTTTTCAAAATAAATCTAACTGACTGCTATTAGGACCTTAATCAAATGTAGTATTTAACACTGGTACACTAGATTTAGATGACTTTTTGCTTTGGGGAATCAATGCATTCTAAATCCATATTACTGGTCTAGGCAGAAACCACCACATTGTTTATGCCACCCTAGGACATTTAATCTCACACAGTGCACCCTGCAGTGAAGATTAATAACTTCTCATTTATCAGACTTAAAAGGGAGGGGTTGCTTTCAGTTGTGAATAACAGAAAACCAGACAAATAGAGCCTCAAACACATATTGGCTTATTTGTCATAATGCTTCATGCAACAAGTCCGGAGTAGGTGGTGATTCAGAGGCTGAAGTTCTATCGGAGTCCACTTCTTTGCAATTCCTCAGTTTCCTCCCTCATGGTCCCTAGATGGTTGCTGCAGGTCCTAGCAACACATTTATACCCCAGGCAAGAAGAAAATGGTGAGAGAAAGGGGTGGTGCCTGTGTCAGGAAATCAGACTCTTAGATGTGCACGAAAATCTTCTTCTTCTACCTCTTTGGCTTGAACTTAGTCACAGAGTTACCTTTTTTAGTCAGAGGAGGTGAATTTTTAGTTTTCAGTAGCTATAGTAAAGGAAGAAAAGGAAATGAGGTTGAAATGGGTTTGAGTGAGCCGATCTATATTATTTTTCACAGTAGGAGTATTTCATAACTCTAGTTCCCCCTAGCAGTAACAAGATCTATAGCAGATACTGAACTGCTTCACACTCCTGGCATAAAAAATTACAACTGGAAAGGATTATCTTGGGAGATAGTTAAATAAATTTTCCAGCTGACTATGAAATTTGAAAGTGAAGGTAAACATCTGCATCAGGTAGTACAGAAAATTTTAGGATTGACTAACTTTCATAATTGATCCCAGATTTCAGTGATTATAGTCACACATATAGCCATCCATTTAAATGATCTTTGTACTTGAGAGGGTGAGATACTTGGCTTCACTTAGCTACATAATAAAGCATCCTGATGCAGAAGTGCAATTGCTTCTGAATGAGTTGGGCTCTTTGGCTGAACTTCAGCTTGTGTATTTTCATGTAACTTTAGGGTATTGTCCCTGTGATTTATTCTTGGATGGAAAAGAAGATGCACATTCCAGATTTTATAGTATCTGGAAATACCTTTAAAAGGGAAAGGAAAAGCAGTTAAGTGCCTAGAACTATAACAACTATAAATCCTAGACAATGTCTTTATAGAATAGTGAAAGTGATTTGGCAGGAAGCTAATAGATTTAATCAATTTTTAAAAATCAAAATTGATTAGCCAGTGAGTGCAGTGGAAAAGTGTACAGCTGAGATGTTAGCTCAACCTCCACCACTTACTGTGTCCTCTTGGCAAGTTTCCTCAATGGTAAAACAGGGATAATAATGAGTACTGTACCGGACAGTTGACATTTGTCTATACAGCAGCCAAATATCTCTTAAATTTGAAGGGATTCCCAAAATAGGTGGGAGACATGGTTCCTTTCCTTCATGAAAAGAGAAACTATTTCCTCTTTTCATCTTGTAGAAGACAGAATCCCAGGCAGCAAATAGATGTTGCTGAAAATGATCATGAATTGCTTCCTAAGAGCACAGCCAGTTCTTGAGGAGAGGCCTAAAGACCAGTTAGGCATTGGTTTTGAAAGGGGTAGATGTAGAGTCTAGAGTTCAGGTCGGCCAGTGTCCAGGGTGCAATGGCAGCCACTACAGAGGCTATGTTGGTGGTAGGGTCTTGGCTGTGCCTTTCCCTGCTTTGTTCCTGTTTGTTCCTGGCTCTCTGGACTTCAGGTAGAGGCTCCCCAAATATCCACTTGCTGTCTGAGTTTCTTTCTTTCATTATTTTTATTAATATATATTTTCATCTAACACATAACATTATATTAGTTTCAGGTATACAACATAATGGTTCGCCATGAGTATATATTGCAAAATGATCACCACAATAAGTCTACTTCATATCCATCACCACACAGTTACAAAAAATGTTTTTTCTTGTTTTTTCACTTAACATTTTTAAAGTGTATTTTATTTTATTTTAATTCCAGTGTAGTTAACATACAGTGTTACATTAGTTTGTGTACAGTATACTGATTCCAACAGTTCCATATATTACTCAGTGCTCATCAAGATAAATGTACTCTTGAAAAGATGGCGGAGGAGTAGGGGACTCTATTCCAACTGGTCCCCAGAATTGAGCTGGATATCTACTAGACCACTCTGAACACCCATGAAATCAGCCTGAGATGTAAGAAGATAGATCTGGATCTCCACAAACAGAATATTGCAGGCGGTTGGTTTTGAGGTACGAAGCAGGGAGACATGATTCCATGGGCAGATATCGGAGGATAAATGACAGCAGGAGGGAGCCTGGCCATGGGGATCCTGCACCGCCAGTGAGTGATAGCCTCCTGTGCTGGAGACCGGGCACAGACTCACAGACTGGTAGCGGCAGGGAAAGGACTTTAGACAGAAATCAGAGCAGTGGGGCCCCGTGTGCGAAATGGGGGTGGCTGGAGGTTTTAGAAGCACAAAGGGCAGAGAAGAGCCCAGACCTGGAGGCAGGACTGGGAGCGCTATGGAGGGGCACACAACCCAGGATGCTGCAGTTTATAGCAGCACAGACAGAAACAGAGATAGTATGGCCTGGAGAGCTCACTGAAGAACAGACTGCGATCTTTCTGGTCTGAGGCAGAGAGTTGGAAATGGTCTCTTCTGCTCTGACTCTCGGAAGAGGTGCCGAAAGCCGCTGGGGAAAGCCGCCAGAGAACAAAAGCCTCCCAAAACTGGTTTTCACTGAACCTATCCCTGGCCACAGGGGGCAGGGCAACTCTGCCCAAACAGGGTTGCCTGAGTAACAGTACAGCAGGCCCCTCCCCCAGAAGACAGGCTGGGAAAACAAGAGGCCAGCAACCCTAAGGTCCCTAGAAAACAGGTGCATCTTGCTTGGATTGTGGTCAATAATTTGGACTCTGTACATTCCCTCAACCACCCCTCAACAGAATGACTAGGAGGAGGAACCCCCCCAAAGAGGAAAGACTCAGAGACTATGACTTATGCCACAGATTTACAAAAGGATTCAGATATAACCAAGATGTTGGAGATGGAATTCAGGCTAGCAATTGTGAAGACAATAGCTAGAATGGAGAAATCGATTAATGGCCACATAGTCTCTAAGGGCAGAAATGAAAGCTGAATTGGCTGAATTGCTATCAATGAGATCCAATCTAATCTAGATAATCTAACAGCTAGGGTTAGCGAGGCAGAAGAATGGATTAGTGACCTGGAAGACCATTTGATAGATAAAAAGGGAAAAGAGGAGGCCAGGGAAAAACAACTCAGAATCCATGAAAATAGAATCAGAGAAATAAGTGACACCATGAAACATTCCAATACCAGAATTATTTGAATCCCTGAGGGGATGGAGAGAGAGAGAGGACTAGAAGATATAGTTGAGCAAATCGTAGCTTAGAACTTCCTTAATCTGGGGAATGAAGCAAACATTCATGTCTAGAGGCAGAGAGGACCCCTTCCAAGATCAAGGAAAACAGGCCAACACCCCAGCATGTAATAGTAAAACTCGCAAATCTTAGAACCAAGGAAACCATCTTAAGGGCAGTTAGGGGGGAGAGATTCCTTACATACAGAGGAAGGAACATCAGAATAACGTCAGACCTATCCACAGAGACCTAGCAAGCCAGAAAGGCCTGACAAGACATATTCAGGGTACTAAACAAGAAGAACGTGCAGCCAAGAATACTTTATCCGGCAAGGCTGTCATTTGGAATGGATGGAGAGATGCAGAACTTCCAAGACCGGCAGAAACTGAAAGAATATCTGACCACTGAGCTGGCTTGGCAAGAAATATTAAGGGGAGTTCTATAAAAGGAGAAAGACCCCAAGAGTGATATACAACAGAAATTTACAGGGACAATCTATAAAAACAAAGTCTTCACAGGCAACGTGGTGACAATAAATTCATATCTTTCAATAATCACTCTCAACATGAATGGCCTAAATGCTTCCATAAAATGGCACAGGGTTGCAGATTGGATAAAAAGAAAGGACCCATTCACATGCTGTCTACAAGAGACTCATTCTGAACCTAAACATACATCCAGACTGAAAGTGAAGGGATGGAGATCCATCTTCCATGCCAGCGGACCTCAAAAGAAAGCTGGGGTAGCAATTCTTATATCAGACAAATTAGATTTTAAACTGAAGACTGCAGTTAGAGACACAGAAGGACACTGTATCATTCTTAAAGGATCTATCCAACAAGATGATCTAACAATTGTAAATATCTATGCCCCCAGCATGGGAGCAGCCATTTAACAAAGCCAACTGTTAACCAAAATAAAGAGTCATATTGATAACAATACATTAATTGTAGGAGACCTCAATATTCCACTCTCAGCAATAGACAGATCATCTAAGCAGACAATCAACAAAGAAACAAGAGCTTTGAATGACACACTGGACCAGATGGACCTCATACACATATACAGAACATTCCACCCTAAAACAACAGAATACTCATTCTTCTCGAGCGCACATGGAACTTTCTCCAGAATAGACCACATACTGCGTCACAAATCAGGCCTCAACCAATACCAAAAGATTGAGACTATTCCCTGCATATTCTCAGACCACAATGCTTTAAAACTGGAACTCAATCACAAGAAAAATTTGGCAGAAATTCAAACACTTGGAAGATAAAGACTACTCTGTTCAAGAATGTTTGGGTCAACCAGGAAATCAAAGAAGAACTTAAACAATTCATGGAAACCAATGAGAATGAAAACACATCAGTCCAAAACCTATGGGATACTGCAAAGGTGGTCCTAAGGGGGAAATACATAGCCATCCAAGCCTCACTCAAAAAAATAGAAAAATCCTGAATTCACCAACTAACTCTACACCTTAAAGAACTAGAGAAAAAGCAACAAACGATGCCTAAGCCACACATTAGAAGAGAAATAATTAAGATTAGAGAAGAGATCAATGAATTAGAAACCAGAAACATAGTAGATCAGATCAACGAAACTAGAAGTTGGTTCTCTGAAAGAATTAATAAGATCGATAAACCACTGGCAAGATTTATCCAAAAGAAAAGAGAAAGGACTCAAATTAATAAAATTATGAATGAAAGGGGAGAGGTCACAACTAACACCAAGGAAATAGAAACAATTATTAAAAATTATTATCAACAACTACATGCCAATAAACTGAGCAATCTGGATGAAATGGATGCCTTTCTGGAAACCTATAAGCTGCCAAGACTGAAACAGGAAGAAATTGACAACATGAATAGGCCAATAACCAGTAACGAGATTGAAGCAGTGATCAAAAACCTCCCCAAAAACAAGAGTCCAGGGCCTGATGGATTCCCTGGGGAATTCTACCAAACATTCAAAGAAGAAATAACACTTATTCTCCTGAAGCTGTTTCAAAAAACAGAAACAGAAGGAAAGCTTCCAGACTCATTCTATGAAGCCAGGATTACCTTAATCCCCAAACCAGGCAAAGACCCCAACAAAAAGGAGAATTTCAGACCGATATCCCTGATGAATATGGATTCCAAAATCCTCAACAAAATCCTAGCTAATAGGATCCAACAATACATTAAAAGGATCATCCACCACGACCAAGTGGGATTTATCCCTGGGATGCAAGGGTGGTTCAACATTCACAAATCAATCAATGTGATAGAACACAATAAGAGGAGAGAGAAGAACCGTATGGTCCTTTCAATTGATGCAGAAAAAGCATTGACAAAATATAGCATCCTTTCCTGGTTAAAACTCTTCAGAGTATAGGGATAGAGGGAACATTCCTCAAGTTCTTAAAATCCATCTATGAAAAACCCACAGCAAATATCATCCTCAATGGGGAAAAGCTGAGAGCCTTTCCCTTAAGATCAGTAACACATCAAGGATGCCCACTCTCGCCACTATTGTTCAACATAGTACTAGAAGTCCTAGCAACAGCAGTCAGACAACAAAAAGAAATAAAAGCTATTCAAATTGGCAAAGAAGTCAAACTCTCTCTTTTCGCAGATGACATGACACCTAATGTGGAAAACCCAAAAGACTCCCAAATTTCTAGAACTTGTACAGCAATTCAGTAATGTGGCAGGATACAAAATCAGTGCACAGAAATCGGTTGCTTTCTTATACACTAACAATGCAACTGTAGAAAGAGAAATTAGAAAAATGATTCCATTTACTATAGCACCAAAACCATAAGATACCTCGGAATAAACCTTACCAAAGAGGTAAAGGATCTATACTCTAGGAACTACAAAACACTCATGAAAGAAATTGAAGAAGACACAAAAGGATGGAAAAACATTCCATGCTCATGGATTGGAAGAATAAACATTGTTAAAATGTCTATGCTACCCAGAGCAATCTATACCTTCAATGCCATCCTGATCAAAATTCCAACGACATTTTTCAAAGTGCTGGAAAAAACAATCCTAAAATTTGTATGGAATCAGAAAAAATCCTGAATTGCCAGGGAAATGTTGAAAAAGAAAAACAAAGCTGGGGGCATCACGTTGCCCAATTTCAAGCCATATTACAAAGCTGTGATCACCAAGACAGCATGGTACTGGCACAAAAGCAGACATATAGACCAATGGAACAGAATAGAGAGCCCAGATATGGACCCTCAACTCTATGGTCAACTAATCTTGGACAAAGCAGGAAAAAATATGCAATGGAAAAAAGAGTCTCTTCAATAAATGGTGCTGGGAAAATTGGACAGCCACATGCAGAAGAATGAAACTCAATCATTCTCTAACACCATACACAAAGATAAACTCAAAATGGATGAAAGACCTCAATGTGAGAAAGGAATCTATTAAAATCCTAGAGGAGAACATAGGCAGTGACCTCTTCAACATCGCCCACAGCAACTTCTTTCAAGATACATCTCCAAAGGCTAGTGAAACAAAAGCAAAAATGAACTTTTGGGACTTCATCAAGATAAAAAGCTTCTGCACAGCAAAGGAAACAGTCAACAAAACAAAGAGGCAACCCACAGAATGGGAGAACATATTTGCAAATGACACTACAGATAAAGGGCTGGTATACAAGATCTATAAAGAATTTCTCAAACTCAACACCCAAAAAACAAATAATCAAGTCAAAAAATGGGCAGAAGGTATGAACAGATACTTCTCGAACAAGACATACAAATGGCTAACAGACACATGAAAAAATGTTCATCATCATTAGTCATCAGGGAAATTCAAATCAAAACCACATTGAGATACCACCTTACACCAGTTAGAATGGCAAAAATGGACAAGGCAAGAAACAACAAATGTTGGAGAGGTTGTGGAGAAAGGGGACCCCTCTTACACTGTTGGTGGGAATGCAAGTTGGTATAGCCACTTTGGAAAACAGTGTGGAGGTGCCTCAAAAAATTAAAAATAGAGCTACACTATGACGCAGCAATTGCACTCCTGGGTATTTACCCCAAAGACACAGATGTAGTGAAAAGAAGGGCCATATGCACCCCAATGTTCATAGCAGCAATATCTGCAATAGCCAAACTGTGGAAAGAGCCGAGATGCCCTTCAACAGATGAATGGATAAAGAAGATGTGGTCCATGTATACAATGGAATATTACTCAGCCATCAGAAAGGATGAATACCCAAGTTTTGCATCAACATGGATAGGACTGGAGGAGATTATGCTAAGCGAAATAAGTCAAGCAGAGAAAGTCAATTATCATATGGTTTCACTTATCTGTGGAACATATGGAATAGCATGGAGGACATTAGGAGAAGGAAGGGAAAAATGAGGGGGGGGAATCGGAGGGGGAGACGAAACATGAGAGACTATGGACTCTGAGAAACAAACAGGATTCTAGAGGGGAGGGGGGTGGGGGCATGGGTGAGCCTGGTGATGGGTATTAAGGAGGGCACGTACTGCATGGAGCACTGGGTGTTTTATGAAAACAATGGATCATGGGTCACCACATCAAAAACTAATGATGTATTGTATGATGACTGGCATAATAAAATAAAATAAAATAAAAAGATAAATGTACTCTTAATTTCCTTCACTGATTTCACCCCCCCCAACCACCTCCCCTCTGGTAACCATCTGTTTGTTCTCTGTAAAGTGTCTGTTTTTTGGTTTGTCTCTTTCTTTTTCTTTTGTTCATTCGTTTTGTTTATTAAATTCCACATATGAGTGAAATTATACGGTGTTTTTCTTCTCTGACTGGCTTATTTTGCTTAGCATTATACTCTCTAGATCCATCCATGTTGTTGCAAATGACAAGATTTCATTCTTTTTGTGACTGAATGATACTCTATTATATATATATAATATATATATATATATATATATATAATATATATATATAAAATATATATACTACCTCTTCTTTATCCATTCATCTATCAATGGACACCTGGGCTAATTTCATACTTTGGCTATTGTAAACAATGCTGCAATAAACAAAGAGGTGCATGAATCCCTTCAAATTAGTGCTTTCATTTTTTTGGGGGGGGTTAAATACCCAGTAGTGCAATTCCTGGATCATATGGTCGTTCTATTTTTAATTTTTTGAGGAAGATCCATACTGTCTTCCACAGTGGCTGCACTAGTTTGCATTCCCACCAAGAGTGCAAAGGGGTTTCTTTTTCTCCACATCCTCACCAACACTTGTTGTTTCTTGAGTTTATTTTAGCCATTCTGACAGGTGTGAGGTGATATCTCATTGTGGTATTGATTTGCATTTTCCTGATGATGAGTGATGTTGAGCATCTCTTTGATGAGAATTTTAAAAATCTACTTTCTTGGCAAATTTCAAATATATAATACAGTATTAATTATGGTCATCATGCTGTACTAGAGTGAGTTTCTGATATTTGTAACACGGAACTCTAATTAGCACTGGGAGGAGCAGGGGTGTAAAGGATGTGGTGCATGCTTCCCAGACCCTCTGTCAGGGAAGGCCTGTGTCCTGATTTCTGCTTGTGCTGCAGAGTGATTCTCAGCAGCAGGGAGCTGCTCATGTTGGACAGTTGGCAAATCCCTACTTTATTTTGTGCTATGCACAATTCACACATCCTTAAGTGTTTAAAAATCCATCCCTTTGGGATGTTAATTTTTACAAGCATTTAAAATGCTTCTTGGAAATCTTTAGTCACTCCATTAAAAGACTCCTTCGGGGTGTGCCTCAGTTGGCTGGGTTAACTAGTGGCAACAAACAGTGATGTTTTGGAGCACTTTTAACTACCAGGAAGTCCATCTTTGCTGCGTGTAAAGCTGTTATTTCTTAAGGCAATAAACTAGCACTGTTCTTGAAAGATTCAAATATGAAATTATGTCCCCCTCCAAATCAGCCATAGCTAGTGAAAATATATCCTATTTATTTTTACTAAATTAGAATAAGAACTAACCTTTGTACTTTTCTGGTAGTCAATACCTATTTGGTGATTAATTAGATCTCAAAATTATGGGGGAAGGGAAAGTAGCATATACTGAACTCCTATAATACACCAGGTGCTGTGCTGGGCACTTTCATATATTCTTCACATAATCCTCTTAGCAACCCTGAACATGATACAGCATTATCTTCCCTTTATAGACAATGATCTGAGATTCAGTTTATTTAAGAAATAGAATTAGTTCAAGGTCCCTCAGCTAAGAAATAGATGTTACACATGTTTGCCTGATTCTAAGACCCAAGTCTTCTCATTCATCTGATCATTGAATATTCAATGGGTACCTAGCTTATAACAGAGATAGGGTTAAATGAGTAAGTTTCTCTTCCCCCAAAGAACTCATTGACTAGAAAGTGAGTCAGAGCCCAAAACCAACAATATATATACAAAACTGTGTGAGTGATCCATTCTAGAAGCATATAGAGGTACAGGGAAAGGGCTCAGCTGAAATGGTGGGCAAGGAGGGCTTTACTGACGACTGAAGTCTGTGCTGTGGCTAGGAGGAAGATTAGATTAGGGGTCAGCCAGGTCCAGAAGGGAGAGATATGGACCTATCCATTTGTCTGTCTAATCCATCTGTTATCTGAATGTTTGTATCCCCCCTCCCAAGCTCATATGGTGGCTGTATTTGGAGATAGGTCCTCTAAGGAGGTAATTAGGTTAAATGAAGTCCTAATGGTAGGGCCCTGATCTGATAGAATCATCAGGGTCATAGCTGGAGTGGACTTCACTGGATCATGTAATTAAGTGGCCTTATTTTCCAGATGAAGAGACCAAGACCCATAAATGTTAAACAGTTTGTTTAATGTTACTCAGCACTTACTGACTGAGACATACTAGAACTTGTGTTTCCCTTACTCAACCCAGTGCTTTCTGGATCACACTGGAGTAGACCTAGAAAGAGGGCTTGATGTCCTCATCTAGGCCACATCTACTTCTACTGTGGAATACAGTTTTCTCTCTCTGCATAACAGTTAGAAAGAGAATACACTCATTTCCACAAAGCTTAATGGAAAATGATACTCTTTTTGCTGGAGATGCTTATGGTGGGGATGTTTTTGCTATATATATATATTTATGATTCCTGAATATTAAGTCAGTATTTTAAAGTAAGGGATACTTGTTATTTTTACTTGCAATCTTTCTGTAAGTTTTTTTTTTGCAAGCATAATTTTTAGTGTAGGCAGTTGTTTTTTCTTCAAAGGATATTATTAACATCTCTTATTTTTCTTAGTGTCATATATTTTAGCAGCAGGTCTGCAATTAGATAATTTCAATTATTCATATGCATTACATGTGAAGTGCCACTTTATGTGGAACCAGTTCTTTCAGAGTCTGCTTACTTGATCTCTTATTTCATGTGCTATTTCCTGATTGTTAAGAGAAAAAGGAAATAAATGACATTTGTCATAGAGTCTGCTGAACTCACCACAGGCAATTTACGATCTATAAAGTTTTAGTCATAGCTTCTTAACAATACAGAAGATTAGCCTGGGGGAAGAAAAAATGTTTGAAGGAAAAGGAAGCTCACATTCTCAGGACGTAGTGGGGCTCTTCCTCTGCCCAACTTGTGGGTACACTTGTCAATTTGATTGACTTCAGGGTGCCCTGAAAAGTCACATTCCTCTGGCAATTAGTAGCTAATATGTAATGTGAAGAGGTATCACAAAGCATTAGGAATTTTATAGGATAAATAAATAGACATCAGGTAACTAAAAGCAAGTAAAGAAGACGGTAGTTTAACAAGGAAGAAATCCATTAAGTACTGACCAGGGAGAAAAGATTTGAGTTCCAAAGTGAGATGTAGTAAGGGATATAGAATTTTCCTGGACCCCACAGGCCTTTGGGTTATAGCTGAATGAATCTGTCAAAGCAGAGGAAGCAGGGTGTGGGGGGAGCTGAAAAGGATGATTAAAAAGGGGAAATGAAGTGAGCAAATTAGCCTCTCTTTGCTCTTCACACTAGGTTGTCCCCTTGGCAATTGTGTCCATATCCCATACCTCTTCATAATACCTACCACATTCTGAAGTAATTGTTTAGCGTCTGTCTTTCCCTGCCTGTCTGTATTCAAATCTCTGCCCCTTACTAGCCATGGTATTTTGGCCAAGTGACTTAATACTCTTTGCCTCCTTGGTTTCCCTACTTGTAATATGGGGATAAAGAGATACTTACCTCATGGGTTAGTATGTGTAGAAACTTAGACCACCACCTGGCTCAGGGTTAGCCCAACAAGGATAAGGATTACTTCTGTCTTGTTTCCCACATTATTTCTAATTCTTTAGTATCATGCTTGGCTCATTGTAAGGCCCTGATAGTTGTTATTCATCAACTGACCCTAGGCCCAGTAGCCCTCTAAAATATCCAGTCTTGGGGCACCTGGGTGGGTCAGTCAGTTAAGCGTCTGCCTTCAAATCAGATCATGATCCCAGGGTCTTGGGATCGAGCCCCACACTGGGGCTGCTCAAGGGGAGTCTACTTCTCCTTCTCCCTCTGTCCCCCTCCCCCGTCCCCTGCTCATGCTTTCTCTCTTTCTCTCTCAAATAAATAAATCTTAAAAAAAATTTAAAAAAAAATCCAGTCTCAACTATCTCCTACATACATCTGAGGAGCTGATCATCTGTTTTCTTCTGTGGAACCTCCATCCTCAACTCAGGGACTTTGAAGTAGATGGTGTTCTTTGGTTGAAAGTGGGCCCCAGGGACAGGCTGGATTGTCTCCAAATACTTCCCCTTGGGGGTCTCTACTTGTCAGATGAAGGTGGTGAAAGTGAAGCTCATGCCCATCTTTTCTAGAGAGGGCCATTTGATTTTTCTAAGAAACTGGGAGCTTCTATCTATGTCATGAGTATCCTTCTGTATGAAGTACTTTTTCTAATTAAAAATTTTTAAAAATTTAAATGACATAGTATTAAGTCAAATTGCATAGACATAATTATGATGAAAAGAAAGTTACTTGCTCCACTTGTCCTGCTCACATTCCAATTTATAGAAGTAACAGTGTTTTTAACTATTTTCTGTTTTAGTCATTATCCCTATAACAGCACATTAAGCATATTTCTCTCTTGATTTTCTGTTTTTGACCCTAGATAATACTTGCTGATTTCCTACTGAAAGAGAAGGCTTTGCCTTTCTTACGTTATCCTCTCTGCCTCCTATCACCTCACTCCAGTGTTTGGTAGTTTTATTTTTTAAATGCTCTTCTGTCTTCTGAATAATGTTTCTGTCAGAGTCATTTTTTTCTGATAGTTTACCATGGTCTTTCTTTTATGCTAATGTTGATGCCAGGTGATTCTTGCTGCTGGTATGTCACACCTGCTTCCTGACAAGTGGGTGTGATTTCCGGTAAATAAGGCATCACTCTGGGCACACTGTGTGTACTCAGATCTTGAGGGTAGGGTGTACCCACTGATAGGCTGGTTTAAAAGTTCAGATTTTCCAAATGCCAGTATGAGGATGGCTTTCCTTTGAAGGCCCAGTACCCATACCTAAAGCCTTAAGCTTTCCCAGGTGGTTAATTCAATTTCTTTGGAAAGGAGCCCTCTATTTTGCCTAGGGGTAAAATGCTCCCACCATGGGTTAGTGCTGGAGTGGGGATGAGGAGTGAAGAATAAAATCAGGCTGGGGAATCTGGAGTGTGCAGTGGTCCCTGTAGTGATTTTCAGTGAACGCTTCTCCCATCTCACTCCCCACTTCTCACTCTTGTTATACACCAATAGAGAACTCATATGTGTTCAAAAATTTACTTGTGGTCAAAATCCAATGTAAAGAATTGAGGGTGATGGAATGAATAACTGAGGTGGAAAACAACTTCAGGCTACCCTAACAATAATCTGTGAAATATGAGATCTGCAGGTATAGGCCAAGGAATAAGTAAACTTGAATGTGTTGAAAAGAGGAAAGTTTCAAATCATTATAAATGGAAGCTTAAAGATACAAGCAGGTTCTTTTATCACACTGAGGCTTAAGTTAAAAAAAATTATTGGAATCAACAGGATATTACATAGTCATTACTGACAAGCATCACCTTCAACTCTGGAGCTATAAGAAACACAGAGCCCACTTAGTCAGACCCTTCATTGCACAAAGAGAAAGATGAGACATAAAAAGGTTAGTGACGCCAACCTTTAAGCCACATCTTAATCCCACTAAGCCCATTAGACTGTAAATGTAGACAGCCTGGAATCATTTTACAACATCTCTGCTCCAGCCTTCCTCGTTATACATTTGATTCATTTCCAAGGACGAAAGTGTAAATGTGCTTTCAGGATGTTGACTGTTCAATAATTTATGTAAGGCTGTAAACACATTTCAGCACATTTAGGAAACAGATTTTCCTTAATTTTTTTTCTATAGTGTAGTCTCTAAACAATTTCTGGTCAATTAAAACCTCTTCTGATCAATGGTATTGTCAATTCTGTCTTTTATAATTTTCAGAAAAATCTATCCTAAAATGCATTTCTCACCATGCATTTATGTCTAAGAATTACCTTTCTACTGTTTTCGTCCATATTGCAAATTTTGCCCAAACCATTTCCTCTTGTCAACCAGAGCTCTAATATCATTTCTCTTATAAAATATTATGTCATCCATCATCATTAATGTCACCCATCTCCTCTTTATCATGTTTATGTCTTTCTTGTATACACAGCTCTTTGATATTTTGAATCTTCCCTGCTACCATTTCCTTATTTTAACTATGTCTCTCTAATACCAAGGATATAGCACAGATTTGTTTTTCTTTTGGAGAGAGACCTCATAGGAATAAATACTAATATATTTTTCTAGCAATGACTAGTATAACAGACATTTCATTTTGGAGTTTACTTTTTCCTCTTATCTCAGCTTGACTTTTCTTTTTATTCTTCCCTTTTGCATTTGCCTGTAGATGTATTCCTGATATCTAGGTTCTGTTTTTCCATATTTCTCATTTTTACATCATTTATATAAATAAAATCCATAAAATTGTTTCCTAGATTAATCACAGGATTTCAAGGTTGAAGGAATGATAAGGGTCGTTTAGCTCACAACTCATTGGAAGCTTGAATTTCCTTGATAGTATCTATCAAATGTTTATACCCACTGCATTTAACGACCACTGTCTCCCAAGCTGGTTTCTTATATGCAGTTTGATTTTAGAAAATTCTTCCCTACATCGGGTCAAATCTGTATTATACCAAATTATTCATTTCTTTGCCCTCCCAGGAAGTATCCTTTCCTCAGTATTTAACACATCTGACCAATAATGATGCTATTTGCTTGTCTTTTTCTTTCAGCTCTTGTAAAGGGCTCCTTTACTGTTTCAAAAATTCACCTACTCCTCCTCCCTCTTTTAATGCACATGATTTTTTAAAAAGATTATTGATTTATTTATTTGACAGAGAAATCACAAGCAGGCAGGCAGGCAGAGGGAGAGGGAGAAGCAGGCTCTCCACTGAGCAGGGAGCCTGACGTGGGGCTTGATCCCAGGACCCTGGGATCATGACCTGAGCCGAAGGCAGATGCTTAACCAACTGAGCCACCCAGGCGCCCCAATGCACATGATTTTTAATTTGCATCATTAAACTGAAAATTATGTAATTTTTCTAACAAATTAGAAAGGTTATAAAACCAAAATCATATAAAAATATCCATTTAAGGCATATTTCTTCAAAGAAGTGATTGTATGGCAAGAATGAATTAAGGTTTTTGATGGGAAGAAGAATAGCCTCATAAAAACTGCATGACTTTCCCCCCCAGACACTGTATTAGTGTTTTGTTGCTGTCATTACAAATTAGCACAAACTTAGCAGCTTAACACAAATTCATTATCTTATAATTCTGTAGTCAGACATCTGTTATGGGTCTCACTGGGCTAAAATCAAGTTATCAGCAAGGATGTGTTTCTTTTTGTAGGCTGTGGGTAGGATCTGTATCCTTGACTTTTTCAGCTTATAGAGGCTGCCTCTACATTTCTCATGGTTTCAGGTCTTACATTCAAATCTTTAATCCATTTTGTTATTTTTTTGTTTATAGTATAAGATAGTAGTCCAGTTTCATTCTTTTGCATGTGGCTGTCCTGTTTTCCCAACTTGTCCTTTCTCCATTGTATATTCTTGCCTCCTCTGTCACAGATTAATTGATATGTATGTGTGGGTTTATTTCTGAACTCTATTCTCTTCCATTGATCTATGTGTCTGTTTTTATGCCAATACCATATTGCTTTGATTATTATCAATTTGTAGTATAGTTTGAAATCAGGGAGTGTGGTATCTCTAGCTTTGTTCTTTCTCAAGATTGTTTTGACTATTCAGGGTCATTCATAGTTCCATATACATTTTAGAACTATTTGTTCTAGTTCTGTGAAAAATGCCATTGGAATTATTTTTAAAGATTTATTTATTTTTCTTAGAGAGAGAAAGAGATTGGGAACCAGGAACAGAGGGAGAGAGAGTCTCAAACAGACTCTGGCTTCAGCGTGGAGCCCAACACGGGGCTTGATCTCAAGACCCTGAGATCACCACCTGAACTGAAACCAAAGAGTCAGCACTTAACTGACCATGCCACACAGGTGCCCATGCCATTGAAATTTTGATAAGGATTGCATTGAATCTGTAGATTGATTTGGGTAGTATGGACAATTAAACAATTCTTCCAATCCATGAGTGTAGAATATCTTTCCATTTATTTGTGTCATCTTCAATTTCTTTCCTCAATGTCTTATAGTTTACAGAGTACAGGTCTTTCACCTTCTTGGTTAAATTTACTACTAGGAATTTTATAGACTCTATAGACTTATAGAAATGTAATGCATTTATGTATGTTAATTTTGCATCCTATGACTTTATTGAATTCATTTATTCTAGTAGATTTTGGTGCAGCCTTCAGGATTTTCTATATATAGTAATCATGTCATCAGCAAATAGTGAAAGTTTTACTTCTTCCCTACCATTTTGGATAACTTTTATTCTTTTACTTGCCCAATTGCTATGGTTAGGATTTTCAATACTGTGTTGAATAAAAGTGGTGAGAGTGGACATCCTTGTCTTATTTCTGATCTTAGAGGAAAAGCTTTTAGCTTTACACCACTGAGTATATTAGCTGTGAGTTTGTCATATATGGCCTTTATTATGGTGAGGTATGTCCCCTCTATTCACACTTTGTAGACAGTTTTTATCATAAATAGATGTTAAATTTTGTCAGATATTTTTCTGAATCTATTTTGAGGATCATATGACTTTTATTTTTTATTTTGTTAATGTGGTATATCATGCTGATTGATTTGTGGATGTTGAACCATTCTTGCATCCCTGAAATAAATTCCATTTGAACATGGTGTATATTCCTTTTTAATCTACTGTTGAATATGGCTTGCTAATATTATGTTGAGGAATTTTGTATCTATGTTCAACAGGTATATTGGCCTTTTCAAATTGTGGTGTTCTTGTCTGGTTTTGGTATCAAGGTATTGCTGGCCTTGTAAAATGAGTTTGGAAGCATTTCCTCCTCTGCTCAGCATCAGGGAAATCCAAATCAAAACCTCAATGAGATACCACCTCCTCTTCAATTTTGAAAGAGATAAGTACTAAATCTTTGAATGTTTGGTAGAATTCATCAGTGAAACTTGGTGGAAAGTCCTGGACTTTGTTGTTGTTGTTGTTGTTGTTCGATTACTCAGTCTCTTTACTAATAACCAGTCTAGGGGCACCTGGGTGGCTCAGTTGGCTAAGTGACTGCCTTCGGCTCGGGTCATGATCCTGGAGTCCCAGGATCGAGTCCCATATCAGGCTCCCTGCTCAGCAGGGAGTCTGCTTCTCCCTCTGACCCTCTTCCCTCTCGTGCTCTCTATCTCTCATTCTCTCTCTCTCAAATAAATAAATAAAATCCTAAAAAAAATCAGTCTATTTAGATTTTCTCTTTCTTCATGATTAAGTATTGGAAGATTGTTAGTTTCTAGAAATTTATCCATTTCTTCTTGATTTTTTAGTTAGTTTGTGTATAATTGTTCATAGTAATCTCTTAGGATCCTTTGCATTTCTGTGGTATCAGTTTTAACTTCTCTTTCATTTCTGATTTTATTTATTTGAGCCTTGTCTCTTATTTTCTGGGTTGGTGTAACTACAAGTTTGTCAATTTTATCTTTTCAAAGAACTAACTCTTAGTTTCATTGATTTTTTTCTATTATCTTTTTATTCTTTATTTCTGCTCTAATCTTTATTATTGCTTTCCTTCTACTAACTTTGGTCTTCATTTGTTTTTCTTGTTCTAGTTTCTTTAGGTACAAAGTTAAATTGCTTATTTGATATTTCTCTTGCTTGTTGAGGCAGGCCTCTACTGCTATGAAGTTCCCTCTGACAACCATTTTTCTGTATCTCATAGATTTTGGTATGTCATATTTCTGTTTTCATTTGTCTCTAGGTATTTTTTGACTTCTTTCATTTCTTCTGTGACCCAGTAGTTGTTCAGTAACATGTTTAATCTCAACATATTTGTAGTTTTTCCAGTTTTCTTTTTGTAATTGATTTCCTGTTATATACCATTGTGGAAAGAGGAGATGCTCAATATAATTTCAATTTTTGTAAATTTATTGAGGTTTGTTTTATGGATTCACATGTGGTCTATCCTGGAAAATGTTCCATTTATACTAGAGAAGAATGTGCATTCTGCTGCTTTTGGATGGAATATTCTGTATATATATCTATTAGTCCACCAGGCCTAATGTGTCATTGAAGGATATGTTTTCTTGTTTGTTTTCTGTCTGGATGATCTATCCATTGATGTATGTAGGGTGTTAAATCTCCCTACTATTGTTATATTGCTACCAATTTCTCCATTTATGTTTGTTAATATTTGCTTTAAGTATTTTGGTGCTCCTATGTTGGGTGCACACATATAAATGTTCTATCTTCTTGCTGGATTGACCCCTTTATCATTGTGTAGTGATCCTTTTGTCTTTTATTACCTCTTTTTTTAAGTCTATATTGTCTGCTATGAGTATGGCTACACCAGCTTTCTTTTCATTTCCATTTTCATGGAATATCTTTTTCCATCCCTTCACTTTCAGTCAGTATGTGTGCTTATTTCTAAAGTGAGTCTCTTGCAGGCAGTATATAGATGTGTCTTGGATTTTTATACATTCAGCCATTCTATGTCTTTTGATTGTAGAATTCAGTTCATTTACATTTAAAATAATAGTTGATAGGTATATACTTATGCCAATCTGTTAATTGTTTTCTGGCTATTTTTGTAGTTCTTCTCTGTTCTTCTTTTGCTTTCTTCCCCTATGGTTTGATGACTTTGTCTGGCGTTATGTTTAGATTCCTTTCTCTTTTTGTTTTGTGTATTTTACCGTAAGTTTTTTTTATTAATTTTTTTATTGTTATGTTAATCACCATATATTACATAATTTGTTTTGGTGTACTGTTCCATGATTCATTGTTTGTTCATAACACCCAGTGCTCCATGCAGAATGTGCCCTCCTCAATACCCATCACCAGGCTAACCCACCCCCCCACCCTCCTCCCCTCCAGAAACCTCAGTTTGTTTTTCAGAGTCCATCATCTCTCCTGGTTCATCTCCCCCTCTGACTTACTCCCCTTCATTCTTCCTCTCCTGCTATCTTCTTCTTTTTCTTTTTTCTTAAAATATGTTGCGTTATTTGTTTCAGAAGTACAGATCTGTGATTCAACAGTCTTACACAACTCACAGCGCTCACCGTAGCACACGTAAGTTTTTGCTTGTGGTTACTGTGAGGTTCACATATACCATCCTATGTATTTAACAGCCTATTTTAAGTTAATAGCAATTTAAATTTTGAACATATTTTAAAAGTACATTTTCTACCCTCCCTCAAGTTTTGTGTTGTTCATGTCACATTTTATATCTTTTTATTTTATGTATCCCTTAAGTTTTATAGTTTTAGTTCATTTTACTGCTTTTGTCTCTTAACCTTTATAGTAGTTTTATAAGTGATTAATCCACTACCTTAACCATATATTTACGTTTTCCAATGAGATTTTTACTTTCATATGTTTTCTTGTCATTAATTAGTGCCATTTCTTTCTATTTTAAAAAAGTCCCTTTAACATTTCTTGTTAAGTCCTGTTTAGTGATGATGAACTTCTTTAGCTTTTGGATGTCTGGAAAACTTTTTATTTCTCCTTCAATTCTGAATGATAATCTTGCCAGGTAGAGTATTCTTGGTTGGAATTACTTTCCCTTTAGCACTTTGAATATGTCACACCACTCCTTTCTGGCCTCCAAAGTTTCTGCAGAGAATTCTGCTGATAGCCTTATGGAGTTTTCTTTGTAATTAACAATTTGCTTTTCTCTTGCTGCTTTTTTAAGATTCTCTCTTTAACTTTTGGCATTTTAATTATAATGTGTCTTGGTATGAGTCTCTTGGTTCATCTTATTTGGAACTCTATTCCTGAACCTAGATGTCTGTCTTCTCCAGCTTAGGGAAGTTTTCAGCTATGATGATGATTATGTTCAGTTAGCCAGCATAGAGTACATCATTAGTTTTTGATGTAGTGTTCAATGATTCATAAGATTCTGCTCTTTTCTCTTTCTTCTCCTTTTGGGACTCCTTTTCTTCTCCTTTTGGGACATTCATTTCTAATATGAATGTTATTCTGATTGATGTTGTCCTGTAAGTCCCTTAAGTAATCTTCATTTTTTAAAATTCTTTTCTTTTTGCTGCTCTGTCTGGGTGAGTGCCATTGCTTTGTCTTCCAGCTTGCTGATCTCTTCCTCTGCTTCATACAGTCTGCTGTTGAACCCTCTAGTGTATTTTTCAGTTCAGTTATTATATTCATCAGCTCTGTAGCTTTTGTTTGGTACTTTCTTACATTTTATATCACTTTGTTGAAGTTCCCACTGTGTTCATCCATTCTTTTGCCAAGTTCAGTGAGCATTTTTATGACTGTTATTCTGAATTCTTTATCAGGTAGATTACTTTTGTCTGTTATCATTAAGGTCTTTTTATGAGGTTTTGTCTTGGCCTTTTGTTTAGAACATATTTCTCTGTTTCCTCAGTTTGCTTGACTCTCTGTGTTTGCTTCTATATATTAGGTGAAACAGTTACCTTTTTGGTTGTGAAGGAATGGCCTTTTGTAGGTGATGAATCTTTTGTTCAAACTTGTCTTAGCTCTTGGTTGTCTTGGAACCTTTGTGATTGTCTAAACCTCCTGATTTATTCTTGATATGCCCTCATTGTTGAGGGAGTGCCAAGACCTGTCAGTGATCCAACGGGAGGACTCTCATTTAGCATCTAGTTTCAGGCTGATTGGAAGCCAGGCCCTCAGGCAGCAGCTTCTAAAACATGCAAATATATACAGTCCTATGGGTCTGCAACTGTAATCTCTGCTGGCTTCCAGACTAGATCTGGAGGTGCCCATGGGTGACAGTTACAAATATTGGGGCTTCAAATGAGTTTATAAGCTCCTTTCTGAGAAGTCTCATCAAGATACAGGCCAAGGGGTGTCCACAGGATGGTGTCTTCCTGCTTATATTCCCTGGGAGCACCTCCTGAACCTCTAGATGTGTGGGAAACCTGAAGCCTGTCCCTCAGGCTGAAGCTCCAGGCTAAGTTAATAGGTCTTTTTCACAGGAAGACTGGATTGTGTTTCAGGTGTGCTCTTTGTGCAGTGTTTGGGGTGGTGGTGGTGGTGGTGGTGGCCTGCCAAGAACTGTCATTTTGATTGTTATATTCCCAGGGAGCTCAGGAATGCCAGTCTCCTTGGCGACCATGGCCAGGCAATTGAGGGGCATCCCCTGTGTGGATTGCCCCCACCCGCTGGATTTAGTGACATAGCTGGATAGTGTAGGGGGTGGGACATTCTTACAGTTTCAGAAAGGCAAAGGGAAACGATTTTGACTGTGTACAGTCTGCAGCTGCAGCAGGAATGCAGTGGGAGAGTGCCTTGTCTGTGTGCACAAGCCAGCTTTACTGGGAATAGGAGAATCCATCTACCACTGGTGCTCATTAAAACTGCCTAAACTCACTGACTTTACTAGGTAGTGGGAGAATGCTGTAACCATCTGTGCTCACCAGCCCCAGCTAAGGAGCCGGGGAGTGCTGCAAATACCTGTGCTTTCCTGCTTCAACAGATAGTGGGATAGAGCCACCACTGCTGGCCCTGATCTATCTTAGCAAGGCGGCAAAAGGGTGTTGCCACCAAGCCTGTTCACCTGTGATAGCAGGGTAGGTGCAGAGTACAAAAATGGCATCCACCAGCACCTCCTTCTCCAGGGAGAGTTTCAGTTGTCCCTTGTCCCTCCAGCAGATGCTTTTATTTTTATTTCTTAAATTAAAAAAATTATTTATTTAAAAGAGGGAGCGGGAGTGGGGAAGAGCAGAGGGAGAGGGACAAGCAGACTCCACACTGAGCACGAAGCCTGATGTGGGGTTCAATCCCATGACCCTGAGATCATGACCTGAGCAGAGATCAAGAGTCGATCGCTTAACCAACTGAGCCACCCAGGTGCCCCCAGCAGATGTTTCAGCTTAGCAAATGAATCTCTTTCACGTATAGTTTGGATGCTCTTCAAACTGCTGGGGTTTTTTGTCTTTTATTTTCTCCTGGATTTCAGGGTGAGTGAGATTGTATGTGAGCCCTTTAGAAGGGGAATCCAAGTTTCCTATAGCACTTTCGGTTCTTTGGATATCAGTGCTGTTGGTTTTCTAAGCCAGTCATTTTTGGGGCTCATCTCTCTGGTGAAGATCACAGGGGTCTGGCTTCCTGATGTGGAGCACCAACCCCTTGCTCAGAAGCACTGTACTGGCGAGAATCCTCCCTACTGAGTGTTGTGGGTGGGGTTTTTGGTGAAACTAAAAATGTGATGTGGTCTTTTATTGTTTGTTGTAGAGAAGCAGTTCATCTAGATTTCAGATCTTCTTTCAGGGGGAAATGACCCATAGTAGCTATAGATTTGGTATGTCCATGGGAGTAGGTGCGTTCAGGATCTTCCTATGCTACCATTTTGCAGATATACCTCTTTTTAGTTCTCTGAACCAACAGCTACTGAGTACTTACTGTTTAAAAGGTATTATGTTTTTCCAGAGTGGCTGTACCAGCTTGTATTCCCACCAATAGTAAAAGAGGGTTCCCCTTTTTTCACATCCTTGCCAACATTTGTTGTTTCCTGTCTTGTTAATTTTTGCCATTTTAACTAGTGTAAGGTGGTATCTCATTGTGGTTTTGATTTGTATTTCCCTGATAGTTAGTGATGTTGAACATTTTTTCATGTGTCTGTTAGCCATCTGTATGTCGTCTTTGGAGAAGTGTCTGGAAGGAGCCAAGATGCCCTTCAATCAGATGAATGGATAAAGAAGATGTGGTCCATATATACAATGGAATATTACTCAGCCATCAGAAAGGATGAATACCCACCATTTGCATCAACATGGATGGAACTGGAGGAGATTATGCTGAGTGAAATAAGTCAAGCAGAGAAAGGCAATTATCATCTGGTTTCACTTATCTGTGGAACATAAGGAATAGCACGAAGGATCATAGAGGATGGAAGGGAAAACTGAAGGGGGTAGAAATCAGAGAGGGAGATGAACCACGAGAGACTCTGGACTCCAGGAAACAAACTGAGGGTTACAGAGGGGAGAGGGTGGGGATAGGGTACCCAGGTGATGGGTATTAAAGAGAGCATGTGTTGGGATGAGCACTGTGTGTTATATGCAACTAATGAATTGTTGAACACTACATCAAAAACTAATGATGTACTATACATTGGCTAACTGAACATAATAAAAAAATACAAGGTATTATGTTACATATTATGAAAGATGCTAAGAGAAATGAAAATTACTCTACTGGACAGAAATCTTGCATGCCTTCTTCAGTTTTCTCAGTAATGCCTCTTCCTTCTTTCCTGCACTGGTTGGCCATATACTTTTGGACTTAGATGAAACATCACATTGCAGGCAGTGGTCCTGGCAGTCACTAAGGGGCCACACTGGATCTGAACAATCACTGAGGAGTTGATTGATGCAACTCCAAAGTTCAGGGGAGTAAGCCTCCAGTGGGGTAAACTTTACTCAAAGGGAAAAGAGGGGATTGGAATGGGTTGACTAATAATCCTCCCTCCTTTGTCTGGCATTTGGACTACTCTTAGGGGCAGTTCTTCCTTACAACTTACTGGAGAAGTTCTAAATGCTGAGTGAATATGCACCTGCTGAGCAACTTCTGTATTTCTCCATAACTAGTTGTGAAGCAATAGCCAGTACAATAACACTTTGAATCAATTATCCTTTCTTCTCTCTCCCTTTATCCTTCACCTTTTGCACTCACTGCGTTGGTCTTGCATTTCCCAAACTGTAGAAGTTTAATCCTCACCGTAGGCTCTGTTTTCTAGAAGAGCAACGCTAAGACACCATCTAACTGGCCTTTAACCAAATATCAGGAAATTAGAGAGACAAATGTTTCCAAACTCATAAATGCTTTTTATATTAAATAAAAGCCTTAAAATAATGGTAAGAGTTAGACTTAAACATAAACTATAGTCTGAAACATGAACTATAAACACAAACTATTGATAAACAGAGAAACACACTGAGGGAAAGTTTTAAAAGAAACACCATAAAACTGCCTTCCTTTTCACGGGGTTTGCTCTTGTTCTGAACTTCATTAGGTATCAATCACTACTTAATCTAGACTTTTTGTGAAGGATGAAATCCTTTATAATCCCTTCCGTTATTAAAAAAAAGGAAAAAAATGCACTCACTTCTGCAGGCAGCATGCTTCTTTTGAAATCCTTATTTTTCTAAACAATGAAAGAATCCTCAATTTAGAGTGAGGATTTGAGTGTGGCTTTTTGACTTCCCATCTATATAAAATGGAGGAATTGCCTTCTGCAAGGTGACTAAGCTGAGACTCAAGGAGAATTAACCAGTGTAAGGTAACACCAAAATTTGGACTTTTTGCCTAGTATCAAATAAACAGCTTTTATAAGATTTTCCTTATAAAGCCTGCCCCAGTGTCTATAAATGTCACCCACATATGTGCCCTTTTACTTATTGGTTATCAGCTCATATTAAGCATCTCTCTTGTCTTCCTAACCAGATTGTAGGGGCTTGTGGGCACATTCTTGTTTTTATTTTTATTTTTTTATTTTCCCACATGCTCCAGCAGAGTATCTTTTATAAAGTAGGCACTTAATAATGGTTGACTCATTACTGGAGATGACTGGCAATGATCACTTACATATTAAAAACTGAATATTAACTGAGATATTTTTAATATCCTTTCTATGTCTATCCATTGACCAGAGAGTGAAATCAAGAAAACAGTGATATTCTTTACATCCTGACTTTGACAACTTTCTATTCAGTTCTGAAGGTCCTCTGGACATGACCAAATGATGGAACATAGGATATAACTCCATGTCCAGAAGAATATTCAGGTGCATGTTCAAATGTACCTGTACCTGATGGTAAGTGAAAGCAGAAGAGCTACATGGGTTGCATGATGGGTGGTAGATGTTCTTTGTCCTATGTTAAACAAACACTTTTAGAAGTCTTATTCCTTTAGCGTTACAAAAGTTGGCGCAATAGCCTGAACTGAACAGGATATGTGTTTGCCATTTTTATTTCTCAAAAGTAGCAATTTAATTGCATTATTCTTAGGTGATATTTACTTTGGTTAAAGCATGCATCTGAAAGCAGACAATTTTCTTTTAGTCAAAGTGGGATTGATAGATAGTTTTAAAAATAGATCAGCCTATTGTGCATGTCAAGCTATAAAAATAGAAGCCAGGTCTATGCTTGACAGGTTCCAAAGATAGTCTTCAGTATGATTAGCTAATACTCATGGTACTGCAGGTCTCTTTAATATTAATGAACCACTAATGTCAATGTGAGAAAGTGAGCAAAGAGCATGGAAGCTTTTTAATATAATAACCCAGGCAGACAGTAGTAAGATTTACATTGGGGATTTTGCAGTACTTAGGGAAATACTCATGAATAAGCATATGCTAAAATATGTCCATTTTACAGAATATAGTGTTATATATTTGCTACAAGAAGAAAGATAGGTGACTGTTACAAACCAAGAGTTGTTACTTTCCCTGAACTTGCTTCTTGGTCAAGAGATTGAAAACATATTTATCTATACTCTAAAGGCATCCAATAACTTCTGTATATCAACTGCCCAGATGTGTTGAAATTCTACACTCTCTGCATCCATGTATGTCCCTCTAAACCATGACGCAGGATAAGTTATTCATATTATAATGTGTATTCACTATTGATGAAGAATCAGAAAGAATGAAGTTTACTTGGGTTTGATGGTCTCTTCATTCTCTCTTACTCCCTCTCTTACACATCAGGGTTGTTTGCAGGTCTACACCAGAAGTTGCTTAAAGACATTCTCTTCCTTCATTTTGAGGAAGCCTAAACTATTTGAGTTTCTGCTAGGAGTCCCTTCTGAAAGCTGTGCTGTGTATGCCACCACAACATCATTCAGTATTATCATGTCATATTTGCTTATCTCTCTCCCCCACTGGACTATATACATGTTTAATTGTTGAATAAATGAATGAATATTAACATGACTCTTCCTTCAAGACTTTTTGGTTTCTAGACCTTTTTAATTATCTTTGTTATGATAACATATAAAAAGGAAAATTATATAAGCTCCTCAATATACCTAAGTGGTAGGTAGGTATATTGAGAACTTCTGAGAAAAGAGAAATAATATTTGTCTAAAAATATTTACATAGTAGCCCTGCTGGTGTTCCTACAATAAATAAAATCCTAAAATTCAGTTGAGAACTTATTTTGGCTCATGTGTAGCCAGGTCTGACTTATTAGACTATTATTAAACTATTTCCAAAATTTTACTTATTTTTTTCATTATTATAAATATAGTATCTGTTGTGCTTGCTTCGGCAGCACATATAATAAATATAGTATTTATTAATTTTAAGAAAGTTACATATGTAACTTTCACATATATATCTTTGCATATTTGTCTAATTATCTTAAATAATTATGAAGAATATATAAATAATTAATTTGAAGATTAAAATAAAAATATTATCTTAAAATAGTTTTTTTAAAAATTTATAGTTGTGGCCTTTTGGTCATAAAAGTACATGTCCTACATTTTGATATGTAGTACCAAAAGTTTATCCAAAAAAACTGTACCAGTGTATACTCACCTCCCAGATGGAATGTAAAAACTTACCCATTTCTTTACATCATTAGCCTTAATTGGCTATAATTATTCTTTTGCAGCTTTTTCAAATTGATAAGTGAAAAATGGTACTTCTTGGTTTACTTCACATTTCTTTGTTTACCACTGAGGTTGAACTTCTTTTGTCAAGATTTTTGGCCATATGCAGGCTAACTTTTTGGTTTAACCAAAGATTTCATTAAGTTTTTGCCAATGTTTGTTAAAGAAACAGAACTCTGCCCGTCTCCCTGTATCTCTCCTAACTGCAGCCCCACCCCTATTGTAAGTTTTATGATAATTAGCATCTTGCTCTTTTTGTAGTTGTGCCACTACTGTGGACGTTCCTAAACAATGGAGGCTTGTTTGCCTGTATTTGAACTGTATATGAATAAAATACAACTGCACGGTTTCTTCTTTGGCTGGCTTGTTTGGCTCAGTATTGTGTGTGTTGGTTCATTGGTAGAACTGCCTGTGAAAGAGAAAGTGGAGACTCCTTTCTCGGTTGTATGGATTCTCCACTAGCTTAGCATAAACTTTCTTGGAATCACACTGTGGTTTGTGGCTCTTCCTACTCAAATCTTCCTTCACCCTTTTCTTCACAGTCCAACCTACATCATGATCTGCAGGCTCTCCCCACTTGTATTAGTTTCCTTGGGCTGCTGTAACAAATTATCACAAAGTTGGTGGCCTAAAACAACAGAAATTTACTTTCTAAAGTTCTGGAGGCCAGAAGTCTCAAATTAAGATTTATTTTTCTACCCAGGTTTGGGAATAGGACTTCCATAATTCCAGTGGGCCTCTTCCTGAGGAGAAACTGAAGAGGAGCAGGTTAAGTTTATCTTCAGGACAAACTGAGCCCCTGTCACTGTAGTTGGTCTCAAGGGCCATATCTGGTACTCATCCTCCCCTTCCTCCTCTAACCATTCCAAATTTCCATCCTCTGCAGCTGTCACATCAGCAGGTCTTGGAAGGTGGGATTCAAACCTTCATTCTTGAGGGGTCTGAGTCCTTGGTAATCACACCTTTCTCAGACCAGAGTTGCTGTACATGTGCATCCCAGATCCATGTGTTCTTCCTGTGGACACAGAGTGCCATATTGAGGTCTCTGAGTTAATATTTATGCTGTATCATGAAAGATGGCACCCCATCTGTCAGTGTTGCATCTGAGCTGGCACTTTGGGCTTGCTCTTAGAAAGTCATTCTTGTATTCTATGAGGCTGATTGCTTCTGGATGGTCTGGTATATGCTATAACCAGTGGTCCTGGGCATATGCTCCTATGTTCTTGTGAAGAAGGTAAGGGAGTGTGGTAGTCTCCATTTACCCCTCTGTCCAGATCCATTTTCTGTTCTGCCATGCCTTTCTCTATGTTCCAGGAAGTTTACACTTTGGGATGGCATCGCCAGGTTGGAGTCAGGCAATAGGGATAGGGTGGGTGAGGAAAAGAAGCATTAAATTGAAAGGAAAGTGGATGTAAAAGTTAGGTATTCATCAAAATGGATGGGACTGGAGGAGATTATGCTAAGTGAAATAAGGGAAGCAGAGAAAGTCAATTATCATATGGTTTCACTTATTTGTGGAACATAAGGAATAGCGTGGAGGACATTAGGAGAAGGAAGGGAAAAAAAAGGAGGGGGGGAATTGGAGGAAGAGATGAACCATGAGAGACTATGGACTCTGAGAAACAATCTGAGGGTTTTAGAGGGGAGAGGGGTGGGGGATGGGTGAGCCTGGTGATGGGTACTAAGGAGGGCACGTACTGCATGGACACTGGGTGTTATACGCAAACAATGAATTGTGGATCACCACATCAAAAACTAATGATGTATTGTATGGTGACGAACATAACATAATAAAATAAAATTTAAAAAAATAAATAAATACAAAAAAAAAGGAAAGTGGAGACAACATTTAGGACATTATTTTTCTGCCAGACTTTCCTGCTTTGGTATAATTATGCATGACTGTGTCCCTCTATGTGCTCCCTCTGTAATCGAACTCTCCAGTTTGAGCATTTCTTAGGGGTGGTAACCCCTCCTCTCAACATTTTCCTTAAGCTTGCCTCAAGTTGGATACTATGTTGTGTGGGTTCCAAGCCTGTGGATCAGGCATCACGTGAGCCTCTAGATAGTGGTGCTGGCTGTGGTTTTGAGGACAGAAAAGACAAAACCATACATGGAATAGGTATCTATTACTGTGAAGGTAAACCATTACCTTTTCTAGGATGGAAGGGGTCCAAAGTAGTCAACTTGTCATGAGTAGCCTGTTGGTCTCTTTGAGAGAGAAAATGTACTGGTGATTCAAAGTGGTTTCTGTTGCTAGCTGGTTGGCATTCAGAGGCAATAATAACTAGTTTGGCTTTGGTGAGTGGAAATCTACACTCCTGGGTGCATGTGCATCTTGTTCTCCATTCATGTATCCATCATAGCTAGTTCTAGGGTGGCTGATGACTGGCCAATGTTAACTGGCTGTGTCATTTTGTTCTCTTAGTTATTTACGCCTCTTCTGTGGTAGATGCTCTCTGGTAGTGTTAACATATGACACAAAAATCTCCGTACATTTTGCCCATTGCCATACGGCAGTCCCCAAGGCCTCCTTGCCTGAGGAATGTATTAAATATGGTTCTTGTGGATGGGCAAATGTAACAAAGAAAATTCTAGTTTTATACAAAGTTGAATAGTTCAAGAGACTATTACAAATATAATGACATAGGTTGGTAAGTTTAATTAAAATTGTGATGACTTGAAATTTAGAAAAATCATATTTTTTATTGTTAGAAAACACTGCAAGCCTTCTGTCAATGGGAGAATGATGCTAAGAGAGAGAGGAGGAGACTGAGAACTGTTTCCTGGGTGGTTACCAGGCCTGAGTCCTCATTCTAGCTAAACACTGCCAACACAGGCACAGGAATGAACAAGACAAAAACCAGGGTCCAAAGCCATATAGGTGTATGAAGCTAGAGAGGATATGACCTGAATTTGAGGCAAAGAACTCTCAATAGTAGCTGCCAAATGAAAGCAAGATGGATGAGCCCACTCTTTTAAACCTCCCTCTTCCCACTAGCTAGAATAGAAGCCTTCTGGGCCTTTGGAGTAAGAAAGTGTCTGGTTTGAGGAATATGCCATAAGAGACCTTCCTAAGGGCCTTATGAAAAGGCACAGTTGGAGCAAACAGTCTGCTGACAGTTGAGATTTGAATTTCAAATGCAGGAACTTCTGAAAGAGAAACAGTCTTAGTGCAACATAAATTGCTTCCAAACACTCAAAGACACAGCAGAAAGGGCAACAGAAAACCACATGAGGCAAAACAATTTTGATAAACCGTTATGGAATCTGTTCTCTTTTTTTGCATCCCTCAGCGCCCCACCCCCTTCCTGCCCCAAGTAACCAAAAGAAGCAGTGAAATTAATTGAAACCGTGCAGGAAGTTTCAAGAAACTCTGAGGAAGCAGGTATATTGGAAAACCAGATGCTATGACTGCATCAACAGTCTCTATTGGGGAAATATCCCCTAGAGAGAGAAAAATTCGTGATTGAGTATGAAGTCAGGCAGTCAGTTGGTATGTATTTGACTGGTAGAGATGGAAGCTGTGTTCTGTTAACCAGCTTCTAAGCTCTTCCTAAAGGCCAATAAGGTGCATGCATAGCAGTTAATCACCACATGTTTTGTCAATCTGTCTGCAATAGGTTGCAGACACCTCAACTGAAAGAACCTTCTTTTTATGCCTGGAAAAAGAACCCATTGGAGTATCTACCACTGTGTGGCTGGGGTCTGAGAAGTGCCAAATGTGTATGTGCCACATGCCCAGAAACCACCAGAAGGTTAATTCTTTTCATAGAGAGGAAAATACAATTTTGTGAACCACATCTGAGGAACTGAGTAAAATGAGTTGGACGGTGGGCTTTAGAATAAATTTGAAATGCACAGGCAGATTGCTGTTTTACCATGCCTGTTTTCTTTGCGTTTATGTATCTCTACTGGTGACCCAGTCAAAGAGCAAATGTTGGATACCTACATTTCAGGCTGCAGACATATTATTCTACCAGTGGGAAATAAGATTCTCGCAGTCCTATTACAGGAAGCCAAATTGCTTCATCCCCAGAAGCCAGAGGATTTCACTAGCTAGCAGTGGGGAGCCCATACAAAGCTGTAATTTGCAATCCGAATCTAATTTCAAACCTCATCTAAAAAAATGAAAATTAATA
The DNA here is from genome assembly GCF_003265705.2 of Callorhinus ursinus. NCBI lineage: Eukaryota > Metazoa > Chordata > Mammalia > Carnivora > Otariidae > Callorhinus > Callorhinus ursinus. Next base: position 24,477,494 of record NW_027397084.1, read on the forward strand.
TATTGAAGAATCTCCTTGTATTACTAGCTAGCTTCCCCCCAAATTCCTTAGACTTTATGGGTAATCAGTTTTTTGAAGAAAATTAGTTGGAGTTTAATCACTGTTTCCCAGATTCTTTTATTTTGAGTATACTAACTATGGTAAGTATGGGTGAAGTTTCATTGTGCATATTAAGAAACAATTCATCACATTACCCAAAGAAATGAGTGCCTTTCAAATTTTACCAGCTTAGGAAAACAATTTTGCCTATTAATAAAAGTGAAACATTTTTGGGAATTGAGCCTTAAAATAGACTGGTAGGAGAGTGCTATACCAAAGTGAGATTGAATATAGGGGCTGTCACTCCCATAGATGGGGAGAACGATGTGCAAGAGAAAGGTCACACAGATCCAAGCTTTGACTCTGCTCACCCGCACCAACCCCTTTCTAAAACTGAATTAATGAGCTGGCTACTGTCTCCAGCTTCCCAACCATAACAAGTTCACAGTGGAGCGAAGGAAAAGAGCAAGGGAAATTCACAACTGAGAAATGTCCTCTCATAACTTGAAAGGTGCTCTGTAGGCAAGACAAGATAAGGATATTATTAGACACATCTCCCTTCAATGGTGGAGCTTGGAAATGAAGGCATAGGGTTAGCCTCAAAAGAAAGTGGCAAACAATACCCAAACCTCTTCTTTTCAACTTCTGCACTTCCTCTTTGATTTCTGGAGCTCTTAACAAATCATGAGAATTGGCCAAGTTGTGTTTTTCCTTCCTTTACTTCTTCCCAGTCTCTGCCAAATGCAAAAGCTAAAAAGCTGAGAAATGATCACAAGTTGGACAGAAGGCAAGGAATTGAGTCTGAATAATTTACCAGCTGTTATTCAGTTCCGGGTAAGTAGAGCCTAAAGGACACATACATGGTAGAGGTCTTGTGGGGTCTGAAGCTTATATAATTGTGGCGGGTAGGGAGGAGGGGAGAGCATTTTTTTTAAGAAAAAGAAGACCCATTTATGAAATCAATAATAGGTACAAAAGTGTACAGTTATTCAGAATGAGAAATCACAAGGCATTACAATTTTTTAAAAGTTGAGAAATACTTCCACATCTACGATGTCTTATTTCTTGTTTCAATTACTGTACTAATTCTTTTCTGTCCTTACCACCACTGGAGAGGCTGTTATTGGGGTACATAATTTGTGGGGTACAGTGCAAAATGAAACCCCATGGGTGCTTGGTCAAAAATTAAGAATTTCAAGATGGAGGCAGCAGAGAATTATTTTTTTAATAAAGATTTTATTTATTTGAGAGAGAGAGAGAGCACAAGCAGTGGGAGGCAGAGGGTGAGGGAGAAGCAGACACCCCGCTGAGCAAGGAGTCTGACACAGGGCTCAATTCTAGGACCCTGGGATCATGACCTGAGCTGAAGGGGCAACGCTTATCCTACTGAGCCACCCAGGCACCCCAACAGCAGAGCATTAAACCAAGCACTGGGTCGATTGTATGTCCATGAAGCAGGCCCTATCAGTGTTGTAAAATACAGAAAACTAATACAAATAATGCAGTATTTTTATTAATTATGGACCCACCTCTATGATAGGTTTCTCCTACTTTTTTTTTTTTTGGCTCCATGCGGATAACTGAGACCTGACTAAATTTTGTATTTTCCTCAAAGCACCAACAAATGTTTTAATGAGAGATTTAATGAGAAAGGACATGTAGCTAGGTTAATGGCTAAGGAAATGAACAGAGGGACTGGGCCAATAATGAGCACAGATGCTCTTAAATGGAGCAAGTTGGATACACAGGTTGGCCTCACTCATGGAATGGGTAAAGCCCTTGGAAAAAGCAACTCTTTAGTTAGTGAGGCAGGCTTTGCAAATGTCCCCAGCACCATTCCAGGAACGAAATCTTGTAAAAATTATTATTAGTGAACTGACAATTTCTGCCTTTCCTCCTGAAAGACAGAGAAATGCTCCAGAATACCTAACCTGACATGCTTTCCCTAGACCTATTATCTCTTTCTTTGCACTGATACTTTATGTCATCTTTTGTGAAAAGCTAATTTTAAGCAGTTTTCTCCACATTACTTTTTGTCAGAAGAAGTTCTGATTATGTGGTGACATAAAGGGAAGTGAGGAAAATGCATTAGGCAAAACTAAGGCTAGGATATTAGGGAACAGGTGGCATGGTGATAAAAGAGAGACAAAAATCACTTTGCTTCAATTTTTTTTGTTAACTTATTGGAAGAAGAGATATGGTAAGACAATATATATTCTTGTTCTTAAATATCCAAGTCCTATTTTGCTTTACCTAATCTATTTACAGCAGTTTCACATTTGTAATAAAGTTTACTTCCAACAAACTTATGTTGAGATCATACTCTATCCCTCCATCCAATCACACACACACACACACACACACACACACACACACATTCACAGCGTATTTGAAGAAATACGATGAGTGAAGTCAGCATCTTAAGTTCATTTAAAATCCATCGATATGTATTTTTCTAATTAATTATTTTATTTTTTGTTTTTAAAATTTTATTAAGTTTATTTTAATTGCAGTATAGTTAACACACAGTGTTATATGAGTTTCAGGTGTATAGTATATTGATATATATTTGTAATTCACAGTGAATCTTTTTAGTTTAATCATACTGGCTTACACATAGGAAGTGAGTTGTACCAAGAGGTACATGTAGGAAATGAGGTGTCAAGAGTTTTACCTTTAGGAGAGGGTATTTTTGTATAGTTTGTATTTAATTAAATAGAAAAAATATATCACTTTGAAAAGCCACATATATGCCTTAAAAATTAAAATACACAAACTTCCAGTTATAAAATACATAAATCATAGGGATATAATGTACAGCATAGGGAATGTAGTCAGTAATATTGTAACAACTTTGTATAGAGACATATGGTAACTAGATCTATTGAGGTGATCATTTTGTAATGTATAAAAACATGAAGTCACTATGTTATACACCTGAAACTAATATAATATTGTATGTCAATTATAGTTTAATAAAAAAGGAGAAAAAAAGGACAAAAAATTAAAATATGTTGTGATTATTTGAATTAAAATAAAGGTCATCAAAAATTTCACAGATTTAATCATTTAAACATCTTAAAATAATTTCAGAATTAGGAACACTAAAGTAATGTGTAATTATCTAGCCTTTTTAACCAAAGAAAATTAGTTTACCAGCATTAAGTCTCTTACTGCCATTAGAAGTAAATAAGAATATTATTAAATTGGTTTGTACAAATGGGTAAATTGAGACAGACAAATATCAAGTGAATTTTCCAGGTTATAATCAAGTCAGTGGAAGTTGGAACCTGTGGATTTTAATTAATTTTTTAAAGATTTTATTTATTTATTTGAGAGAGAAAGAGGGCAAGCAAGCACAAGCAGGGGGAACAGCAGAGGGAGAGGGAGAAGCAGACTCCCTGCTCAGCAGGAGGGAGGGACTGGGCCGATAATGAGCCCCAGGGATTGGGGAAACCTGAGCAACACCAGAGGACTCAGCCTCCCACCCAGAAGGTGGCCACACGGGTCTTGATCCCATGACCCTGGGATCATGACCTGAGATGAAGGTAGGTGCTTAGCTGACTAAGCCACCAAGTGCCCTTTAGTTTATATTTTTATGGCTGTAATGATTATTTTAAAATTTTTTAAAAGATTTTATTTCTTTATTTGACAGAGAGAGGCACAGCGAGAGAGAGAGCACAAGCAGGGGGAGTGGGAGAGGGAGAAGCAGGCTTCCCACTGAGCAGGGAGCCCGATGTGGGGCTCGATCCCAGGACCCTGGGATCATGACCTGAGCCGAAGGCAGACACTTAACGACTGAGCCACCCAGGCGCCCCAGCTGTAATGATTATTAAAGTGTGTTATCCTAAACATACCAGTTAATTACGTTAGTTATATAAAGAAAATATACAAGATCTCTCACTCTTTTGAGAATCATGTTTCTTCTGATTAACTTTTACAAAATATTAAGAGCAAAATTAATATATTTTTCATGCAAAGTAATAAAAATATTTAAAAAATTATTTGGGTACATAAAAAATTTTTATTTGTGATAAGAATAGGGAATATTGATTAGTATAAAAACAGGTGAAATTTAAGGTAAACAACAAGGAAAACGATGATGCATTTCCTTTTGATTCCTCCAGCCCAATCTTTTACCGTGTCTGATCACTTGGGGATTCCCTTTCTGTCTTTGCTTTGGGATATTACTCTTTTTAAGAGACTTTTTTTTAGAGCAATGTTAAACTTACAACAAAATTGAAAAGGAGGTACAGAGATTTCTCACATACTCCTCTGTCCCCAGACATGCCTTGGAACCCCCTACCTCCCCTACCCCATGATCATCATCACTCAACAGAGCCATACCTTTTCTGCCAAGGATGAAGCTACATTGACACGATGTAACCACCCAAAATCCATAGTTTACCTCAGGGCTCACTCATGGTGTTATACACTCTATGCGTTTAGACGAATGTATAACAACATATACCCAACATTATTAAATCATACAGAGTAGTTTCACTGTCCTAAAAATTATCTGTGTTCTGCCTATTCATTTCCCCATCATCTCCATCTCCCCACTACTGGCAACCACTGATCTGTTGTCTTTATAGCTTTGCCTTTTCCAGAATATCATATAATTGGAATCATATGGTATGTAGCCTTTTCAGATTGGTTTCTTTTACCTAGTAATATGCATTTAAGGTTCCTCTTTTTCATAGCTTGATAGCTCACTTCTTTTTAGCACTGAATAATAGTCCATTGTTTGAATGTAACAGTTTATTTATTCATTCACCAACTAAAGGACATATTTTGGTTGCTTCCAAGTTTTAACAATTATGAAAAAAGTTGCATAAGCATACCCGTGCAGGTTTTTGTGTGGACATTAGTTTTTAACTCCTTTGGGTAAATTCCAAAGAGCATAATTGTTAGATTATATGCTAAGGGTACGTTTAGTTTTGTAAGAAACCACCAAACTGTCTTCCAAAGGACTGTATCATTTTTCTAAAGTTGCTGTACATTATCTCCAGCAATGAATGAGAGTGTTTGTTGCTGCACATTCACTCTAGCACTTGGTGTTGTCGATGTTACAGATTTTGGCCAGTCTAATAGGTGAGTAGTGGTATCTCATTGTTGTTTAAATTTGCAGTTGCCTGATAACATATAATGTGGAACATCTTTTTATATGTTTATTTGCCATCTGTATATCTCCTTTAGTGAGGTGTCTATTAAGGTCTTTGGCCCATTTTTCAATCAGGTTGTTTGTTTTCTTATTGTTGAGTATTAGGTGTTTTTTTTCTATATTTTGGATAATAGTCTCTTGTCAGATGTGTCTTTTTTAAAAGATTTTATTTATTTATTTGAGAGAGAGAGCATGAGCAGGGGGTAGGGAGAGGGACAAGCAGACTCCCCACTGAGCAGGGAGCCTGATGTGGGCCTCAAACCCGGGACTCTGGGATCATGACCTGAGCTGAAGGCAGACGCTTAACTGACAGAGCCACCCAGGTGCCCCTCAGATGTGTCTTTTGCAAATATTTTCTTCCATTCTGTGGCTTGTCTTTTTATTCTCTTGACAGTATCTTTTGCAGAGCAGAAGTTTTTAATTTGAACGAAGTCCAGTTTATCAATTATTTTTTTCATGGATCATATCTTTGGTGTTGTACATAAAATGGTATCACCATACCCAAGGTCTAGGTTTTCTTCTATGTTGTCTTCTAGGAATTTTATAGTTTTGCATTGTACACTTAGGTCTATGATCCATTTGAGTTATTTTTTGAAGGCTGTAAAGTCCACGTGTAGATTCATTTTTTTGCATGTGAATGTCCAGTTTCTCCAGCACCATTTGTTGAAGAGATTATCTCTGCCCCATTTTATTGCCTTTGCTGCTTTGTCAAAGGTCAGTGGACTGTACTTCTGGGAGGTCTATGTCTTGACTTTCTGTTGTGTTCCATTGCTCTATTTGATAAGTCTTTCATCAGTACCATACCACCTTGCTTACTGTAGCTTTATGGTAAGTCCTAAAGTCAGGCTGTATCAGTCTTCCAACTTTGTTCTTCAATATTGTGTTGGCTTATCTTGTGTCTTTTGCCTTTCCATATAAACTTTAGAATCTGTTTGTCGATGTCCAGAACATAAATTGCTGGGATTTTGACTGGGGTTACTTGATAATATAGATCAAATTAGGAAGAATTGACATCTTGACAATTCATGGGTCAGTCTTCATACCCATGAACATGGAATATATTTTTATTTATCTCGTTCTCTGATTTCATTCATTGATATTATTATTATTTTTTAAAGTTATTTTTAAAAATTCATTTGAGAGAGAGAGAGAGCATGAGCAGGGGGAAGGGTCAGAGCTAGAGGGAAAAACACACTCCCCACTGAGCTGGGAGCCTGACGTGGGACTCGATCCCAGAACCCTGGGACCCTAGCCGAAGGCAGATGCTTAGCCAGCTGAGCCACCCAGGTGCCCCAATATTATTACTTTTTAAAGATTTATTAATTTATTTCAGGGAGAGAGAGAGAGAGAGAGAGAGAGAGATTGTGCACTCGTGCATGAGTTGGGGGAGGGCAGAGGGTAAGAATCTCAAGCAGATTTCCCCCACTGAGTGCAGAGCCCAATGTAGGGCTCCATCTCATGACTCATGAGATCATGAACTGAGCCAAAATCAAGAGTTGGCCGCTTAATGGCTGAGCCACCCAGGCGCCCCATCATAATAGTTCATTATATAAAACAAGAGGTGATTTTACAACATCCACTTTCCTTATTCTGTTTAGCCTTGTTGTATAATGTGGTAAGCATTTAACAATACATAAACTTGGTATAGGAGAAGAGTCTCAAGGAAGAGATCTACATCATGATGTTTTACTTAAAGGCTTAACTTTGCAGACAGGTCAAGAGAACACCAAGATTTTTAAAATATTTTTATTTTCCCAGGGTGGGCAGTATATGATAATATTAAATTGAGCAAATCTAATCCACCATACTATCAGACCATTAAGAAACAAAACAAAATAAGCCACTAGGACTTTATTTGCATTCCTCAGTATTATTTCCTTGGAAACCCAGAAGAGAAACAACCTCTGTTTACCTTCTTACTTCAGATCCTGTCCCCCTGGGTACCCATTTTCACAACACCCTGGACCTTTGCCTCTTGGCCCTTAAGCACAGTTGCAATGACATACTTATGAAATTAATGTCTAACTGCACCTCTAGACACAGTAGTCTGTTTTGCCTTCAGTTGTATCTCTAGCTCAATGCCAGGCTCTTAGTAGATACACAGTAAATATTTTTTTTGAATGAATATATTATACAGTTATGGACTGGCTGTACTATACCATGTGATAATTCTTATAATGGAAAAAACTTATGATAATCTTTAGGACTGGCACAAATGTAAGAAGTACAATAAGTTTCAAGATAAAAAATTGTTGACTATCACACAAACTTTGCAGTTGATTTGAGATTCCTTCTGGGAAGCGATTTGGCAAAGGAAATGACTGTCTACTCTTTATTTCCTCTTAGGTATTAATTTTATTCTCTGTTGTGTCTTTATTTTCTTTCCTCTCTCTTCCAAAATCTATTATTTGATTTTCTCTAAAGACAACTATGCCATGAGTTCATGCAAATACCATCTTTACATTGCTTAATTTTTGGTGAACAAATATAGAAACAGAAACTCCAGGGAAAATCTATTGTACATTCTTTTTGATCTGTGTATGAAATGTTTTATTCTTTTAACATCTCAAACACTATAGGGGCTATTTATAACTCTGTATTTAACAATTCTACCTCTGCAAACTAATTCTCTTTAAAACACATTTACAATTGTTTCCTATCAATAAAATTATGACGTTTAGTTGACAGAAATATGTTTGATGAATCATAGCTTAATTTAATACCTATCCCTAGCATTTAGGTTTGAATCTTGGATTTACTGTGGCACTATGGTCCCCTTATCACTATCAATAAGAACCTATACAATTTTATTTTAAAATGTTTTCAAATGAGTTTCAAAATCTGGTCACATTTAAAGAGAAATATGGGAGCTTTAATGAAAGAAACACTGTTTATAACATGCTGGGCAGATGAAAACAACACCCATTTCAATTGATAAAAAACATAACATGGGAGGGATTTTGGTCAAAGGATTTAACCAAGATGATTACATAATGTGAGGAAGAGGCAATAAAAAAGACTAGAAAATACAAAAAGGTATTTTGAAAACTGATATCTCAACCTCAAATATAGGCTTATACATCCCTGAGACAAGTCAGTCTCCTCCTCTGGTTCTCAGAAATGTCATACTATGAGGAAAGATGCAAGGATGTTGATTTGCTCCAAGGTAAATTTTTAAAAATTATTATTTATTATTATAATTATATATTGGTTATATATATATAATTATAATATATAATATTATTATAAATAAATTTTATTTATGCGGGGAGCCTGGGTGGCTCAGTCTGTAACCTGTTTATCCAGGTCACAGACACCATCCTCTATCTTGTCCAACTTTAACAATGAAATTAGGGTAAATTTTGGGTTTACGCAAACTTCAGATCTCTTCCAAGCAGGCCAAGCAAATTCTCAAAGTGATGAATCACAAGAGAAAGTATCCAGGAAGGACAGCCTGTTTTAACTCCAGCTGATGATCTAGTCCTATCTGTTGAAAGGTCTGGCAACTACAAAGGCCTTCAGAAAAAAAGTGCTCAACCCTAGCCCCACTAAAGTGATTTGACTAGTGTTGCTAGAAACATGGAAAAAAATAACAACCAGGAGTAACATCATTCCTTTAATAAAATCATTTCATTTGAGAAGTATATATGGTATGGCACATCTGGGTGGCTCAGTAGGTTGGTCTCAGCTCAGGTCTTGATCTTGGGCTCATGAGTTCAGGCCTCACATTGGGCTCCATGCTGGATGTGGAGCCTACTTAAAAAAAAAAAAAATATATATATATATATATATATAGTGCTTCTCCCATGTAACAGGCATAAATAATTTTTACAAAAGATTTTGTTTATTTATTTCAGAGAGAGAGAGAGAGAGTGTGAGTTGGGGGAAGAAACAGAGGGTGAGAGAAAATCTTAAGCAGGCTCCACACCCAGCGCAGAGCCCGAGGCAGGGCTCGATCTCACAACCCTGAGATCATGACCTGAGCCAAAATCAAGAGTTGGACACTTAGCCAACTGAGCCACCCAGGTTCCCCTAAAATTTTTAAACAGATGGATTTTATGCAAAAGAAAAATTACTGGGGACAGGAATAGTAGCACAGAACTTCCATGTTGCATTCATAAGACCCCTTTGTTCTATGCAAATAGCTGGACTTTTTTTCATTGACCGATCTTGGACTAGAGAGGTGTTTACTATGCAGTTCATTAAGGATGACAAGGTTCCTTAAAATTCCACTGAGGCATCTTAGATTTTGTTAATTAAGGCAAACATTTATTGAATGCTTATCATGTGCTGGCAATTTGTTAGCTGCTGAGGACTAAGGGTAAATATGTTGTCTTTGCTGGGGAGCAGTAATCCATTGACTAAAAGCTCATAAAAAGAACATGGGACAAACATGAATCATGGAACACTACATCAAAAACTAATGATGTAGTGTATGGTGATTAACATAACAATAAAAAATTTAAAGAAGATAAAAAGGAATCCATAGGGGGGAAAAAAAAAGAACATGGGGTGCCTGGTACGTACTTACATGGTATAAAATGAAATTTTTGGCTTTTCTATAATAAGCAAATTTTAAATTCTAAAAGAGAAATCAATACTTTTTACCAGAAATAATGTTTTTTCCTCTATAGACAACACATTCTTATTCTGGAATTATAATAGGTTTAGATGTCTTGGGTGACAGAGACCTAGAAACTTCAGAACCCGAAGTTAGGAGTGAACAGCTCTATGGAACAATGGTGTTTTCAAGTAAAGTTAGAGTTGCCAGCAATGGTGCTGGCTCTCTCCTTGTCCCAGCGGTTCACACAGAAGCTGAGTACGTGTGTTTCAGGGTAGAAATATAGATAGGCTTCTGAATAAGGAAGAAGTTGCATTTGGTGAGTTCTCAGATCCCTTCCTTTTCTAATAATTTCTCATTCTAAATCCTTAGATTAGGATGAGTGTTGTGTGTCGTGACGCTGCAGTGCTATTGGGGAGCCAAGTGAGTGTGGGAGAAGTTAGTTAGCTGTCGAATATATATGGCAGTAAGTCTTGTTAATTCAGTTTTCACAGACACGCTATTACCCTGGGTACCTTACAAAATTAATCAAGGCAATGGAATAATGATAATATTTGTTAAAAGAAACCTTTAAAATACCTTTATCACAGACCAAAAAGGTTAACATTCATACCTGGCTTCTAATCTAAGAGTAGAAAGAGGGCTTCTTAGAAAATGGGGATGACTAGGTAGTAGTAATTCACACTCTTATAAATGAAAATCAAATCACCATAGTAGTGAGTTCATAAATATTCAGGATACCCTAGGGAGGTTTGATAAAATGAATTATTATGGCCTACTTGATATTACATAAGGAAACATAATATAAAATTTTTTAATAAAATAGAGGTTTCAAAATATTTTACATTTTTTTAAGCTGTAAAATGAATTTTTGAATCTAGATAAGTCAGGATGGTGTATATTTTGTGTAAGATTAAATTTTCATGTTTGTGGTATTCAGAAGCCCCTAATAGAGGTGTGAGATCAGCAATACTGTACCTTTAGTAAATGTAACTAAACAGCACTGAAGAATGAGAACAGTCCTAAATGAGATATTTTCCCCTCAGATATAGTATAATCAGATTTTCACTCGTGTGTATCATTGCCTGTGCCAGTCCACTGCACAACCCACAGTGGGTTCTCAGAAAAGGGAGTTAATATTAAATGAAAACATTTGCTCTCTGTCTACTTATGACTTTCATTTAGTCTCCTGGGAAAGTATAAATTTTTTCTCGATTTGTGATATGCTTATCTGTGCTCAGCCCGCTTCAATTCTTTTAATCATTTGGTTTGGAGGTGCATAGCTGACACAAAGTCAGATGGTTTATGCCAACCGCTCTTTCTTCCCCTACAACCAAATAATAGAACAAAATTAATAATGCCTGGTAAGTGAGTCTATTTTAAAACCAAACAGCCCTGTTATTTCTGTGGCTTGTGCGAATCAAACACCTGATTTGATGGATGGGCATCTCAGTCCCTTGCTCTCGGCGACTCAGGGTCACTCTGGGATTTTAGAGCTGGAGGAAATCATACAGATCATACAGACCAGTGATTCCCAAACTGCCTCTGTTTCAGAGTCACCAGAGGAGCGTGTTAAAAATTCATATCAGAACTCACTCCAGATCTAGAGTCCCACGCTTTGGACCGGCAATTTCCCCTGGTGATTCTGGTTTGGGGACTGGTGGTCTGGTCTTATGTCTTTACTTCACAGAGGTCTAGAGAGATTGTGGATTGTGTGTCATGAATAAATTTAGATTTAATTGAATTAAATGACTTGTCCAAGGATATGGCAGTAACAGAATTAGGACCAGAACCATGTGTGCTTGATTCCAGTTTTCTTTTCATACCACTAACCACTGCAATTGCCAACATCCATTAGAGAGCTCATAATTTATGTCCATTTGTGAATAAAAAAGTGCCCAGAAGTGTACATGCTCAGGTGGGCACACACACCTAAGATCCTTTGAGCTTTCTAACTGCCTTTGACATACCTTTCTCCAATTCTTTCTCTCAACATTTTAATCTCCTCCTTGACAGAGTTCTCTGAACTCCATCTCTCTTTAGCTATTTAATTCAATCTCCTCTTAGGGCTTCCAGAAGCCATTAATCTGTTTTCACTCTTTTTCTACCAAGACTGTTAATCACAGGAGGGCTGGTTATTATGTTGTCTCACTACCTTCTGCTCTGTTCCTGTCTTCTAGTCTGGTGGACTAGGCATTTAGCTTTAGGTCCCCTGTGTTTATTTTCCAAGTGGTTTAACTTTTCCCTTATTATTTCCATGCTTTTATATGTTTTCATTGACCTTTGAGATATTTCTACCACTTCATTTTGTAGTTCACTAATTTGGTTCTCCGTAGGGACTTTCTTGTCCTTCAATTCATCTACTGAATGTTTTAGTCCTTAAATGTTTAGCCTTAAATATCTATGTGTCTCTCTATAATAATTATATATCTAATATATATTTACTAGTAGGAATTGGTTCATGTGATTATGGACGCTGAGAAGTCTAAGATCTGCAGTTGGCAAGATGGAGACCCAGGACAGCTGATGGTATAGTTCCCATCCGAGTCTGAAGGCCTGATCACCAGGAGAGTCAATGTGTAAGTTCCAGTCAGAGTCAGAAGGCAGGAGAAGACTGATATCCCAGCCTGATGGTAGTAAGGCAGAGAGAGAATATTCTTCCTTTCTTATATAGCCTTTCATTCTCTTCAGGCTTTCAAAGCATTGGAAGAGGCCCACTCACACCAAGGAAGGCAATCTGCTTCACTTAGTCTACTGATTCAAATATTAATCACCTCGAGAAAGACCCTCACAGAGACATCCAGAAACAATGTTTAACCAAATATCTAGGTACTCCATTGCCCAGTCAAATTGATAAATACAATTAGCCATCACAAGTGCCATCCACTTGGTGCCAATCCACATGTTCTTAACATACACTCAGCCTCCAAATAAAGACAATAACAAGGCCATCATTCTGCCTAAAATGATACAACTATACAGTGTACACCTGGAAACACACTAGTCCCTTCCTCAGAAGAGGCTACTCCCTAGACCTGCCTGTCACTTTACTAAGGATGCAGATAGGGAATACCTACAGCTGTTTTTAAGCACAGAATTTGATTCTTTCATTGCAGGACAGTGCCAGTAATAGACATGCTTACTGTTTGCAGCAAACATAGTGACCTGTATCTCAAATACAGGATGTCACTGTTTACCTGTTTTTCCACAAGTACTTCCCTAATGGAACCCAGTTAATCACCAGCTTCACGACCACCTGACCCAACTATGATTCCTTCTCAGGCCGTGGAGCCCCCACCGACTGAGAGTGAGAGCAGTTAAGAGTGTATATGTAATAGTAGGGGGACCTCTGTACTGTGCAGTGGGGCAGTAGGTGTGAGCAGCACCCGTGGTTGGTCCTGCAGAACCAGTGGGACTGTGGGCTTCCAGGACTGCAGACTCAGCAAGAGTGGGACAGGATTGGCTCCCTGCTCCCCGACAGTGCCCACTGAGAGAGCGAGGAGGTCTGTGTCTGGGCACTAACCTCTATCTCATTTTTTTTTAAATTTTTTATTGTTATGTTAATCACCATATATTACATCATTTGTTTT
>NW_027397084.1:24491247-24757096 GCF_003265705.2 Callorhinus ursinus
CCAGCAACCCTCAGTTTGTTTCCTGAGATTAAGAATTCCTCCTATCAGTGAGGTCATATGATACATGTCTTTCTCACGTGCACCCCAATGTTTATAGCAGCAACCTCTATCTCATTTTGCAGCTTTAGTCCCTCCAACATATTTACAAACAATTCTCTGTTACGATTCTGTTTTAACATTGTTGTTACTAATCACTCCATTTGAAATAATCAGAAAGGTTTCTCTTTCCCTGGCTGGAAACTGATTGGCATATTCAGGTAATGAAACTTGTAGAAAGGAGTCTTGTTTATAATGAAGTTGACTGTGTTAAGGTGGGAAAAATAGAAGACTCTTCATATGTACATCAAATAGAGCTGTGGGTTTTTAGAGCCACACTTGATGGAAAATCCGCCATGAGCTGATTGTTTTTTCTGTGGCCCACTTTAAGGTAAATTCACTGTCTGATTTCTTCATGTTGCGTATCTTCTTTCTGTCCCCCCTTCACCACTTGATAACCACACTGTCTCTCGTGGAGGCCTTTCAGTGTGAGACAGATTGAACCTCAACAAAATAGTGAAATTACAGAAAACACTGTGTCAGTCATTTATACTCATACTATGACTGACTAGTACAGCAATTACTTTTAGTGAATGGTTATCTCCACTAAGTATTTTCTTTTTAAGCATTTCATCTCTAATTTGGGATTAAAGCCTTTTCCCATTAAAGGCACTTTAGGCATCAGTAAGATATTTTGTATCCACGTACACCCCAGAGGATGCTGTGGTACTACAATATTAGCAGAGACAGCTCTGGGTTAACCTTGATGACTTATCAGCAATGTAACTGCTTTTGTGTGAGTGGCCCCCTGATGCCCCCGGGAAGCCTGGGAAAGTGCTAATAGTGCCCTTAATCATTCATTCATGGGAAACAAATATTTATTGGTCATCATATGTAGCAGGTACTGTGCTAGGTGCTTTGGTGACAACTGTGATTTAAAAACAAACAAACAAACCCAAGTGACACAGTATATTAATTAGGAGTGCAGCCGATCTGCCACTTTGTAGCTTTGGGAGCTTGAGCAGGTGATCTTGAGTCTCAGTTTTCAGCCTCTCCCTCCCCCTTGCCCCACCAGACTGCTGCATTTTATATCCCTTTACCCCCCGCCTTGCCTCAATGTAGAGCTGCCTAGTAAGCCCTGAACTGAACAAATTCCTTTCTTTCTCTCTCTTGGATTTGGAGCGTCTAGATTTTTTTTTCAGTATTTTCAAATACAGAGATTTCTGAGTTTCCAGATGTATTTTGTACTATATATATATATATATATGTATATGCAGTCCTATTTAATGATATTTTTCTAACAAAGAACCTTGTCCTCATGTCTCAGACTCCATTCCTGCACCTTCTTTATTATTTCTACCTGTGATAGTGAAATTTCTCACAAAGCTGTGTAGAACACATTCTTACTAATAAAGATATTCCTGAAAGACAAATACCATATGATTTCACTTATATGTGGAATCTAAAAAACAAAGCAAACAAACGAAGCAAAACAGAGACAGACTCATAGATACAGAGAACACAGTGGTGGTTGCCAGAGGGGAGGAGGGTGAGGAGGTCCACAAAATAGCAGAAGGGGATGAAAAGGTACAAACTTCCAGATATAAAACAACTAAGTCACAGGGATGTAAAGTACAGCATAGTGAATATAGTCAATAATATCGTAATAACTTTGTATGGCGACAGACGGTAACTAGACCTTTTGTGGTGATTGTTTTGTAATGTATAAATATATTGAATTACTATCTTGTACGTCTGAACCTAATATAATACTGTATGTCAATTATAATTCAATAAAAAAGATATTCCTGTATAAAAATCAGTTTGCCAAGATAATAAGGTACTGCTTAATAATCATAGAATCCTCATAAAGAAGTCACCTTTGACATGTCCCACTATAAAACAAAGGCTAAAACAGCCATTATATCTGACATAAACTAAACTTTCTGTCTTATCACCCAATTTAGCATATTCTTGGATTTAATATGGGATTTCCAGGTAGGACCTGGGGAAATGTTGGTGGCAGTTGTATATTCAAAGCTTCCCAAATTAGCCTTTAAAATGTAAAAGAAGGAAATAAAGTCAAATTGCTGCTGGGAATATTTATATAACACTATACTTATTTTTGAAATTAAATGTCTCTTCTAGCATATAGACCTTAGTTAGGGATTTTTATAGCTATTTGAGATCACTTTAATTTACAAAACAGACTCTATTTCCCTGTATTTGGATTTGTGTTTTCAGGCTGTTACGGTCAGCGACCCCCTAGAGCAGAGTCTGAGAAAAAGGCTGTTTAGGTAGTTTATGTGGGAAGTGAGCTTGGAAGTGAAATGGGAAAGCACCGGCAAGAAAGCGTCCCTGGGTCAGCACTGCAGGAGGTGGCTGAGGCTTGATGCCCCCCAGGTCCTTTTGGCATCAGGTAGGATACTTATCAGAATTGCCCACCTGAGGAAAGAATGGGAGAAGCATTTGTTCATCCCAGCCCCCACTGGTTGAGGGTTGCCCACAGGGTATTAAATCCCCTGCAGTTTCCTCTTGCGCATGTGTGGGACTGCATGGGCACCAATGCCAGACATGGCGTGCATGCTGGAGGAGAGGTACTGTGTAGGTGGCAGAGCCCCTGAGGAACTGTCCCCGGGGCTGCGGCTGCACTCAGAGGAGGCTGGGGAGGCTGTGGGACCAGATAGCAGAGTGTCCAACATGGGCTGCCAGTATTGAGTTGAGAAAAAAATTTAGATCAAATAGGACAGATTATCCACAAGGAAAATAATCCCACTTGAAGATGGTACACTTTTCTTGACTGCTCATATCTGTGTTTCTATACTTGGTATAAAGACAACTTATCAGAATTGGAGAGATCATTGAGTCACTTAATTAAATATAATAAATCTGATGTTTTAACATTAGGTAGGGTGATTAATTCTGCATTCCCGAATCTAGCCTCATTTGGAACACACCACTGGGGCACTTTATTCTTACATTTATAAATTATGAACTCAATGAACCTAATATTTTGCTAATAATGGTTATATAATACATTAAGGCTTGCTTGCTTTAAACCGATATTCTTTTGAATAGCAATTAGGGTGGGGAAAAATGTCCTTTGTTATGGTCCATCTTTATTCTCAGGCTTTCTTATAGTTTAGCTTAGTAATTATGGGGTCATTAATATAATATGAATGCAAAACCCTCACAAATCTGAACAAAACAACTATAAAATGAAAAGAGGAATGAAAGCCGGAATGAAAAGATATGGTAAATGAGGAAAATGAGCATCTTTCGTGATACCTATAAAAAGTGGATTTAGAGAAAAGGATACAGAAAGAAGCCCTTGCATTGACACATCAGGAAAGATTCGCTGTGTTGCTTTGACTTTTATGCCCTCAGTGGCTTTCTGTCATTTTTAAGAACAAGCTCACAGCAAGTCATTCAAGGACCTCCACAAGCCAACCCCAGTCCACCTTTTCAAACCTGTTTCCCAGAGCTCACTCGCTGGAACGCTCTACTCCAACACCACCTAATCTGAGCACTCTACAAATATTAGCTCATTTAATCTGCATACATGTCTATGAGGTACTGAGGTACACACAAGTAAGTGACCTGTCCCAGGTCACCAGCTGGTTGGTGGTGGAGCCAGGATTCAAACCCAGTCTGGCTCCTGAGTCTGGGCTCTCCACCATCACATCGCTGGCTGGCTGACTGTCCTCCCAACTTGCCCTGATATCACTCTACGGCAGCTTTGCTTTCTCTCATGGAGAATGTGCTCTTTCCTCCTTTCTACCCTTTAAATCCTACTTGCCCTTTAAGGCTAAAATCTCTACTCTCCTCCACAAAGCCTCCCATGGCCACACTGGTCCCAGTCATCTCTTCTTTGGATTCATAGAGTTCTTTTAATTGGCAGAATTCATTTAGCACCTGTCACCTACAGTCCTCACTGAAAATTAGCTGCATGCATATGCACATTTTTCCATAATTCAGGCATACCCTCACTGAAGATAGGCCAGAACCTTCTTTTTCCTCTTAAAAATAAGTAGCTTTCACTTCGTGGTAGAGTTGAAGATCATGAGACCAGTACTCCAGAGCAGGACCCTGGAGGGACTTTGGTGTGGTCACCTTTTTGGGTTTCCTTGTAGCACCTACTACTACTTATGCCTTGTGTCTAGTCAGTGCTCAGTATTCATTGACTTGAATTAAAGTTGAGAGCTGTGATGATTTGAACTGCCATGATTTCATTTCTATTATTTATTCAAATGGAAGTTTAATGTATATTCCATATTCCAGATAAGTGCAGATTGGCGATTTTAACACTATATATGACAGGTAATTTTAAAAGTTCTCAGAAATGCAGCATGGCACTGGAAAGGTTTCCCTATTTTCCTTTTATATGTAGAAATTGCGCTTTCACAGCAAATTTCCAGTGGCCACCAAGAGAGTGTTGATTATAAATATGTGGGCATACATATAAAAAAAAAGGCACATATACATTCTCATACACAAACTTCCAGTGGTTTTTCAGAGGGGAAAATAGAGACATAGTTGAAATCAACAAAGATGGCGTCTCTTGCCCATTTCTTGCCTGACACACTTGGTCCAAAAGCCAAAAATGTGTCTGTCTAAAGCCTGGCACGTTGGTGGGTCTAATTTGCTTTTCTGCGCTCTTGAAATCAGCAATTCCCAGGGTAAGGAAAGGCAGGTGACCTTGGGAAGGTGACAGTGGATTTGGGACGGCAGTTTTCTCACATCAATTTAATGGTCTGAATCTCAGCGCCTTCCTATCTTTATAAAGCTGAAATGTATTTATTGAGGCCCATCTGTTGAAAATAACAACGGAATTAAAAGCTGTAGGTTCTTTCCTGCATGGGAGAGACCACAGCATGTGATTCATATCCTTTGTCTCTTTCTCCTTCACTAGACAGCCCTCTGGGCAGAGGCCGGCTTATGCACCTCGGTCAGGCCCAGCCAGCCCCCAAGACCCTGTGTAACAGCCACAGTCAACTACCATTTTGCCAAGAAATGGCTCTTTCTAGGTTAGTTTCCTGATCCCACAGATAAGTATGTGGTAAAATTTCTTTTCTTTGATGTTTGATTATATCCTTATTCTTCTACCTCTGTAGCAATTCCTCTCAAATTATATTACCTGAGATAAAATAAACAACCCCGAACACAGGGTCTGAGCTTGTTGATTTTTCCCACACTTCCTTTATGGGAGAGTTTCTCCTGGAGAGAAAACAACCTTGCTTATGTGTAGGATAGAACACAGGTAATTGCCAACTATGAATTAATGGAAGAAGAGAATTTATTTACTAACTTTCCACATTTTTGATAACTTGCAGGAAATTAAGTTACCTTGAAAGTTCAAAAAATTTTTATTTTGGGCAGCATAATTTTTTTTGGGGGGGGGTCAAAATTGTTGACCTTAGGGAGGAATACTCCTCAGCTGTTCTAACTAAGAGGTTGTGACAAGAAAGATGTTTTCCACTGGTTACTAAGAATGTGTGTATGTAGTGGGAGTGGGGTGGGGTGGTAAGGGTGGGAACTTAATCATTTCCCTTGATGATCTAAATTTATAATTATTTTATCTAAAACTCTACATAAAGAAAATTTCTTGGTAGCAATAGGCATACCTATTAAAAAAATGAAGACTAATTGTATCATCCAGGCTTTTCAAACTATTTACTATTGATGTGACTCACCTGGAATCCTTTTATTTAATTTTTAATTAAAAAATTTTTTTAAAAAAGATTTTATCTATTTATTTGAGAGAGAGAGAGAGAGAGAGTACAAGTGGGATTGGAGAGGGAGAAGCAGGCTCCCTACTGAGCAAGGAGCATTAAGTGGGGCTTGATCAAAGGACCCTGGGATCATGGCCTGAGCTGAGAGCAGATGCTTAACTGACTGAGCCACCCAGGTGCCCCTCACCTGGAATCTTGATACAAAGCAGATCTGGAGTCAGTGGATCCAGTAAGGAGCCTGTGATTCTGCATTTCTTTCTTTCTTTTTTAAAAAAGATTTTATTTATTTATTTGTTTGTTTGTTTATTTAGAGTGAGAGAGAGCACCAGCAGGGAGACTTCCAAGCAGACTCTGAGCTGAGCATGGAGCCCCATTCGGGGCTCGATCCCATGACCCCGAGATCACAACCTCAGCCACAATCAAGAGTCGGTTGCTCAACCATTCAACTGACAGTCACCCAGGTGCCCCCGATTCTGCACGTCTAAAAAGCTCCAGGTAAGGCCGGTACCGCTGCCCCTGTCTCTATACCTTGAGAAATAAGCCACACACAAGGCAGCCTAAGTCTTTACCTTTTTTTTTTTTTAAAGATTTTATTTATTTATTTGACAGAGAGAGACACAGCGAGAGAGGGAACACAAGCAGGGGGAGTGGGAGAGGGAGAAGCAGGCTTCCCGCGGAGCAGGGAGCCCGATGCGGGGCTCAATCCCAGGACCGCGGGATCATGACCTGAGCCAAAGGCAGATACTTAACACCTGAGCCACCCAGGTGCCCCAAAGTCTTTACTTTTTAAAATGCTTCATCATTATGGCAGCATTTGTACTTTTTTTTTTTAGCCCATCGAGGGCAGGCTTTGCATAGGCATTAACAGTCTATCTTCCTCGGGTTAGTGTGAGGATTCAGTGATATCAGCCCTTGCTACTCACAGTGTGGCCTGTAAGCCTGTAGCAACAGAGCCACCCGGGGGGCTTATTAGAGTTGCCGAAACTCTGACCCTACCCCAGACTGACTCAGCTGTGTTTTATTTTATTTTTTATTTTTAAAGAATTTATTTGAGAGAGAGATTGAGAGCACGAGGGGTGGGAGGAGGGAGGGAGGGGTAAGAGCAAAGGAGAGGGACCCCGAGATCATGACCTGAGCTGAAGGCAGACACTTAACCGTCCGAGCCACCCAGGCGCCCTCCATCTGTATTTTAACAAGATGCCGAGGTGATTGTGTGCACATTAAAGTTTGAGAAGCACAGATGTAGGACTACATGGAGTAATCGGTGCATAATAAGTGCTCAATAGATGGTAGCCGTTACCCTTTGAGTTCTTAAAACTGTATGAGTTACCTATATATTTTTCTTCCCATTTTACAGGTGAGGAGACTGAAACACGGTGACAGGGTTAGGATTCTAACCTAGATCTTTCGATTCCAAAGCCTGTGCCCTCAAGGCTACAAACTTTTCCCAAAAGGAAAGTGAATTTCTTGAGTACTAAAGGCCTTGGTGCCTCTCATCTTTCCTTCAGCTCTCCTTTACCCGTCAGCTGCTCAGTCACCTTCCTGTTGAAAGTCTGACGTGCTTTTCCCCAATCAGAGTACCCCCTGTTCCTTGTCCCGCGCACTTACGTTCCAGGAAGGTTCAAATGAAGGTTGTGTGCTACGTTAATCTCCCCAGAGGTATGTGCTTTAATCAGGGTTTTCTGAATGTAATCTTTTGCTCCAAAAATGTACTCCTGTGGGGAGAACTCTAGGCTGTGTAGGATTGGGGAGGATGTATTCTAGCACATGTCCGTGCATGTGTGTGTTGGCAGTGGCTGTGGAGATCTCTCCTGGCATCCCTTAATCCCAGCTCTTGGCAGACACGGGCTCCATTCATATGTAAGACCCGGGTGAGACTCACCGTAGTCCAGAATTTGGAGAGATGTTTCTATCAGGAAAAATCAAATCCCAAATGAAAGTGGGAGGACAAGGAGAAGAAAAGTATATCTGGACCGTGGCTCTGAAGTTTGACCAGAAATGTCCAGGACATGGAAGGAACGTGATTCTGGGGCCAGAGGTGTAGGTGAACAGTTGTATCATGGAGACTAGTCGTGTCACCCTGATTATGCCATTTTTGAATTTAAATCGGATTTTTGTTTCTGATTTTGCTTTCAAGTTTTTAGAAACAGGCTAATAGGCTTTAGGCCTACTAGATAGAGTTAGCTGGGTGTCTTGATCTTAATTGCTTTACATCTAAACTTGAGGTCCTTTTCAGTTTGCTCCTGTTTCTCACCTCATAGGCACTGATTAATTTAATTTCTTTCTGCATTTATGCTAATAGGACTTGAATGGACTTGCCGATTCTCTTTAGATCTGTTTTGACTTGATAGCTTCATTTAAAATTGGGGCTTTTATGGGGTGCCTGGGTGGCTCAGTTGATTAAGTGTCTGACTCTTGATTTCAGCTCAGGTCATGATCTCAGAGTCCTGGGATTGAGCCCATCAAAGGGCTCTGCCCTCAGCTCAGAGTCAGCTTGTCCCTCTCCATCCCCCTGTGTCCCTTCCTCCACTTGCTCACTTTCTCTCTCTTTAAAATAAATAAATCTTAAAAAAATAGAACTGGGGCTTTTATTTCAATTTTTGGTTTATCCTATGGTTTTGTTTCTTGGATCAAGACCACTTCCCAAATAATGAATTTAGAACCCTGGAAGAAAGCTGGTTGGGTGTCCAGTTGCTTTTCATTCTTCTTCTTCCTGTTGTTATTTCTATTTTGATTTGTCTATTTAGAGTTGCCAAGTGTATCTTGCTGTTGGGGATAGCATAATGTTGTGGAAGAAGGTGATATTTTGCAGGGATATTTGGACAGGTGTGAAGTATGAAAAATAATTTGTTCCCCCATTCTAGATCAACTTGGAAAGTCATTTATTTAGGACTAAAGTGTAATAGTAGAGACAGGCTGCCACTGGTAAATAAGAGCGACTCAGGCAAATCTGGTATTCTGGTCCCAATGATTTTTTTGTGAACAAAGATTTTTGAGGCCATCATAGTGAAGAAATGGAGAGAACTAGTTCTTGTTCGGAGTGTGTTCAAATTCTGAATTAAAGGGGCTCAAAGGTCAATATTTCTTCCCCTGACATCTCTCTTTCTTCAGCTCCCACGGGCACTCCTTCCCTTACGTGTATATACATACGCTCGTACGTACACATACACTGCTTTATCATTAACACAAATTCTTTTATAGACAGTTCCAATTTGGACATCTATGGCAATTCCATTAATGACACAGCACCTTGCACCTATCACATAATGAAATGTGAAAAGCAAGGATCTGTCATGTGGCACTAATATTATACAATATACACTTGTACTGTGCATGTATGTGTTGATTTGTGGTGGGGTGAATCTCAGTTCATAAGCTCAGGCGGGCAAGGAATGTAACTTTGTATTCTATAACTACACTTAATTTTTGGGATTTTGAGCTTTGGATCTGCTGGGAGTGGGCAGAAAAGTCCCGACATTAGCTTTTCCTGGAGTCCCCTCCCCCATAAAACCTCCTGGGTGTTGCTCCACAATTCCAAGATCCTACCCAGTTTTAAGATGGTGAGGTGGTAAACAGAGAGAATGGTTAGCAGTGCCCATTCAGCAGTGCTGAAGTTCTGGTGCCCATGTCCTTTTCTGATCCAACCTTCTGCTATCTGGGGCTATTCTTTGGTCATGGAAATCCTTCCCTGGCCTGTCTATGGTCCTGTCTTCCTACACATATAGCCCAGCTGAGATCTCTGGTCCATCTGGTCATTTCTTTTTGTTCTTGGGAATCATGCTCTCTTTTTTCTTTTTTCTTCCTTCCAAACTTGAGGAAGCTTCTCCTAGTCTTAGAGAAATACATCTTTCTTCATATTTATGCCTGCTCAATCCTCTCCTCTTAGACTTTTGGGAGCAAAAGCTGGATTTCTGCTTGAGAGACCATTCATGCCCTTCCCTAAGGCGCCGAACATGGACCTGAATGGGAGGGGAAGGGAATTGAAAAAGAGCCTGACACAGAGAACTGTCTCAAATACAGGGAAAACACCTCAAATATTTCTGTACAATTCTGGGATTTATTTATGTATATTTCATTTTGTAAGAACTATTCCCAGTCACTGTACTGATGGCCTTTCCTTCAAGTTGCAGAGTTTGCAAACAGTGAGGAACCAACAAGTGTTGGTTGATAAGTTGGTCACTTATCAAGTAGGCTGTTTGGTAGAAGAGACACAAATTGTAAGCTGTGCAGCGAAATTACCTTTCTGTGATAAGGTTCTAAGGACAATTAATTTTAGGTGACTGGCAAATATACTGTGCAAAGAAGGGGATTGTTAAGTAGCTATGTAGTGCCAAGTTTTTTTTTTTTTTCCTAATAAAGCACTGAAAATCTTACCTTTTAAATACACTCCTCGGTTAATGCAAATTATATCTGCAGCATGACAAATATTTTCCAAAAACAAAGAATTTTCATAGAGAGAAATCAAATCAGAAGTAAATGGATGGGTGTGAAATGCTTTCATTGCTACAATAATAAGATAATCTATGTAATACCTCAAGCATCCAAATCCTTTAATGGCTTTTTTGAAATATAAAAGACTGAAAAAATCAGTTATGCCCGTTCCCTCTCTCCCTGAGTGTTTATTTGAAAAACTCCTTGTTCAGTTAATGTTCTCTTGAAAAATAATTGCAGCTCTGTCTGGGATGGAGAGACAAATTGTTTAGTGGTTTTCTTCTCA
Source organism: Callorhinus ursinus (assembly GCF_003265705.2). NCBI lineage: Eukaryota > Metazoa > Chordata > Mammalia > Carnivora > Otariidae > Callorhinus > Callorhinus ursinus. The sequence goes on from NW_027397084.1 coordinate 24,501,733, forward strand.
GAAATTTCTATCGCAGTTATGGGGGAAATGTTTTCTCAGCAATAAAATTAATCCCCCTTTTTCCCCCCAGTATTCTGATAATAGCTTATGATGTTATATTGTACTTCCCATGTTTAGCACTACTCCAAATCTGCTCAAACTTTCATTAGATTTCATTTTTTTCCCTTTTAAATTGACCACTTCCCAGACACACCTCACCTCACTTCTGGATATCCGTGGCAGCCCTGTAGAGGAGACCTACTCAAACAATCTGTGGTGAAGGACAAGTTTCTAAATCTGAACTCTCTATTCCTAATCTAATTTCCGCACAGACTAGAAACAAGGATCTAGAAGACTGGCACTGGTGTATGGGCCACACTTGGGGTGTTCCGGCTGTTCTAGAGTCCACTATCTCTGCCCATATTGCCCCATGCCATCCTGGATATCTTCCTAAAATACTACTTTCTGAACTGAAATCTCTACTCATCATCCGGAGCTCAAGATTCTGCAACATCTGACAGCATTCAGCCTGTGTCCTAGCCACACACCTCAGCCTCCTCTGTGGTTCTCTCCCTCAGCACCCAGCTAGAAAGCAACCGTTGCTCACTACACTTGGCTGCATTGCTATCCAGATTGCCTATAACATACTGAGCCACAGACACTGCTCTCTAATTGCCTTATGTTTTCAAATGGATTGCTTATTTTAATTAATGAGTAACTAATGAATTTGGTGGGCAAGAAGCATGGAATGTTTTTGGTCATGGGATGAGGGGGGCAGGGAGCAAGCCATCATGGGCACAAGGGACAGGTGTGGTGGTATAAGGCGGGACAGGAGGGAGAAGAAGTCTTAACCTTGGGGTCTTTGGGACTGCATAAGTTATAGTCTTAGGGGGGAATTTACCCCTGATTTGAAGAGGTGTGTGTGTGTGTTCTTGTCCACAGAGAAGTGCATTTATGGAGAAGAGGAGATTTCTGGAGAATTATATGAAGATCATACAATTTGTGTATAATTTTTTCTTAACTGAATTTTTCCTTTTTCTTTTTTTAAAGATTTTATTTATTTGAGAGAGAGAGAGAATACAATTAGAGGGAGAGGCTGATGGAGAGGGAGAAGCAGGCTCCCCACTGAGCAGGAAGTCCATGACCTGAGCTGAAGTCAGACGCCTAACTGACTGAGCCACCCAGGCGCCCCTCTTAATTGAATTCTTTATTGAGAAAATTATGTAGATTCACGTCTGGATATAAGCAATAATGAGACAGATCCCATATACCCTTTACGCAGCTTCCCTCATTGGTCATATCTTGCACAGCTATACTCCAGTATCACAACCAAGATATTGGCATTGATTCAAACCACCAATCTTCTTCAGATTTCCCTGGTTTAATGTGTCCTCATTTTTGTGTATGTGTCTATGCAAGTTTATCACATGCGTAGGTATGTGTACCCGTGGCCACAGTCAAGACACAGAACAGTTCCATCAGCACAAGGACCTACCCTCTTGCCCTTTTGGAGCCACCCCCTCTCCATTCCTCCAGCCTTACCCTGGCACCACTCATCCTCCATTCCTAAATTTTATCATTTCAAAAATGTCACATAAATGGGAGCATACAGTAGGCAATCCTTCAGGATTGGCTTTTTTCACTTACCCACTTAGCTTAAGTCTTTAGAGATTTATCCCAGGTGTACACGTGGGTGGTTCCTTTTTATTGCTAAGTAGTATTCCATGTTACGGATGCATCAGTTTGTTTAACCATTCAGCTACTGAAGGACATCTGGGCAGATCTCAGCTTGGGGCTGTTACAAATAAGCTGCTATGAGAATTCAGATACAGGTCTTTGTGTGAGTATAAGCTTTATTTCTCTGGGAAAAATGCCCAAGAGTGCGACTGCTAGGTCATTTGGTAGTTGCATGTTTTGTTTAACCTTTTAAACTCATTATTTAAAATTGTTTTCCTATTCCACATTTTGTATTATGATGCAAAGTGCAGCTGCCTGCTCAGTTATGGCTCTGATATTAATACCTGAATCAAACCATCTTTTCTTAGTCTTTTTGCCTTGTTTAAGATAATCTTAAAACTCATATCTCATTTTATACTTATAGCACGTCAATAAGCTCAGTGGCATTTTACAGGAAACAGAGACCCAGAGACATTAAGTAAATTAGGCCATATAGAGAATTAATAGCATGGTCTGAAGCAAATCCCAAGACCCCTAAAGTAGATTTTTTTAAACTATATGTGGTGACACATTAATGGGTCATGAAATCAACTCAGTCAGTCACAACTGGAATGTTTCTATAAAGAAAGAGACTAGACTAGAGTACAAAATATCATAGTGCATTGCACATGGTAAGAATATGTACTGTGCAATTTATATATAAATTTATAAATAAATGTATTGTGCAATGTATATATAAATTGGTTGATAGTTAAAAATGCTTTCTTTACAGCTTAGTTGTTTCCATTAAAAACCCTGTATAATTCCCTTATATTTTCCCTGTGCCTAACAAGGACACACAAAAATCTAATTAGTCTAGAAGTTTAACTAATAATTCTTGGTCAATATTGTTGCGAAGGAAGGTTTGAAAGGAAATCTTTTCTATAGGAGTTTGTCAAAATGTTTTTGTCACTTTATGGAACTTTTCTTCATCACTTGAGGCAAACCTCATATACAAACCCTTCCAGGCTATAGGAAAAAAGGGAACACTACTCAACTCATTTGATGAAATTAACTGATAACAAAACCTTACAGAAGCAGTACAAGAAGTTAGAAATGAGAGGACTTCCCTTAAGGCCACACATTTAGAAACAGCTGGAGCCAGGGCCCAACTCCAAATTTTCTGACACCTAATAATATGCTTTCCCTGAAATCTTACCCTGGTTTTCTGTAGGGTATTTTCTAAGTAGCATATGGTGTTTAGGTTGGTTTTGTTATGGACAGTCTGTATATGCCCGGGTCCTTATACAGAGATCATTGAAGCTGCAACAAGAAGGACCAGGAAAGAGAGACTGACTGTCTGTAGATACTGGAAGGGCTGTCATGTAGGAAAGGGAGAAAATGTTTCTATCTTACAACACAAGGTAGAATTAGGATCAGATTTTGGCATTTAGAATGAGGGAAACTTGTTCATCCCGAGGAAAATATTTCCAGGGAAGCTGCCCAGGAACAAAATAACTGCCTACCATGGTCTTGAACTATCCAAATAAAGAAGTACTCATTAACCCACCAGAAAACTATCTATTTGAGCTGCTGGAGACAAATTCTTCAATTGGACCAAATGTTCTTTAAGGTCTTTTTCCAAATCCAAGTTCCTAGGAATCTACCGCTAAATGACTTTCTCCCCTGTTAGTCATTTATCTCTGCAAATCCTACCCACGCACCATATTTCCTTGCAATCTGTTTAAAATTAAAGAAGTGATTTCTAATTGAAACCTTAACTACCATGATTTTATTTCAAGTAGACATAATTTATCAAAAAACTGAGGTTAAGGAATATGCATTTTTTCCTCATAGTTTTTTTTTTTTTTTGAATTGGATTATAAATCAAATAACTCATGTCATGGAGTAGAACAGAACGGGATGAAATGTGAAATTCAGTATTATCCATGTGAAATGGAGACTTGCCTGATCATAATCCTCAAGAAGTAGGTAGGGGCAGATATTATTCAATTGGAAATTCTGACAGAGAGAGGAAAAGTGATTTGCTCAAGGTCATGGAGCTAATAAGTGATCACACAGCTAAGATACGGTCACACTTGCTAACAAGGCCTGCACTTGCTAATGCTCTTTGGTGACTCCTTCAATAAATACTAAACTTTCCATGGGACCGTATGCATGAAGAGAAACTTCTGACTTCTAACAAGAGCATTTTCAAGGGGTTATAAGTCCAATTGTGAGTTATTATTACACAATAAAACTCATTATCCCCTACTTTGCTTACTAATATGTTATTTTAAAAAAAAGATTCTGCCTCTTTCATGGGGTTTCTTTTCCTCAGGAACAAAAAGGAGGTTCCTTTATAGATAGACAATTCTATTCTGAAGGCAAAACATTCTAAATCATAAGATTTTACCTCTTGGTTTTACATTCCAAACCCCTCTACACAAGATATTGAAATTCGTGTCAAGTACCATCAGGAAAAAATGTGAGTATAACTAAGATGTTAAAGCAGTAATTCAATGCCCCCCTTTTTATACTGTAGGGTCAACTAGGCAATACTTATATTTCTTGTGCTCTCACATGATTTCCACTTTACCTTACTGTACTTGAGATCAAGTCCTGTCCACTGCACCAGAGAGGAGTGGATGTTGGCTCCGATGTCTGACACATGTTGTTCATAATGTCTCTGGACTTACAGTAATGAGAAGAGGTTTGGTTAGCTTCTGATTTAGAAAATTCTAGAGGTTTAGTTTGAACAGGCATAGGATGGAGATGGAGAAGTTGGTAATGTGAGTAGCTCCTGTACCTAAGGGAATGATGTAATAGAGAATGAGCTGGCCAGGTTATAATGAGAACTATATTTTCTTCTCTTGGTTGGACTTCTCAAACGGGCACAAATGAAGAGGAAGATGGCAAGAAGGAGGAGCCAACCTAAACATCAAGCCTCTGCTACTGGCTTGACCCTACCTCCTTAGTAAACTAACTGGTGCATTGCAGGTCCGGGCCTCTGCATATTCCTTGCAACCCTACAGAACATGCTGAGCAATTTTCAGAAATTGTTCTTTGGGGCTTAAGTTTGTGAGAGGTTTAAGAAATCCCACATGTTGCCAGCAATCCCATGAAGCTACTAAGAGATTCTAAATGGCATAGTTTACTGAGAACTGAATTCAAGAGATCATTGCTGAGGGGCACTTTGCTCTTAAGTTTGCAGCAAGTGTTTATGCTACAACTATAAGAAGAAGGGTGGGTTTTACTTGTTGGGGTGGAGGGGTAGGTAGCTTAGCTCTTCGGCTCTTCTTGCCCCTCAAGGTGATATTCTAGGAGCAATTTCCTGGTCTCATTCTTTAGAGGAGGAATTTTGGTGGTTAAAGAAAGAGTGAAAGTAGATGCTTTTATTAAATTCTTTGCCTTTACTCAGACATTTTATATAATTTCTAAAAGTTCCATTTAATTTTTAAACATTCTTGATCATTTTTATCACCTCTTGTTTTATTCTCTTATTTTTTTTAAATTGCAATTTTAATTTCACATACAGTTGTAAGAAGTAATACAGGGAGATTCACATACAGTTGTAAGAAGTAATACAGGGAGACCCCCCCAGTTTCCTCCAATGATAACATCTTGCAGAATTATAAATAGCACAATATCATAACAGGATATTGACATCGATACTGTCAAGGTATAGAACATTTCCATCACCACAAAGATTGCTCATGATGCCCTTTTAATAGCCACACCCACTTCCTTACCATCTCATCTCCTCCTTGTCCCCTGGAAAACACTACTCTTTTATCCATTTCTGTCATTTTGTCATTTTCAAGAATTTTACATAAATGGAATCATATGTTATGTAACCTTGTGGATTGGCTTTTTCACTCTATAATTCTCTGAGAAGTCACCCAGGTTGTTGCATGTATCAGCAGTTCATTTATTTTTACTGCTGAGTAGTATTCCATGATATGGATATACCGAAGTTTGTTTACCCATCCACCTGTGGAAAAATATCTGGACTTACTCTACATTTTGGCTATCATGAATAAATCTGCTGTGAACATTTATGGGCAAGCTTTTGTTGAGTATAAGCTATGTCTTCTATTTTTTTGTTAGTTTTTTTATAGGTTTGTCAATTTTATTGATCTTTTCAAGCTCTTCGATATATTTACTTTATTTTCTGTTTTCAATTTCAGTGATTTCTGCTTTACCTTCAATTTTTCCTTTCTTCTTGCTTTCCTTTTTTTTTAGTTTCTTGAGGTGGGAGTTTAAAGGGTTGATTTTGTTTTTGTTTTTAATATCCTCACTTAGTGCTATAAATTTCCTTTTAAACACTGCTCTAGCTATGTCATACATATTTTGATATGTTGTATTTTAATTTTCCTACAATGTAATTGAAAAAAATATTCCCTTGAGACTTCCTTTTTATACCCATGGATTATTTAGAAATATGTTGATTACTTTCCAAGTGCTTGGAGATTTTATCTTTTTGTTATTGATTTCTAGATTGATGCCATTTTGTTTAGAGAAAACATTGTACAATTTCAATCATTTTAAATTTGTTGGTGTTTTTTATGGCTCCAGGATATGGTCTATATTGCCTATATATATATGGTCTATATTAACCTATGTTCTATGAGCACTTAAAAAAGATGTATTCTGCTGTTGTTGACTATAGTGTTCTCCAAACCACATTCAACAATACATTAAAAGGATCATTTACCATGATCCAGTGTGATTTATTCCAGGGATGCAAGGATAGTTCAATATCTGCAAATCAATCAATGTGATACAACACATTAACAAAAAGAAGGATAAAAATCATGACCATAGATGCAGAAAAACCATTTGACCAAATTCAACATACATTCAAGACAAAAACTCTCAATAAAGTGGGTTTAGATAGGATATGCCTCAACATACTAAAGGTCATGTATTACAAACCCATGGATAACATTTTTTTATTATTATTATGTTATGTTAATCACCATACATTACATCATTAGTTTTTGATGTAGTGTTCCATGATTCATTGTTTGTGTATAACACCCAGTGCTCCATGCAGAATGTGCCCTCTTTAGATAACATCATTCTTGATGAGGAAAAACCATGAGATTTTTTTTTAAGATTTTATTTATTTATTTGAGATAGTGAGTGAGAGAGAGAGAGAGAGAGCATGAGCGGGGGGTGGGGAGAGGGAGAAGCAGGCTTCCCGCTGAGCAAGGAGCCTGATGCGGGGTTCCATCCCAGGACCCCAGGATCATGATCTGAGCCAAAGGCAGACACTTAACCAACTGAGTCACCCAGGTGTCCCAACCATGAGATTTTTTATTTTGCTAAGATCAGGAAAAAGACAAGGATGTCCACTATTACCATTTTTATTCAGCATAGTATTGGAGGCTTTAGATATAGCAATCAGGCAAGAAAATGAAGTAAAAGTCATCCAAATTGGCTGTCACTATTTGCAGATGACATGATACTATACATATAAAACCTTAAAGGCTCCAGCAAGAAACTATTAGAACTAATAAGTGAGTTTAATAAAGTTGGAGGATACAAAACTAATTTACAAAAATCTGTTACATTTCTATATGCCAATGAACAAGTAGCAGAAAGAGAAATCAAGAAAACAACTCCATTTACAATTGGACCAAAAAGAATAAAATACATAGGAATAAATTAAAACAAGGAGATGAACTATCTGTAGTCTAAAAGCTATAAGACAATGATGAAAGAAATTGAAGATGATAAAAACAAATGGACAGATAGGCCATGCACATGGATTGGAAGAATTAATATTGTTAAAATGGTCATCCCACACAAAGCAATCTGTAGATTCAGTGCAATCCTTATCAAAATTCCAATGGCATTTTTCACAGAACTGGAACAAATAATCCCAAAATTTGTATGGAACCACAAAGGACCCCAAATAGCCAAAGCAATCTTAAGAGAAAACAAAGTTTGAGGTATCACAATCTCAGATTTCAAGATATACTACAAAGCTATAATGATCAAAATGCCATGGTACTAGCTCAAAAATACACATAGATAATAGAACAGAATAGGAAGCCGAGACATAAACCCAGTAATAAGTATTTAGACCATTTGCATTTATAGTAATTATTATAGGTAGATAATTTTTACAATTGGTACATAAACATTCCAGATTTTTAGATCTTCTTAGTGGACTGAACCTTTTTAGCATACCATGTTTCTCTCCATCTCTAGTAATTTTCTTTGCTCTGATGTCTGCTTTATCTGATCTAATAAAGCTACTTCTGCTTTCCTTGATTAATGTTGTATAATATATATCCTCCCACCTTTAGTTTCAACCTGACTATATTGTTATATTTGAAATTTCATGTAGATAGTACATAACTGAGTCATGTTTTTAAATCCACTCTGCCAATTTCTTTTAATTGGTGTATTTAGACAATTTATATTTTATGTAATTATTGTTATGTTAGGAATTGTTAATCATTTTAATATTTTTTCTCTTTCTTTAATTTCTCTGTTTTACGTCCTCTTCCTTCCTGTGGGTTATTTAAATATAATTTAAAATTCCATTTTGATTTATCTGTAGTGCTCTTGTTTTCTACCGTTACCACAGGTTGGGGAGTTGTTACTGGATAACTGAGATAAAAGTCCTGGATCCCAACTTAGCCTTCTCTGACACTATCCTAGTAGGGGTGTTTGGATGTCTCATAATAGTAGTAGAAATATAGAAGTCTAGGGTCCCAACTTGGTTTTTGCTGGCATGGTGGGATTGAGGCCATATTTTTTCCTGTTGTGTTTGGCAGGAATAACAGTTATTATCAAAAAGTTTTCTGTTTTGCTAGGCTTCCCCTTTATTGGCCTTTTGTTGAAAAGCATGCTTTTGTTGGAGTTTTCCCTCTACCCCTGCCCCATACTCACTGGCATCTCTAGGTGCTAGATTCTTCAGCTCCAAAACTGGGATATATGAGGCAAAAAGAAAACCCAGGGGGCTTACGACCATATCATATCAATCCTTGGTTCCTGAGGTTTCTAGACAGTCTGCCTTCTCTCTCTACTTTTCATGGTCTTATGTTTGTTTTATACAATGACCAAGGTTTTAGTTATAATTAGGGGACAGACTAGGGAAAAGTATGTCTATTCCATCTTCCTGGCAGTCCATTATTTTATGTTTAAAAAAAATATACTATTACATAATCACTTTGTAATTACATCCTATATTGTATTTGAAATTCTAGGAGGTCTAAATATCTTCCCTGGGGATTTCACTCATTGCCATTTTTTTCTTTATATTGGATGATCCTGATTTGGGCTGAGGCTCAGACTTATAATGAAGATGTTTATCTCCTTAGAGAATTTTCTTTTGCTTCTACTAGATGCCAAGATATGCTACCTGGGGTCACTTTAGCATTCACATAGTCTGTAATTTAATTTGGTTTAATTTAGCCGCAGATTCACCTCTTCCTCAATGCCTCTGTCTCAGGTTTAGTCTCCTCATTGCAGTACCAATATAGGCATCTTTCCTCCTTATGTTTGTTTTATATACAAACCTATAAAACCTTCCATCCTTCCTCCCATGTATCTAAGTGTGTGTGTACATGTGCATATTGATCAGTGCTCAGATTTTAGTTCGTGGGTTCTTTTTAGAGGTTGGGAACCATCTTGCAGAATTTTCTTACTTTCTTTGAGCCTAGAAAGTTAATAAAATTATGTTTTATGAGATCCAGTTCTTTTTTAGAAAAAGAATTGTACTGCCAGAAGCTGAAGCTATATTTTTTACCTTTACAAACAAACAAACAAACAAATACCCAGTCACATTTATTCTCAAAAGGCCATTAAAAATATCTCATAACATTAGAGATGCTTTTCTCAAACTATATTCTGTGGAAATTTAGTATCATCGACAAAAATGGTAATAGGTTTTCCTCAAAAAAAGTTTAAATGTTTCATGGTAAAAAATTGGGGTAAATCATGTATATTGTATCTTCTGCTCTTAGGAATACAAAGCACATATTATCATATTAAAGGTTCTGAGAATTTGTGAAGTAAATAAAACTTTAAAATTGTGATTAACCCTGCATTTCCCAAATTACTTGAATGTGGAATCTCACATCTTAATTAATTACTTAATTTAGGGGTATTTATTCACATCCCACAGGACACTAGAGTTCTGTGAAACAGTTTGGTTAATGCTGATTTAGAGTCTGCTTAGAAGTACATTTAGAATGAGAAGATATTGGTTCTAGTTCTGGCTTTGTTGAGCTGTAGGACATTCGGTGAGTGTATAACTTACTTGAACCCATTTCTTTCTTTATAAAGAGGTTGAAGGAAATGGTTTCTAGGGTGTTTTCCAGCTCTATCATTATCTTCTCTCAGTCAACAGAGTCAAAGGATGAGTGCCTTGGGATAATATTGGAAATGTGTGTTCACTGTTGTCCAGGCTTACGATGCTCCTCACTTCCCCAGCACTCCCCTCTCATGCCTTTCCACTCTAGAGGACCTGACTTTATTGGACTTTCTTTTATCCAGATTGAATATTGCTCCTCAGAGCTAGTTTTTGTTTTTTTTCAATCACTATCACAACCAGCTAGGCCAATAATGTGAGTGTGATGGGGAGAACCCACATGTGATTGTACCCTCCCTGCCTCTGTTCATATGTGATTGTACCTTCCTGGCTCCTGTGTTCATAAGATAGACAGATTGACCTTGAGCAACAGGAATTTGTTAAATCCCTGATCTATTTTCCTAGACTCATTGTCTTATTTATTTATATTTTTAGAGATTTTATTTATTTGAGAGAGAGCAAGCATGAGCGGGGGTGGGGGAGGAGGTGCAGAGGGAGAAGCAGACAGCACGCTGAGCAGGGAGCCTGATGCGGGACTTGATCCCAGGACCCTGGGATCATGACCTGAGCTGAAGGCAGACACTTAATCGACTGAGCCACCCAGGCACACTAGATTTACTGTCTTAAAGTGAAAAGAGCACTCACTGAGTCTGGAGGCAGAAGGCTGGGTTTGAGGACCAGTTGATGATCTTGGGTCCCCATTTTAGCCTATCTGAGACTCTCAGTTTACCCTCTCTAAAGCAGTGGTGATGCTAATTGTTCCATCTACATTATACAGCTCCTGTGTGGATCCAGGGTGATAATAAATAGGGAACTCTGCTGTTTACTACAAAAGCTTTGCAAATGGAAGGTATGTGAGAGGTGAATAATGAGTTTTGTGATTGTGGTTACTTGCAGTTTATAGAACAATAGATTGAAATAATAACTAGAGATGCACATGCTGAGGCTATTTATGAAAAGAAAATCCAGGAGATAATGAGGCTTGAAAATTTAATTCTAGGGGCGCCTGAGTGTCTCAGTCAGTTGGGCATTGGACTCAGTTTCTCAGCTAGGGTCATGATCTTGGGGTTGTGGGACTGAGCTCTGTATTGGGCTTCAAATTTAGCAGGGAGTCTGCTCAAGATTTTCTCTCTTCCTCTGCCCCACCCCCTCAGACTTTCTCTCTCAGATAAATAAATCTTTAAAAAAATTAAATTCTAGACTTTCTCCCTGCCTTTCCTTTCTCCTGCTGTCTTTTTATGTAAGAAGGAAACGCATAGGAAACGAATTTAAAAAAAAGTCATGGGACTTCCCAGGTAAATAAAGATTAAAGAAAAGATGGGGCCAATTTAGGTTAAGACATATTCATATGCCAAAGTTTATTTTTAGCCTTATTCAACTCAGAAAAATGAAAACTGATGACCTAGAAGTAAAAATTTGTATATCCTTCTATTTAGTCACATAAGTCATTCAGTTCTAATTCCTTTGTGAATTCATACAATCCTTTGTCAATGAATTAATGAATAATGTTCTTCTAAGTGGGTTCCTATGAGAATGAGAATGGATTTTTGTGTATATAGCTTATTAAATCCTTTTTAATATCTATGATTTTACCATATTAATAAAAGCATCAAACTTATGCCCTTGAAATGTAGAGGAAAAGTTATAAGATTATTATTTCAATATTCAATAATCTTTCTTGCAAAAGCACCATGCTATGATATTCTTTCATATAAAAACAGTAAGTAATACAAATCCACTCCATCAAGCTGACTTGGTGGGCAACAACTCCTTTAAAATCTTCATAATTGTCACTGCTTTCTGACATTCTCTCCATTTTAAGAAACAGGACTAAAGCAAAATAAAGAGAACTTACTCTAAAAGGACTGAGTCACAGCTTGGAACATTTCATGTTGATGTGATTTGAAATGATAGTTGAAACTTTCTGATTGTGAGGATACAGAATAAAAGCCTAAGTAGACCTTGTATAACTGCAGTACAGGGAATAAAGTATCAAGATGAAGATGGGCATGTCCTCTCCCCATCCCATGGCCCATTTCCCTTCTGGGCTTCCTGGTATGTAGGATTAATATTCCATGTTCTTTGAGGATGGAACTTCAGTACCAAATGTTTGATCTGAAAGTCATGCTAGAAAATACTAAGAAACATCTTCCTTCCCTCTGACTCAAATATCCAATTTTCTCTCGTTGCCTACCTAATTCTCACTTAACCTTCTGGGTTTTGGTTTAGATGTCACCTATAATGGAAAGCAGTTCTAGACCCTGTGGCTTGAGTCAGGTCCCCTTTTCTGTGTTCCTGGGCACCATACGGAACACTTACACAAAGCTATTCAAACTCCCTTAAATTAACCTGTTTGTTTTTCCCCCCTCAATTCCCACTCAAACAACCAGCACTGCCCAGTTGAACTTTGTGCAGTGATGGAAATGTTCTAATTTATGTTGTCCAGTGTGGTAGCCACTAGTCACATGTGGCTCTTAAGCCCTCAAAATATGGCAAATGTGACTGAGAAACAAGTTTTAATTTTATTTCATTTTAACTATATTTAAATTATTTAAACTTAGATTATAAACTATATAAAAATTCTATATGTAAGTTATTAATAAATACTTTATTTAAATTGTTTATTAAAATGATTTAGGTTTAAATTTAAATAGTCACATGGTGGCTTTTGGCTACCATATTGGACAGCACCGCAATAGACTGTAAGCTTCTTGATGGCTGAGATTGCATTTTATTTACTGTTATATTTCCAGTACTGGAGGACAGAATCCCAATACTTTCTATGTACTCCAGAAATACCTGTTGACAATTGAATGAAAGTCAGTGTTCTGGCCTTATTTCACTATCACATTTTGTTTGATAGCTGAGGCTCAGAAATCTAATACTGTGGCTGAAATTCTAGTTTTATCCCTTAACATTTATTCAAGGGTGACTTAATTTCTCTGTGCCTCAATTTCCTCATCTTTAAAATGAAGTATGAATAGTACCTACCTCATGGGGTTGTAATGAGCATTAAATGAATTTATACACATATTAATTCATTAATTAATAAATACATTAATTAGTGCTGAGTACAAGAGATGGCAGATAATAAGTTCTACCATGTACTAGCTATCTTTATATTGATTTTGCAGTGTTGCCTTTTATTAAGAGAAGGACTGAGAAAAACAAACGGAAGAAAATGAGGCAGGGATGCCTGGGGAGTTCAGTTGGTTAAGCGTCTGCTTTCAGCTCAGGTCATGATCCCAGGGTCCTGGGATCCAGTCTTACATCAGGCTCCTTGCCCAGCGGGGAGGCTGCTTTTCCCTCTGCCTGCCGCTTTTCCTGCTTGTGTGCTCTCTCTCTCACACAATCTCTCTCTCTCTGACAAATAAATAAATAAAATCTTAAAAAAAGAAAGAAAATGAGGCAAAAAACACTACTTTGGTAGAAAGTATTGAATTTTGTGCAAGATCATTTAAACTAAACACGTTTGGGATGTTTATGTACACATTATTTATTTGAGATTCTTAACCATCAAAAGAACTAAAGAGAGGAAGGCAAACCATAAAAGACTTAACGATATGAGGGTTGCTGGAGGGGAGGTGGGTGGGAGATGGGTTAAATGGGTGATGGGTATTAAGGAGGGCACTTGTGATGAACACTGGGTGTTATATGTAAGTGATGAATCACTAAATTCTACTCCCGAGACCAATATTATACTATATGTCAACTAGCTAGAATTTAAATAAAAACTTGAAACATGAAAAAAAAGAGCTGCTATTCGGACGTGTCTCATATGGGATTAACTACAGTGCTGGGTTGATACAGCACAATAAACAATGGCAATAAAATGGAGTAACTTATTTATTTATTTATTTATTTATTTATTTAATGGAGTAACTTTAGAATATAGAGGAAATGACAAGTTTTAAGACAACAACCTTACTATCATTTATAATATAAATTTAATGCAATTATAGCAAAATATATCTTTTTTTAAAATATTTATTTACTTATTTTAGAGAAAGAGAGTCGGGGGTGGGGGGCTTGATCCCAGGACCCAGAGATCATGACCTGAGTGGAAACCAACTGAGCCACCCAGGTGCCCCAGCAAAATGTATCTTATAAAGAATGTCAGTAAGGATGCTGATGAGAAGCACTTTATCTTAGAGCAGTCTTCCATTGCTGTCATTCTGAGCCAGCATGGTTGGCAACCAGGCTGGATCTCTGCAATGACAAAATAAATCACACTTTTCTTTCCTAGTTTGATATCTTTTTCAATACACAGTTGATAAGTGAAATTAAAAAATGTCTTAACCCTGAAAACGATTTCCTTCTTTATAGTCAGATAGTTTTTTGGATTTATTGATATGTCTATCTTTACTTGGGAAAGGAGACTCAGATGGTGGCTCTTGGCTTTGGAAACTCAGGCCATGCCCTCCCCATTTAGGGGCAATCTTTGGGCATTACTATCTGCTTTTTGGGATAAGAAAACTAAACCTCAGAGATATGCTATTTGCCCAAAGCTGCATGGTTTATAGTAAATAACAGAATTGGGAGCAGAGCCTGGGTTTTGTGACTTCTAATTCCATGAGTTTCTAATGAGCTTTGAGTTTAGAAGATACTGGAAGAAAAGAAAGAAGGAATAGAAGAAGGAATACGCATAAGTAGGTGCTACTTATTTCACTGGAAGTTAACCTTTTCTTGGTCATAATCAGATTTTGGTGTAAACCACTGATCCTCTCCTCAGACGAATGCACATAAAAGTATCTTTGCTAACAAATTTGGGTAATAATAGTCCCTGAAATTCACTGATGGACCCTTATTTAAAAATGCTTAGTATGGAAAAAATCTAATTTCGTTTTAGGGCATTATAAATAATGCCTCAAAATCTCTGCACACATAGTCATTGCTGGTCTGAAATATCTGCTGGAAAAGGGCATACCCTCATGGGATGAAGATAGATTCTGAACAGGTTTTATCATTCTCTATTACTGAAAACAATAATCGTAGATTGTGTTGCTTCTTCTACTTTCATATTTGATGTGATCATGACGACAAGCTACGAAGTTAGAATATAATGCCTTGTTTTCCTTTAATAAGGAAACATTATAACATGTTTATCCTTACCAATAACCTTCAAAGTAAGGGAATATTACCAATTACTATCAAGGAATATATGTTTTTCAAAGGCATTTGCTTCCTGGGAAGTAAAATATTATAATTCCAAGAACTAAAAGTAGAAGATATATTAGCTATTTGGTGCTTTCAAGTTTATAAAATTGTACTGAGAGAAAAGCAAAACAAAAAAATATTTGAGATGCTTTTAATAATGCTGGTATTTTAAGAATTTAAATAAGTTCCTAAAAGGAATAGAGAAATTGCGTTAGGTAACCAGAGATCTCTTTAAGTATGGATATTAATGTTAAACATGCAATCCACTAGCGGCAAGGTGCTGGTGGGAGCAGTATAAAAATTTAAAGAGACACAGTGAAGGTTTTATTTCTGGTTTAAGACCTTATTTTTATTTCCCATTGGGAAAATATGAAACCACTTCTCAGAACAGTAATTTTAAATTGTGTAACTTAAGAATGAACTAGACATAGGGAAATCAGGGTAAGGAAATATGTGTCTTCAATACTTCCTTAAAAAATACAGTAAGCCATGTATTTATTTATTTTATATCTTCCAAAATATATAGAAAATAGCTCCAGGACGATTTGGATAAAATTTATCTTGTCTGTCATAGGAGTTGCTTTTTATTCATTTTAAGGGTACTGTTGGGGTCTTCTGAAGAATTTCATTTTCATTAATAAACTGAGACTATCTTTCCTTGAAGCACAAGCTATTTTCATGCTGAGGGGGAGAGACTGGACATTCATGTATTTTCTCACACAAGTACTTTCCTATAGTAGTTTAGTGTAGCAACAGTGTTGTTCTTCCTTAGAAAAAAATCTATAACCAGAATTGTCCATTATTTCTAAAGAAGGCCATACTCTGGCTAACCCTGATCATGGCCCCTCTTTTTATAGCTTGATTTGATTCTCAGCAAACAAATTCTAAGAATACTCATAAAACAGATGGACTTACATGTGAAAATACTCGGTGGGGCCTTAACTGTACTGGTTTTCTTCCCACAAAAGAATAGGGGGGAAACTATGTCTCTTTATACCAGTTTTTCTCAGAGCCTGATACAGTCAGTACAATTATTAGCTCAGTTCAACACCTGTTGAGCACTTTTTATATGACAGGCCCTGTGTTGGTGCTAGGGAAACCAGCATGAGTAAGGCCCAGTATCTACCTTCAAGAACCTCATGGATGGAGGGCAAGAACTGATTCATAAAGATATGAGTTTGAGACAATGCAGCTGATGCTTTGAGAGATGTGTGCAAAGAGTATACTGAATATGAGAAAGCACCAAGCACAGCCTGGAGACAGGAATGTTTAGTCAAAGAAAAGGATGCTGTGTGATGCATGAGGGTTTTATAAGCACATGTGCCAGCAAGAGCAAAAAAGCTTGGGGACAGAAACAGCACAATGCATATTAGCATTGCTGGGGTAAGAAGAAGCTATGTGGCTGAATAGACAAACAGAGTCCAGCTGCATTCCAAGGAAGACCCCATACACCATGCTAACTAAGGAGCCTGAACTTTATTTACATACCTTTATCTGTTCATAAGAAAGAACCATATAGGAGAGGTCTGGGGCAGAACTAGAGATTTGGAGATCATCAACATGTTAGGTAGAAACTGTAAAATGAATGTGACCACTCAAGGAGTGTCTGCAAAAGAGTAGACTGGAGAGAGAATCCTGGAGAACCCCAACAGTAAGAGTCTTTAGACATCGGGGAGGGTATGTGCTACGGTGAGCGCTGTGAATTGTGTAAGACTGTTGAATCACAGATCTGTACTTCTGAAACAAATAACGCAACATATTTTAAGAAAAAAGAAAAAGAAGAAGATAGCAGGAGAGGAAGAATGAAGGGGAGTAAGTCAGAGGGGGAGACGAACCATGAGAGACTATGGACTCTGACAAACAAACTGAGGGTTCTAGAGGGGAGGGAGGTGGGGGGATGGGTTAGCCTGGTGATGGGTATTAAAGAGGGCACATTCTGCATGGAGCACTGGGTGTTATGAACAAACAATGAATCATGGAACACTACACCAAAACAAATGATGTAATATATGGTGATTAACATAACAATAAAAAATTAAACAAACAAACAAACAAAAAAGGGTAAGAAAAAACAGAATAGTTGGACAATAGGATACCATCATGATAGAAGCTGTGAAGAGCACCAGAAAAGTCCAGTGAGATTAAACCGGAAATTGTATCTCACCATTAGGAGATAATAGTGGATTAGTTTAAAACATTGATGGGCTAGTGGGAACGAGAGCCGTGTTGCAGCAAATTGAGAAGTGAATAGGAGTTAAGTGTAGTCAACTTGTATAAGAAGCTTGGACAAGCATGAATGGAGAAAGCTGCTTCAGGGAGTTTGTTTGTTTTCTCTGCAGGAGATCTCTGAGCATATTTAAAGCTGATGGTGGGTGTTTGTGGAAATGAAGGAGAGGGAATATTGCCAGAGCCATGTTCATGTGAATTTAGGAGGGAGTGGGATAAAGATTCCATTCTGATGAGTGGTCTTTCAATGAGAAGAGGGACATGTCTTTCTCTAAGACTGGATATAAGAAAACAAGAGATATTAGGCAACTTAAAAAAACATTTAAGTAAAAAAAATTTGAGTAAATAATACTATGGTTCAAAATTAGAAAGGTATAAAAGGTTATACAATGAAAAATGTTCTCTCTATCCCTGCTTCTCATTCATTACCTTCTTAGAAAACACTTCATTGAACACCTACAATATGCAGGTACTATTTCCCATGTTGGAGACACAATAGTGAACAAAATAGAGGAAGTTCCTGCTGACATATGCGCGCGTGCGTGTGTGTGTGTGTGTGTGTGTGTGTGAGAGAGAGAGAGAGAGAGAGAGAGAAAGGAGGAGGAGATTGACAATAAGGAAATAAAGAGTTGTATAATACATAATAGAATATAATATAAATCAAAGTTCTTTGACCAAAAAAAGCAGGTAATAGTTACAGGGAGGCAGGCAAGTTCTCTATTTGTGTAGTGTAACCAAGGAAAGCTCTCTCAGAAATAGGTTTGAGTACAGTCCTGAATGTGGTACAGAATAAGCTGAGAGGTTATCTTATGGAAGAATGTCCAAGGCAGTGGGGGCAGGAAGTAAAAAGACCCTGATCAGGAACATGATGGTGAGTTTGAGGACTATGAGAAGATAGCCTGAGTGGAGCTAAGGAAAGAAATGGGAGAGACGACTGTTGGTCCTATAGAAGTAACAGAATGTCTACAGCTTTGTAGACTTTAGATTTTATCCTAACTTTTGAGTGGCTTGCTTCAAAATGGGGTTATGTTGTAAATGCAAGACATTAAAAGATCTTGTTAAAGTGCAGATTCTGATTAATAGGTCTCAGATGGAACTTGATATTCTGTAATTCTAACAAGCTCCCGGGTGATGTGGTTCTTGTCGGTCTGCAGACAACACTTGGAATATAGTGGTCTAGAAGCAATAATGAGGACACTTATTCTACTCCAGACCCTATGGACTTAGGGGTATAGGAGAACAAACAGCTACTATTTGTGAGGTATGAGTACAAAATGGGGTGGCAAGTTTCAGTCAAAGTAAGATGTTGCTGGAACATTCTGAGAAGAGGTTAAAGATATAGGCCATTTGCTAATATATTGCTGAGTTCCTGAGGGCACAGTGTAACTATTCTGGGTGGGTAAGTGTGTGAGATTGGGTCAGATGAGGGGATGTACAGAATTTATGAAAAAGGCAGACAAATAATGAGGATGCGTTGGCATCTTGAGTTGCTCCTGGTGATTGAGACAAACACAGATGTTGAGGAAGAAGGGATTTATTCCTGATGCTCTCTCAGGGGAAAATGTATCACCAGTTCCAATCTTAGCCTTCTTCATAAGGTTAGTATTTTGAGCAGACTGTTGTAGTGAGGTGGGGAGTGTTGTGTGTCAGGGGTTGGGGGTATTTCCAGGGCCAGGAGGAGGTCTGGGGTTCTCCTCTGTGGTCCCTTTATTTATAGGATCTAGGCCTGGGGTGATGGAACATTATCTGGAATGAACACAGCATGGAGGGCCCTATTTACATTCCTCCATGGCCATATGGTTTCTCTCTTCAAAGCAACCAATTTAACTAGTCTCCTATATACCCTTTCAGAGCTATTTTACACAGATAAAAAACTCAATAGGAATATAAAATATTTCAACAACACAATTAACAAGCTTGATCTAATGGACATAGAAAGAATGTTACACTTAACAGCTGTGGAATACACCATTTACTCCTTTCAAGGTCTCATGAAACATTTACACAGATTGATCCATATTGGCCCATGAAGCAAGTCTCAAAAAATTTCAAAGGACTGTTATCACAGAGACTATACTTTCTGACCATATTACAATTATGTTAGAATTTAATAACAAAGAGAAAAAGTCTGTATGTTTGAAATTTAAGAAACACAGTTCTAAATGACTTATGGTCAAAATATAACAAATCAGGAAATATTTAGAACTAAATGACATGGAAATTCCTTTATTAAAACTTATTGGATGCAGCTAAGGCAGTGTTCAAAGGATAGTTTTTAGTCTTAAATACTTCTGTAGATAAGAAAAAATAAAAATTAATAAATTAATCATCTATGTTCAAAAGTTAAGGGAAAAAACCAATAAAATTAACCCAGAGAAAGTAGAAATAATAATAAAGAATACGGATTTAATGAAATGTAATAACAAAGTGTAATAGAGAGGCCCAGTAAAGGCAAAGGTTGATTATTTGAAGAGTACCTTTGAGAAGCCACTGGTGAATTTAAGAAAATAAAAAAAGAAGGGTGCCTGGGTGGCTCAGTTGGTTAAGCGACTGCCTTCGGCTCAGGTCATGATCCTGGAGTCCCGGGATCCAGTCCCACATCAGGCTCCTTGCTCAGCAGGGAGTCTGCTTCTCCCTCTGACCCTCTTCCCTCTCGTGCTCTCTATCTCTCATTCTCTCCCTCACAAATAAATAAAATCTTAAAAAAAAGAAAAAAAAAGACAAAATTAGAAATAAAAAGGACGTATCTATAGAAGCTACAGAACAAAATGATAATAAGAGGATATGATAAGCAGCATTGTTTATAACAGACTTGGACACATTCCTAGAAAAATATAATTTATCAAGGAAGAAATAATCGAGTTGCTTATGCTAAGCCCCCCCCCACTAAACAGTCTTAACTTAGTTACAGTTTTGGCTTTCCCAGAAATAGAATCTTAAACCAATCAGAAATCACCTGAACAACACTAGTTAAGTAATCTTACTAATGACTCCTGCCATCCTCTAAAGGAAATTAACTTTGCAATAACCAAATCACTTTTTTGCCAGTATAACTTAATTGTTGTTGTTTCTTTCTGCCTATAAGTTTTTCATTTTGCACAGGTCTCTGATGCTCCTTTGCTAGATTGAATGCTGCCTGATTTGAATTGTTTTGTGCTCAAATAAACACTTAAGATTTTAAATATGCCTCAATTTATCTTATTCTTATATCCAATAAGTTAACTGATTTGTAGTTAAGTCTTCCTACTCAAGGTGTGTATGCACAGATGGTTTTAGCAATATATTCTAGCAAGTACTCAAAGAACGAGTAATTCCACTCCTATACAAACCATTCTGGAATACAGAGAAAGAGGAAACACTTGACAAATCACCATAAGAGTTTAGCTATCATAATCTTGATATCAGACCTAATGAGGACAGTTTAAGAAAGGAAAATCTAACTCATGAACTTAGAAGAAAAAGTCTTGAGCAAATATTAGGAACGGGAGTCCTACAATGTATAAATAGGTAGGTAGGGAAGGAGGGGAAATGCGTCTTAGGAAGAAGAAGAAAAAGAAGACAAGAGAAAGATGTCAAAAGCACAGGATGAGGAGCTATCAGGAAAGTTGGTGGGTTGGTACTAAAAATAAGCTCCACTTCCTTTACAATTTTGACACTTCTTGCTCTAATGTTACAAAGTGTGTGAAGGAAATACTTCAAACTTTTACATTTGTTTATTTATATAGTTATTAAGTTCCTTCTATGTACAAGGTATATTGAGCTAGGAAATTAAAAAGGTATGCTCTGAGGATTTTGTGAAGAAGGCAGTGGCATCTCCCCAAATTCCTCTATAAAACACACAGGACAGCTAGGATAAAAAAACAATGGGCCACAGACAGTCTTCACAAAACTAGGTGATGGAGTATCCCCACAAACCCCAAATTATGAGCAAGTAACGACAAATCACCAACAGTTACCAAGACCTCCTGGGCATTAGCACCTGTCCAAGAGGAAGCAGAAAGAAGCAACGGGATGTCTGACAAACCTGATGACTTCAAAATAGCAAATAAGCATTTACCTAAAAAACTTAGCCAGCCAAACTGAGAATAGCAACTGGAACTGAGAGGGATTTTCATGATCCAAAAGTGTCTGTGGTGAGGCACGGTGTGTGTTAAGACTGAAGGTACTTGAATAGTCTGAGCTCCCTTCATTCTCAAAGCTACCAAACAAAGGTCCCTCCCAGGACAAAGCTGGGTGAGAGTCCAAACTGAGAAAACACTGCTGAGAAGAGAATCTAAATTGAACAGGTCAGGGATAATAGAGACCATAGAAATATAAAGTCCAGATCAAAGTGTTGAGGGAGAATAGAAACAGAAGATCTTAAATTTAAGTGTTCATATTGTTGAATACTTTACAAAAACCACCAGGAGACGGTGGCCTAGGGACATTAAATTGGAGAAACTATCTAAGCCAAGCCTCCTTTGTAAAAGTTCAGAAAAATCTAATTCTCTGTCAAAATGAGCAACAGAAAAGGAGAGGGTTCAAATCACATTTAAATTTATGATAGGGTGAAAAGAAAGAATAAAGAGTAGAATCTCTATAGATAATACAGGAATATGAGACAGATGTTCTCACAAAAATAAAAACTATAACTTAGGGGGGCCTGGGTGGCTCAGTCGGTAAAGCATCTGACTCTTGATTTTGGCTCAGGTCATGATCTCAGGGTCGTGAGATCAAGTCCTGCGTCAGGCTCTGTGCTAAGCATGGAGCCTGCTTAAGATTCTCTCTCCCTCTCCTTCTGCCCCTCCCGCACTCCTCTCCCCCGCAAAAAAACACCCCCAAACCAAAAATACTATAACAATATTTCAAAATGAACTAAAAGATAGAAGATCTGAAAGATGATTCAGAATGAAGAAAATGAATGAAGTAATAAAGTGGTAGAACTCAAGAAAGAATAAGATAAAAAAGAAAATATCATTTCAGAAATTGACTAACGAAGTATAACACAAGAGCAAATATACACAATGGGTAGTATCTTATAATAAAGAGAAGATAAAAAGGAAGACAAATGTAAAGGGAAAAAAATGAAGATGCCAGGGGCTGGGGAGGTGGTACACTGGGGAGTTAGTGCTTGATGGGTACAGGATTTCAGTTTTGTAAGATGAGAAGAGTTCTGGAGGGTGATGTTAGTGATGCTTGCTCAACAATGTGAATGTACTTAATACCACTGAACTGTACACTTAAAAGTGATTAAGATGGTAAATTTCATGTTATGTGTATTTTACCACAATAAAAAATTGAAAAGAAGTGAAGAAAGAAATGACGAGTGTCAGCAAGAGTGTGATTAATTCAGAAGACAGCAGAGAGGATCCTGTCTGTGTGTGCACATGCGTGCATGTGTATGTGTGTGTGTGTATCTGAGAAAACCGACCCAGAACAAATATCCAAGCAATAAGACCTAGTGATTTATGAGGGAAAGAAAAGTAGATTATCAGCTCTTCAATAACAGTGCCTTATCCTGAAGAAAACAGAGTAACATATTTAAGATGGTAGATGGTAAAGGAAAGAAATTGTGAACCAATAATTTTATATTCAATAAGCTGACTGAAGTTTAGAGACAGCAAACTGCCATCAACATGCAGAAACTTGGGGAATACTGTTTTTAGGAGCTTTTCCTTGGGGATACACTGGAGCTTCAGACAACCAAAGTAACTGGAGAGACATTGCCATAGAGATTGAGAGTGAGCATTAAGTATATATTTACACAGAGAACACCAAAGGACAAAACAAACAGAACATAGTATATAATGGCTCTATGTTCTGACAATATAGATACAGTAATATTCGAAAAAATGAGAGAATGGGAATATCATATAAAAACATTTAAAATAGTTTTTCAGTAATTATGGTGGGAGTAGTTTTGGTATTGTAATTCTGAGAATGCTTTGTGTGACATGGAAGAAACATTCATTCATCCCCATTGTCCTTGACATCCAGGATTCCTGCTGTGGACCAAAGGAGCTTTGGATGAAAGAAGAGTTTAAGTAAATATGGAAATTGAGTTGGAAGTATCCGTGGGAACACATGAGGGATTTTATCTTTAAATAATGTACATTTATAGTTACATATGTAATTATATGTTTGTCATAAGTAATTATTTACATATTGTACATATGATTATATAGAATTATTATGAATATAATGAACTAAGCTAGGAAAGAGGTATATATTCTATAGGAAAGAATAATAGGTATAATGTTACCTAAGTTGCCATGTTCCCTCCTTGTTCCATTAGCCCTGGCCATAGTACCTGGTTTCTGAAGTTGCTACCTTTGTATACTTGCGTTCTCACTTATGCCTTTAAGTAGTTAACCATCGTTACCTAGTTAACAATTCTTTATATTAAATTTTACCAGCTCCAATGACTAGTATGCTTTCTGTCTGCTGCTTGGACGCTGGCTGATGCAGGGGTGAGCTGATGCGGCTGAGGCTATGGAACAGAATCAAACATTTACATGCACTGTGGTGAACTGCTGGAGGTTTCTGAGGAAGCCAAAGATGTTCGTAAAGCATTGTGTCAGAAAGTTAAATGTGGCTGACTTTTCTAGAAGCGGGAGAGCCAGGAGGTAAGAAGTGCCAGTAAGAGGTAAAAAGAGGGATTCAGGGTGATGGCAGAGAAAATAAAAAGGAGAGGAGAGAGCTGAGAGAACCGAAGAAAGAACAGGATTTAGGATTGCTCAGAGAGGAAAGCAAAGGAGATGCTGAAGATTTTGAGCCATAGGATTTTTGATGTATCAGAAACGATCATTTTAAGGCAAAGATACTGATAAGGACACCGGGAGATGGATCTTGTTGGGAGGAAGGTAATGATTTGGGTCTTAGACATTTTGGGTTTTAAATGATAATGAGATATCTGGGTGAAAATGTCTGGGAGGCAGTTGAGTATAAAGTTCTGAAGCTCTGGGAGAGGTCATTATCGTAGCTCTAAGTTAAGACTAAGCATTCATTTTCTCCTCAGAGGCATGTTCAGCGTCTAGTATCTGGGTGCTGGTATTTAGAACTGACTCAGCACATTCATGGTCTCTGCCTCAGGGAGCACACAACCATGTGGCATGTGTCTAATTAGTTACTCGTTCTAACGTCCTCCTTGTAGAGCTGACACCAAGGTCCTGAGTGAGGGCCCAGTTGGCTGCCCACATTTCTCCAATCTAAGTAACAAGGTTAGAAATTGAATTTGGGCATTCTAAAATACTTTGGTTTTACCATACCAGGCTGCCTCTCCAGACACATTAGGCACTTAATGCCCTCCTTCCTACTCCTGCCAATTGAAGTGAAATTGCAGCTCCTTCTCGAGATGACTTCTGCAACAGGTGAAGTGCTTTTCTTTCTATGGGAATTTTACTTTTAACAGATACCAAAGCCTTACTCTACAGGTTGATGCTACTGTAGTGGAATTTCAGAGACCAGCCAAGTCCTGACAGGCCTGAAGCTGCACCTCACCAGTGAGTATGGGCTTCTTCCAAGGTCTAAGCATCTCTCTGCCTGCACCCTGGGTATTCTCCTGGATTCAAAACAAATAAAAGAGAATTAGTCAAATGGAGAGTCATGTACTCCCCAAGTACATGAGGATAAATTTCAACTCTTACTCTGCTCTCACTCATAAAAGCTAAAATTTTGCTGACAAGGAAACAAGAGACCCTGATGTGTTTGTGATTATCTAGGCAACTAAGTGTTTTCTTATTTTATCAGATATTGAAAAAATATAATGAAAAGGAATAGAAAATATATTGGTGTATTTAGAGGTAGAAAGTCCAAACACTCTTTCTTTGGTTGCTTGAGAGCACATATGTTTCAATGAGATAGCCTGGTTTAAATCTTGACCCCACTGCTGGCTAGCTTTGTGACCTTGGGAAAGTAAGCCAATCTCTCTGTGCCATAATTCCTCACCAATGAAATGTAGATAGCTCTTATGGTTGTTCTTAATATATCTAAGGTGCTTAGAACAATGCCTGGCCCCTAGTAAACACTATGTAAGTATTAATGCTATTAATGTTGCAAAGTTTATTATATCTCACATACTTGACTTATTTGGCTATTCCTGATATGCCTGTCTGAGCCCCTGGGCTAGTGGCTGTGTAGGTGATCGTCCCACTCTCATGTAATTTCACTTTATTTCGAAGGGCAAGATTTATGCCTATGAAGAGATAACAGTGAGCATAAGTAAAAATCCCAACTGCATAATCAAGTCAGTGCTTGCTGGGAGGGTGGGTTCTAATGGTGGAGATGACCTAGGACTATGTCCATTAGAAAGCAGGTGTGTGTATGGAGAGGGTAGATATGGAGCATAGAGAGAAAGTGAGCAGCGATGAGGGGGCTCTGGACTAAGCTTATGCACCAGAAGCATTGCAATGGAGAAAAGAGGAGGTCAGTAGAACAGGTGGGAACTGTGTGAGCAAGGGAAAAGGAAGCAAAGAGACACTCGTGAGACATTGGCCAAGAAAGCCAGTCCCTAATCTTTCTTGATATAAGGCTATGCATCTAGGAAGAATAACCAAGTTCTGAGGCCCAGGTAGCATGTGGAGTGATGGTACCATTTACCAAAATAGCAAAACCATGAGGCAGAAGCTGGCTTTGAAAGGACAGCCCATTTACAGTTTCCCAGATTTGTTTGTTGGGAGACTGGTTGAGACACTATATGCAAATCACTTAGCACAGTGCCTGGCACAGAGTCAGTGATCCACATATGCTGGCCAATATCATCTATGCCCTCTGAAGTTAGCACTGAAGGAATTTAAATTAAAATAAATTTTGTTTGGATACTTACGTTCTTTTTCCTGAAAGAAACAAAATATATTCTTATAGCTGCAAGATTTAACTTGAATTCTCACCATGATTTTAGCTCTGATTAGAAAAATGGGTAATAAAAGAGACCACAAGTGAGGACTTCCAAGAGGCCCGAGGGAGGCAAATTAGCCAATATTCTGTCACTTTTCCCTCTGATTAAAAGTCTCCCTTAGAGTCATTTTTTCCCACATAGAATAAAGGAAAAGGGAAATCTTGACATCCTTTGGTTCAGAAACAGTTGAGGGTGTTGTTAGAACAAGTACATTTCATTATACGCTATAAAACTTGCTGAGCGTGGTGATGGCATTTATAGAGTCATGGGGAAATGCCCGAGGAGTCCTGGCTGCACTAGAATTCATTGTATACGGTGCAATGAGTTTAATTTGTGAAAAATAAATTTAATTTGTTGACTTTTGTCTTCTTTCTAGACTCACTCCTTTGAGTTTTACTTAGAAAAGCATTTACTTAAAAGTTGCATGAACATTGAAAGCAAGCATTGAAACTCAAGCTTCACACCATTGACTGCAAAATTATAAGCTATGGTGGGGAAGATGAGGTGTAAGGAGCAGGTAATTAATGCCTTTTTTTAAGGATGTTTTCATTGAGAAGTGGTACCCTGAAGGAGGGCGGGATATTCTTTTTTTTAATTTTTTATTGTTACGTTAATCACCATACATTACATCATTAGTTCTTGATGTAGTGTTCCATGATTCATTGTTTGTACATAACACTCAGTACTCCACGCAGAATGTGAGGGCAGGATATTCTTATTCTTATGAGGTAAGGCTTGCTTTTCCCTTAGATTGAATTTGCAAATTCTGATTTAGGGATCTAGAGGCTTTTGTTCCAGATCATGCAGAAAAGGGTCCAGGCAACATGGCCAGGGACAAGACTTCTTAATCTGAGTAACTCTCCTTAAGAAATCTCTAGATGTACTAAGAAACAAACGCTTGTTTTCCTAGGGGTCAGTCGTCTTTTGGAAGGAGAGAACTGAGAAGAAAAGGACTTAAAATTACAAAGGGATATTGTTTGGCACAAGGGGGAGAGGGTGATTTTTCTCAAGGAAAGAAAAATGTGACAGTAGAGCAAGGGAAGAGTTTTATGTCTGTTTCAGGGTTGGAGGTAACAAAGCCCATTACCAGCAGAGGCCTGGGTAGACTTATGGATATTTTTAAGAAGAAGAAAGGTAATTACCTTTCTGAGATGGCTTAAGGGCGTTTCTTTTTAAGGCCTCTTCAATGTCTTGAAGAGAGTCTATAAGCTTTGTGAGAGAAAATAGAAATGTATATCCACTTCAAGAATAACGTGACAAGCTATCTTTTACAGTAAACTCTTGCTTTTTAGAACTTTTTGTATTTTAGTGATGAAAATTCTAAGAAATGAAGGATAATATTAAAATTTGAGAGCAGTAGGTCATGAAAAGTCATTAGTAACTAATTTGTTAAGTTGTTATATAAGTTCCCATTAGGTTAGCTGTCTTACCTGTTACTTCTAAAAATGTGGCTCCCAAATGCTATCTCTAAAGACAGTGGGAACAATGAAAAGCCAAAAGCCAAATATCTCTGAGAGACAAATTTCAAACCTGAAGCAATCCATTGCCAAAATTCTCAGGGTCTTAGAAAGAAATTGCCAACATCAGATTGTCCACATTTTTCCAAGAAAAATAGAGTTCAAAAGAGACATATAAATAACTGACCCAAACAATAGCCTCAGAGGGTCTCCAAAGAGGATTCCTTAGAAAGAGATGCTTAAAACACTTTTTCAGAAAAATTCAACTTTCTTAACAGCACTAATAACATTAAGCCTTTAAGAAGTACTTTCCATCTACTAAGCTTTGGGGGGAAAAGCCCCACTTATCCAGAGGCAAGAAAGAGTTCACACTAGATGATCCATTAATCCATGAACTAGGCCTATAAATTAAATGGTTTATAGAGAAAAGAATGAAAGAATTTACAACCTTTGTCAAAAACTCAAAATAACTCCTGTTATTTCTCTGTTTCAAATAAAGATCCATAGGCAGATACAAACAGTAATGATTTTTAAATTAAAAAGTCTTATGAGATTTTCAAGTAGAGGAACAAAGCTAGAGGGTCAAGCTTTTCCTCTGAAGGAAAAAAAAAAGTTAGAGTGGGAAGGAGAATATAAAAGCCAAGCAGGAGAGAAGAAAACTATTTTGAGGCATGCCCACTAAAAAATATTTACAGAGTATAGTAAAACTATTTGATCTCAACTTTTTATTACTAAGAGAATGGTTCCCTAAGCAAATTAATAGCATAAAGAAGATTCCAGGTAGGATCCAGAACTTAATTATGAGAATAAGTCATGCTTGTCATTAACAGCATAGTTTGCAAACCAAAATATCTCACTTGATGATTATGTGTTTACAACAGAAAGGTTGGGAACAATCCTACCTGATGATGCTTTGGTAAATCATCAGTTGGAGTTAAATGTTTATAATAATAATCATAGTCTTTTAGAGATTGGGAAATATAAGAGAAAATCTAAACTGATTCTACCTCTCAATGTATACATGAGAAAATGGAGTTTCTTAGTGATACAATGTTTGGCTAAGGATCACAGCAAGTTGGTTAAAAGGGTCTAGGATCATGTTTTAAAATTTCCCATTCAGGTTTCTTTTCTCTATCATAATGCCTAGGTGAAAACAGTCATAGAATCAGAGAATTTTACTCAGCTTGGGAAGAGGCATTAAAATTCATATTTTTGGGGGGGCGGAGCAAGATAGCAGAGGAGTAGGAGACCTGGATTTCGTCTGGTCTCAAGAATTCAGCTGGATAGGGATCAAACCATTCGGAACACCTACAAACTCAACAAGAGATCAAAGAAAAGAATAGCAACAACTCTCTGAACAGAAAAGCGACCACTTTCTGGAAGGTAGGACGTGCGGAGAAGTGAATCCGAGGCGATATTCGGGAGGATAGACGGCGGGGGAGGGGCCTCCGTCGGCCGCTTCTGGCAAGTGCTAGAGCCGCGGAGCACAAAATCGGACCTTTTAGAAGTCGGCTCTGCTGAGGGACATCTCTTCAGTGGCTAAGCAGGGGGTGGAACGCTCGTGGGACAGTGTGGTCTCAGGACCCTCAGGGTCACAGAAAGACCGGGGGTGCTTGAGTGCGGCAGAGCTCCCAGGTATCAGAGTGGGGAAGTTGGCTGCAGAGACAGAGCCGAGGCACGGGCTCTTAGCTCGGGGTTGCCATAAACTGTGATCGGTAACAGGCCACTGCTCCTTCAGCAGGGACCCAACAAGTGGCAGATCCAGGGAGACTCCCCTTCCTCCCCCGGGGAGGAGCGGCATGGGAGCACACCGCAGGGATCTGCTGGGTTTGGAGACTCCACACGGGTCGGATGCCAGAGATAGAAATGCTCAGTCACAGGACGGGTGAGCACGGAGTGTGGCCAGAGATGGGGGAGATGGGAGTGACTGACTGCTTTTCTCTGGGGGCGCACTGAGGAGCGGGGCCCCGAGTTCTCCACTCCTCCCAGGTGGAGATTGGGAGGCCGCCATTTTCACTCTCATCCTCCAAAGCTGTACCGAAAGCTTGCTGGGAACAAAAGCTCCTGAGAGCAAACCCGAGCAGATTACTTAGCCAGACCCGGCAAGGTGCGGGGCAATTCTGCCTCCGACAAAGACATTTGGGAACCACGGCAACAGGCCCCTCCCCCGGAAGATCAGCACGAACAGCCAGCCAAGACCAAGTTTACTGATCAAGGAGAACGGGAGAACTCCAGCGCTAGGGGAATACTGCACATAGAATTCATGGCTTTTTTACCATGATTCATTAGTCTTTCAAAGTTAATTTTTTAAGTGTTTTTTTTTTAATTTTTCTTTTTCCCTTTTCCAACCAACATCTTATCAATCCCTTTTTTTTTAAAAAAAACATTTTTATTTTTCATTTTTAGAGTCATATTCTATCCCTTCATAGTAGTTGCCCTTATTTTTGGCATATATATATAAGTTGTTCTCTCTTTAAAATTTTGAGATACAGTTTCTTCTAACATATCGAAATATACCCTAAATCTCTAGTGTATGCCTTTGTTCTAGTCTCCTGCCTGATCACATTTTCTCCCCTTTTTTTTTCTTTCTTTCTTTCCTTTTTTTTAATCCTCTTCTTTCTTTTTTCAAACACCCTCTTATCAATTCCTTTTTAAAATTCTTTTAATAATTTTCATCTTTACAGTCATAGTCCATCCCTTCATCGTATCAACCCTTATTTTGTACATATATGTCTTACTTTCTTTAAAATTTTAGGAGGCACTTTCTTCTAACAGACCAAATTACAACCAAAATCTAGTGTGTGGCACTGATCTATGCACCAGCCGGATCATATTTGATCATATTCTGGTTTTTTTTGTTTTGTTTTGTTCTGTTTTTGCTTGTTTTTATCTTTTTCTTTTTTTCTCTCTCTCTTTCTTTTTTCTTTCTTGCCCTTTCTTTCCCCCTGGTTTCAGGTCTTTTCTGATTTGTTTAGAGTATATTTTCTGGGGATGTTGTTAACCTGTTAGCATTTTGTTCTCTCATTCATCTATTCTCCTCTGGACAAAATGACAAGATGAAAAAAATCACCTCAACAAAAAGAACAAGAGGTAGTACCGTCTGCCATGGACCTACTCAATACAAACATTAGTGTGATGTCGGACCTAGAATTCAGAATCATGATTTTAAAGATACTAGGTGGGCTTGAAAAAAGCATGGAAGTTATTAGAGAAACCCTTTCTGGAGAAATAAAAGAACTAAAATCTAACCAAGTTGAAATCAAAAAGGCTATTAATGAGGTGCAATAAAAAATGGGGGCACTAACTGCTATGATAAATGAGGCAGAAGAGAGAATCAGCGATATAGAAGACCAAATGATGGAAAATAAAGAGGCTGAGAAAAAAAGAGATAAACAACTACTGGATCACGAGGGCAGAATTCGAGAGATAAGTGATACGATAAGACGAAACAACATTAGAATAATTGGGATCCCAGAAGAAGAAAGAGAGAGAGGGGCAGACGGTATATTGAAGCATATTATAGGAGAGAACTTCCCTAATGTGAGGAAGGAAACAAGCATCAAAATCCAGGAGGCACAGAGAACCCCTCTCAAAATCAATAAAAATAGGTCAACACCCCGACGTCTAATAGTAAAACTTACGAGAATTAAAAGAATTAAAAAATTCATGGAAACCAATGAAAATGAAAACACAACTGTTCAAAATCTTTGGGATACAGCAAAGGCAGTCCTAAGAGGAAAGTATATAGCAATACAAGCCTTTCTCAAGAAACAAGAAAGGTCTCAAATACACAACCGAACCCTACACCTAAAGGAGCTGGAGAAAGAACAGCAAATAAAGCCTAAACCCAGCAGGAGAAGAGAAATAATAAAGATCAGAGCAGAAATCAATGAAATAGAAACCAAAAGAACAGTAGAACAGATCAATGAAAGTAGGAGCTGGTTCTTTGAAAGAATTAACAAGATTGATAAACCCCTGGCCAGACTTATCAAAAAGAAAAGAGAAATGACCCAAATCAACAAAATCATGATTGAAAGAGGAGAGATCACAACCAACACCAAAGAAATACAAACAATTATAAGAACATATTATGAGCAACTCTATGCCATCAAATTTAGATAACCTGGAAGAAATGGATGCATTCGAGAGCTGTATCAACTACCAAAACTGAACCAGGAAGAAATAGAAAACCTGAACCGACCTATAACCACTAAGGAAATTGAAGCAGTCATCAAAAATCTCCTAACAAACAAAAGCCCAGGGCCAGATGGCTTCCGAGGGGAATTCTACCAAACATTTCAAGAGAATTAATACCTATTCTTCTGAAACTGTTTCAAAAAATAGAAATGGAAGGAAAACTTCCAAACTCGTTTTATGAGGCCACCATTACCTTGATCCCCAAACCAGACAAAGACCCCATCAGAAAGGAGAATTACAGACCAATATCCTTGATGAACATGGATGCAAAAATTCTCACCAAAATACTAGCCAATAGGATCCAACAGTACATTAAAAGGATTATTTACCACGACCAAGTGGGATTTATCCCTGGGCTGCAAGGTTGGTTCAACATCCGCAAATCAATCAACGTGATACAATACATTAACAAAAGAAAGAACAAGAATCATATGATCTTCTCAATAGATGCACAAAAAGCGTCTGACAAAGTACAGCATCCTTTCTTGATCAAAACTCTTCAGAATATAGGGATAGAGGGTACATATCTCAGTATCACAAAAGCCATCTATGAAAAACCTACAGCGAATATCATTCTCAATGGGGAAAAGCTGAGAGCTTTCCCTCCAAGGCCAAGAACACGGCAGGGATGTCCACTATCACCACTGCTATTCAACATAGTATTAGAAGTCCTAGCCACAGCAATCAGACAACAAAAAGAAATCAAAGGCATCCAAATCAGCAAAGAAGTCAAACTCTCACTCTTTGCAGATGATATGCTACTTTATGTGGAAAACCCAAAAGACTCCACCCCAAAACTGCTAGAACTCATACAGGAATTCAGTCATGTGGCAGGATATAAAATCAATGCCCAGTATTCAGTGGCATTCCTATACACCAACAACAAGACAGAAGAGAGAGAAATTAAGGAGTCAATCCCATTTACAACTGCACCCAAAATCATAAGATACCTAGGAATAATCTAACCAAAGAGGCAAAGGATCTGTACTCAAAAAACTATAAAATACTCAGGAACGAAATTGAAGAAGACACAAAGAAATGGAAAAACGTTCCATGCTCATGGATTGGAAAAACAAACATTGTGAAGATGTCAATGTTACCTAAAGCAATCTACACATTCAATGCAATCCCCATCAAAATACCATCCACTTTTTTCAAAGAAATGGGACAAATAATTCTAAAATTTGTATGGAACCAGAAAAGATCCCAAAGCCAGAGGAATGTTGAAAAAGAAAAGAAAAGCTGGCGGCACCACAATTCCGGACTTCCAGCTGTATTACAAAGCTGTCATCATCAAGACAGTATGGTGCTGGCACAAAAACAGACACATAGATCAATGGAACAGAATAGAGAGCCCAGAAATTGACTCTCAAGTCTATGGTCAACTCATCTTCGACAAAGCAGGAAAGAATGTGCAATGGAAAAAAGACAGTCTCTTCAACAAATGATGTTGGGAAAATTGGACAGCCCCATGCAGAAGAATGAAACTGGACCATTTCCTTACACCACACATAAAAATAGACTCCAAATGGTTGAAAGACCAAAATGTGAGACAGGAGTCCATCAAAATCCTAAAGGAGAACACTGGCAACAACCTCTTTGACCTCAGCCGCAGCAACGTCTTCCTAGAAACATTGCCAAAGGCAAGGGAAGAAAGGGCAAAAATGAACTATTGGGATTTCATCAAGATAAAATGCTTTTGCAGAGCAAAAGAAACAGTCAACAAAACCAAAAAATAACTGACAGAATGGGAGAATATATTTGCAAATGACACATCAGATAAAGGGCTAGTATCCAAAATCTATAAAGAACTTATCAAACTCAAGACCCAAAGAACAAATAATCCATTCAAGAAATGGGCAGAAGACATGAACAGACATTTTTCCAAAGAAGACATCCAAATGGCCAACAGACACATGAAAAAGTGCTCAACATCACTCGGCATCAGGGAAATCCAAATCAACGCCTCAATCAGATACCACTCACACCAGTCAG
Source organism: Callorhinus ursinus (assembly GCF_003265705.2). Lineage (NCBI taxonomy): Eukaryota > Metazoa > Chordata > Mammalia > Carnivora > Otariidae > Callorhinus > Callorhinus ursinus. Next base: position 24,535,607 of record NW_027397084.1, read on the forward strand.
AATGGCTAAAATTAACAAGTCAGGAAATGACAGATGTTGGAGAGGATGTGGAGAAAGGGGAACCCTCCTACACTGTTGGTGGGAATGCAAGGTGGTGCAACCACTCTGGAAAACAGTATGGAGGTTCCTTAAAAAGTTGAAAATAGAGCTACCATACGATCCAGCAATTGCACTACTGGGTATTTACCCCAAAGATACAAAGGTAGGGATCCGAAGGGGTACGTGCACCCCGATGTTTATAGCAGCAATGTCCACAATAGCCAAACTATGAGAAGAGCCAAGATGTCCATTGACAGATGAAAGGATAAAGAAGATGTGGTATATATACACAATGGAATATTATGCAGCCATCAAAAGGAATGAGATCTTGCCATTTGCAACGACGTGGATGGAACTGGAGGGTGTTATGCTGAGTGAAATAAGTCAGTCAGAGAAAGACATGTATCATATGATCTCACTGATATGAGGAATTCTTAATCTCAGGAAATAAACTGAGGGTTGCTGGAGTGGGGGTGGGGTGGGAGGCATGGAGTGGCTGGGTGATAGACATTGGGGAGGGTATGTGCTATGGTGAGTGCTGTGAATTGTGCAAGTCTGTTGAATCACAGATCTGTACCTCCAAAACAAATAATTCAATATATGTTAAGAAAAAAAAAAAGAAGATAGCAGGAGGGGAAGAATGAAGGGGGGGAAATCGGTGGGGGGGACGAACCATGAGAGACAATGGACTCTGAAAAACTAACTGAGGGTTCTAGAGGGGAGAGGCATGGGGGGATGGGTAAGCCTGATGATTTGTATTAAAGAGGGCACGTTCTGCGTCAAGCACTGGGTGTTATGCACAAACAATGAATCATGGAACACTATATCACAAACTAATCATGTAATGTATGGTGATTAACATAACAATAAAAAATTTAAAGAAAAAAAAGAATTTCATATAATGAAATCAAATATTATGTGCTCTTTTGTGTTTTCTTTCACTTAAGATGTTTTTGAGATTTATCCATCTTGTATATATTAATATTCCTTTTTTATTGCTGAGCAGTTTTCCATTATATGGATATATCACAATTTGTTTATCCATTCACATGCTGGTGAACATTTGGGTTGTTCCAGTTTTGGGAAATTGTGTATAATGCTGCTGTGAACATTTGGTGTAAGTCTTCATGTGGACATACGTTTTCATTTTTTTTTGGATAAACCCCTAAAAGTAGAATCGATGGATCCTATGTTTAACTTTCTAAGATATGCTATGCTAACTTCGGGGGGTGGTTCCATTTTGCTTTCCACCAGCAATGTTTGAGAGTTGTCATTGCACTATATCATCAACACTTGCTATTAGTATTTTTAATTTAGGCTATTGTAGTGGTGTGCAGTGTTATCTCATCTGGTTTTAGTTTCATTTCTCTGATGACTTGTGATGGTGAGAATCTTTTCATGCTCTTATTTGCCATTTGTTTATCTTCTTTTGGGAAATGTCTATTCAAATCATTTTTCTCTATTAATGGGTTGTTTGCCTTCTTGAATTGAAAGAGTCTTTTTTATATTTTAGATAAAGCCTTTGTCAAATGCTTTTTGGAAATATTTTTCCTAGTCTAAATTTGTCTATTTTGCTTCCCTCAATGGTGTCTAAGAATAAAGGTTTTAAATTTGATGAAATACATTTTATCAGTTTTTTCTTTTATAGGTCATATTTATAGATAGTGTCCTACTTAAGAAATCTTTGATCCAGGTCACAATTTCTTTTTTTTGTTTGTTTGTTTTCTTCTAGATGCTTTATAGGTACATTTCTTATGTTTAGGTCTATGATCCATTTTAAGTTAATTTTTATGTATGGTATAATGTATGAATTGAGGCTAATTTTTTATACAGATACCCAGTTTTTCCAGCATAATTTAAAGACTACTTTTTCTCCATGGAATTACCTTGTCTTAGGAAAGGACTTGGTATATTCCAGAAATAGAAAGGAGGTCAGTGTAGCCTGAAAGTAGTGAAAGAGGAGGAGAATGATATACAATGATGTTGGAGAGAAAAATCGGGGCCAAACCTTGTAAGGTCCTATAGGTCTTGATAAGAAATTTGGATTTCATTCTGATAGTAATATAATTGCTTCAGGCATTTTAAACATGGACACTGGATGATCTGATTTATATTTTATAAAAGATAATTCTTCATCTATTTGTACCAATCCAGTCAAACCGTGCTGATGAAGGTCACTGCTGACCACGCAATACTAAGTTGAGTTTGATGGAGTTTTATTGTTTTTCAGTGGGGAAAATTTGACCCATAGCTCAGCAGTTCTTAAACTGCCAACCACACATTTGCCTTTTCCCTTCTCTTTGTAGGAGTCTGTTTAAAACCAGAGCTAATGCACTTTTTTGAATGCTAGCTTATATATTGCTACTGCCAGAAATTTTTGCCAGGGTTATCGAAAATGCTACCTGGTGCTTTATGTCCTTTTGGCTTCTCTTCCTTTTGCTATTTCTTTATTGCCAAGGTAAACACTGTGCTAATGCCAATAGGAAAAAGCTTAGGAAGACTTTTTAGTTATTAGAGACTGCATACCCCTTGGTTATAATTACTAGCTTAATTTGAACTATATGAAATTAACTAAACATGAGGAATCTAGGATAGCAATTTATAATAAAGAAGACTTATGATGCACTGTGATCATCCACTGAACTTGAAAATGATTAAATTAGCTTAAATATAAAAAAAGATTTTGATACAGAAAAGTTTTGTTCTATATTAGAGTAGATTATAAGAGAAATAAGAGAGATTTCCTAATAATAGAACTGGTTTATTTTGGCAAAATTTTGTTGAAGAATGGTTAACTGGTATTAAGGAGGGCATGTACTGCATGGAACACCAGGTATTCTATGAAAACAATGAATCATGGATCACTACATCCAAAACTAATGATGTATTATATGGTGACTAACATAACACAATAAAATAAAATAAAATAAAATAATAATAAAATAAAATAAAATAAAATAAAATAAAATAAAATAAAATAATAAAATAAAATAAAATAATAAAATAAAATAAATAAAATAAAAATAAAATAAAATAAAATAAAATAAAATATAAAATAAAATAAAATAAAATAAATAAAATAAAATATAAAATAAAATAATAAAATAAAAAGAATGATTAACTGGTTAAATTATATCTAGATTATCTTTTCTGTTTAATTCCAAAAGGCTCTTATTTAAATATATATTTGTATTTAAACTTTAGTAGTCTTAGTGTATGCTTTAACTTTCAGAACATTAAATATATTGAAGAGATAAAAAATGAAAGTTAAATCAAGTTGAATAGGTTACTATTGTTTTTTCTTTTAATGAGTTTTATATGATTAATATCAGCTGTTTAGCTGATCAGTTCTACAGATAAATTTCAAATTTGCATCATAACCATATAATTTGTTTAATATTGTAAGAATGTTGGTTAGGAAGTCAGACACTTTATTAAGTAAAATGTTGGTACTAGTCTTGATAATGTTGACATTCTTTAATTATAATTTCTTGATTTTTACCTCCATATTAACCCAATTTTCATTTTAAAGATTATTTTAGGTTTTTAAATATAGAATTTAGTTTTAGTCTTCTAGAGTTTTAACATTTACTGAAATAGCCTTGCTAGAATGGAATTAGAAAAATTTTTTTAATTTTATTTTTTAATGAATTTTTTAAAAATTTGAGTATAGTTGACATACAATGTTACATTACTTCAAGTATACAACATAGTGACTCAACTTTTCTATACATTATGCAATGCTCACCACAAGTGTACCTACCATCTGTCACCATACAATGCTATTACAATATCATTGACTATATTCCCTATGCCTATGCTCTTTTATTTTGGAATTGGGAAATTTTTTAATGTAAAGAGATGTTAAACGCAAACAATGAATCATGGAACACTACATCAAAAAAAAAAAGAGAGAAAAGAAGAACATAGAGTATGTTTAAACCAAATCTATGATGTTTTCCTGATTTAAATATATCTGATTCAAACATGAAAAAAATAAAGAGATGTAGAGAAACTTCCATTTCTGTTGGACTAGATATGAAAATTCTCCCACTAATAGCATGTAGAAATTATGAGATGAATATCTTCAAAACAAAGAGAAAACTAAAACTAGAGTGGTAAGCTAGGACTAATGTCCTGATTTTCCTAGAGTGTCTATAACACTAGAAATAGAGGCCAGGGTTTTGACAGCTTACTGAAGGAATAGGAGATAAGACTTTTTATCTAATAAGATGCGCAAATAACTAACACTCATGCATAAAGTTAGGATAGTCAGAGGGCTAAACCCTCAGTGAATGGGTGAACTGGGAAAAGAAAATCATATCTTGGTGAAAGGAGTCAAAAGGAAACTTTAAAAGTTTTAGTCCTTGGCTTCATGTGGGGGAAAATTGTTCCCTAAAAATTAATTACCAGTCTATCTACACATGAGCTCAGGGTTTGAATTTACAAAACCTTCACAGTTCAAGAAAAACTGTATTAACAATTTAATTTAAAGTGCCTTAGGTGAGTAGTGTACCAGAGTGGTAGAGCACCTACCAGAAGTAAATGCATATTTATTTGGTGAAGGTCATTTCCAACTGGTCTTCAAATTAAGGCCCACCAAATAAAACACAAACAAGAAAACAAACTACAGTGAGCAGAGTCATCAAAAACAGCACAGTAAATTAGATATACTTGACCTAAGACCTAACACAGGATTGGAAATGTTGAAAATATGCTTAAAATGTTTCTGTAAATAAAAACAATATTATAAATATGACCAAGGACTAAGATTGAGAATATTTAACAATTATATAACATTGGAAAGGAACTAAGTAGAATCTATAGAAATAAAATATATTTATTTAAATTAAAATTCTGTGGATGGGTTAAACATCAAACCAGACACAGCTAAAGAGAAATTAACAAGCTGGAGAACAGATTTGAAAACTTATGCAGAATTTAGCACAGAGTGATTAAAAAAGTAAGGAAGACAGGGTAAGAGATATGGAAGACAGAATGAAAAGGTCTAACACATGGCTAATTGGAGTTCCAGAATAAAAGAGTACTGAGAAGAGGGAGAGAAAATTTTGAAATATTTTTTATAATGAGAATTTTCCAGAGTTGAGGAAAAACAGATTCTTAGATTTAGGAAAACAATAAGTCCCACACAGAACATATAAAAACTAATCAGCCCAGTCACACTGTAGTGAAAGTGAGATCATCAATGACAAGATAAAAAGTAGCTTATTAAAATAAGTGGACACCTATCTTCAAATAAAAGTTAGATTGATGTCACAGCAGCAAAAATGGAAGCCAGGGAATACAAACACATCTTCAATGTGCTGAGAGAAAATAAAAATTCATCCAAAATTAGAAACTTAAACTATCTTTAAGAATGAGGATTAAATGGGTGCCTGGGTGGCTCAGATGGTTAAGCGTCTGCCTTCGGCTCAGGTCATGATCCCAGCATCCTGGGATCGAGTCCCGCATCGGGCTCCCCGCTCCTTGGGAGGCTGCTTCTCCCTCTGACTCTCTCTCTCTCTGTCTTTGTCTCTCATGAATAAATAAAAAAAATTTAAAAAAAAGAATGAGGATTAAATAAAGACATTTTCAGGACACAAAGGAGTTAACCACCAACAGATTTCACTAAAGGAATTTCAAAACAATGTACTCAAGGTAGAAGTAAAATGATTTTAGATAGAAGGTCTAAGATTAAGAAAGAATTGTATATTAAAAGAAATGGTAAACATGAGGGAAAATATAAGATAAGATGGACTGTATATAAAAGTAATAACACTTATTTTGAGGTAAAATTATTAAAATTTTATATATGTATTAAAATTTTATATATATAACATATATAATGTTATATGTTGAATTATTTCCCCCTGAAAAAGATATGTTGGAGTCCCAACCCACAGTACCTCATAAAGTCACTTTATTTGGAAATAGAGTCTTTACAGAGGTAATGCAGTTTAAATGAGGCCATTAGATGGCCCTAAACCAATATGACTGATGTCCTTACAGAAAAGAGAAATTTAGACACAGATATCACATAGGAATAAAACCATGTGAAGTTGAAGGTATGCTTCTACATGCCAAAGAATGCCAAAGATTGCCAGAAAACCACTAGAAGCATTCAAGACATAGAACAGATTCTTCCTCAAAGCCCTCAGAAGAAACCAACCCTGCTGACACCTTGATCTTGGATTTCTAGCTTCTAGAACTGTGAGACAATAAACTGTGATTGTTTAGGTCTCTCAGTTTGTGGTTTTTTGTTACAGCAGCCCTAAAAAAACTGACCCATGGGAGGGATGGATGCCACAGGCATGGAGAGGGGAGAGGAGCAGTTTCCACTCTAGGCACCCCAAGCACAGGGGACCCACACTGGGAAGATGAATCCCCATAACACTCAACTTTGAAAACCAGAGGGCTTAACTTCTCAAGTTCTTACAGTTAGTGGGGCTTAACACCTGGAACTTTAAAAATCAATAGGATTAGCTTTAGGAGGGCTGGACAATGACAGGAAACTGAGTCCCCACCCTGAAAGAGATAGAACAACAAAAGGCCTGCTGAGATACAGGATAAATCCCTTTTGCACTGTTGGTGGGAAATTCAAACTAGTGCAACCAATGTGGAAAACAGTACGGAGGTTCCTCAAAAAGTGAAAAATAGAACTACCCTATGATCCACCAAGTGTACTACTAGTTATTTACCCAAAGAATACAACAATACTAATTCAAAGGGATACAGGCACCCCAATGTTTATAGCAGCATTATCTACAATAGCCAAACTATGGAAACAGCCCATGTCCATCAACTAATGAATGGATAAAAAGATGGGATATATATATATACACAATAGAATATTACTCAGACATAAAAATGAATGAAATCTTGCCATTTGCAACAACATGGATGGAGCTAGAGAGTATTATGCTAAGCAAAATAAGTCAGAGAAAGACAAATCCCATACGATTTTACTCATATGTATAATTTAAGAAATAAAACAAAGGAGCAAAGGGAGAAAAAAAGAGAGAGGCAAGCCAAGAAGCTGATTCTTTTTTTTTATGTTATTTTAATCACCATACATTACATCATTAATTTTTGATGTAGTGTTCCATGATTCATTGTTTGCGTATAACACCCAGTGCTCCATGCAGTATGTGCCCTCTTTAATACCCATCACCAGGCTAACCCATCCCCCACCCCCCTCCCCTCTGGAACCCTCAGTTTGTTTCTCAGAGTCCATAGTCTCTCATGGTTCATCTCCCCCTCCGATTCCCACCCCCCCCCTTCATTTTTCCCTTCCTGCTATCTTCGTCTTTTTTTTTTTTAAATATAATGTATTATTTGTTTCAGAGGTACAGGTGTGTGATTCAACAGAAGCCGATTCTTAACTCTAGAGAACTGATGGTTACCAGAGGGGAGGTGGGTGGGGGATGGCTTAAATAGGTGATGGACTTTAAGGAGTGGACTTGTGATAAGCACAGGCTGGTGTATGGAAGTGTTAAATTACTATACTGCATACATGAAACTAATATAACACTGTATGTTAACTACTGGAATTAAAATGAAAACTTAAAAAAAACAGAAGAAGGAAAACATTAAGATTAGAGTAGAAATAAATGAAATAGAAACTAAAACAAACAAATAACAACAAAATGACAGCTCAATGAAACCAGGAGCTGATTCTTTAAAAACATCCCAAAATGATAAATCTTTAACCAGATGCATCAAAAATTTTAAAAAAGAAGATAGGACTCAAATAAACAAAATCGGAAATGAAAGAGGTGAAATAGTAACTGAAATCACAGAAATACAAAGGATTTGGATATTATGAAAAATGATATGCCAACATATTGGGCAACTGGAAGAAATGGATAAATTCCTAGAAACATACAACCTACCAAAACTGAATCAGGAAGAAATAGAAAATTTCAACAGACTGATTACCAGTAATGAAATCAAATCAGGAATAAACTCCCAACAAACAAAAGTTCAGGACAAGAAGTGTTCACAGGTGAATTCTACCAAAAATGTAAAGAAGAGTTAATACCTATCCTCCTCAAACTATTTCAAAAAATAGAAGAGGAAGGAAAACTTCCAAATTCATTCTATGAGGGCAGCATTACCCTGATTCCAAAACCAGATGAAGACACTACCAAAAAAACCCACAAACAAACAAAAACTACAGGCCAATATCTGATGAAAATAGATGCAAAAATCCTCAATGAAATAGTATCAAACCAAATCCAACAATACATTAAAAAAATCAGTAACCATGATCAAGTGGTATCAAGGGTGGTTCAATATTCACAAATCAATCAATGTGATACATCACATCACTAAGAGAAAGTATAAAAATGTATGATCATTTTGATAGATGCAGAAAAAGCATTTGACAAAGTATACCATCCATTCATGATAAAAACCCTCAACAAAGTAGGTTTAGAGGGAACATACCTAAACATAATGAAAGCCATATGAAAAACCCACAGCTAACAATACTCAACAGTGAAAAACTCAGAGCGCTTCCCCTAATGTCAGGAACAAGACAAGTATGTCCATTCTCACCACTGTTACCCAACACAGTACTGGAAGTCCTAGCCACAGCAGTCAGACAACAAAAAGAAATAAAAGGCATCCAAGTTGGTAAGGAGGAAGTAAAACTTTCACAATTTGCAGATGACATGATACTATATGTAGAAAACCCTAAAAACTTCACCAAAAAACTACTAGAACAAATACATGAATTCAGGAAGGTCACAGGGTACTAAAACAATGTACAGATATCTATTGCATTCCTATAACTAATAATGAAGCAGCAGAAAGAGAAATTAAGAAAATAATTCCATTTACAATTGTACCAAAACAATAAAACATTTAGGAGTAAACTTAACCAAAGAAGTGAAAGAACTGTACTCTGCAAAATATAAAACACTGATGAAAGAAATTAAAGATGACACCAAGAAATGGAAAGACATTCTATGCTCATGGGTTGGAAGAACAAATATTGTTAAAATGTCTATACTACCCAAAGCAATCTACAGATTTAATGCAATCCCTATCAAAATACCAATTGCATTTTTCACAAGACTAGAACAAGCAATCCTAAAATTTCTTTGGAACCACAAAAGGCTCTGAATAGCCAAAGCAATCTTGAAAAAGAAAAAAAAACTGAAAGTATCACAATTCCAGATTTTAAGTTATATTACAAAGCAGTAGTAATCAAAACAGGACGGTACTAGCATAAAAATAGAGACATAGACAAATAGAATAGAATAGACAGGCCAGAAATAAACCCACAATTATATGGTCAATTAATGTTCAATAAAAGAGGCAAGAATATGCAATGGGAAAAAGTCTCTCAACAAAGGGTATTGGGAAAATTGGACAGCCACACACAAAAGAATCAAACTGGACCACTTTCTTACACCATACACAAAAATAAACTCAAAATGGATTAAAGACCTAAATGTGAGAACTACAACCACAACAATCCAGGCAGTAATTACTCTGACATCGGCCATAGCAACATTTTTCTAGATATGTCTCCTCAGGCTAAGGAAATAAAAGCAAAAATAACTATTAGGACTACATCAAAATAAAAAGTTTCTGCACAGTGAAGGAAACAACCAACAAAACTAAAAGGCAATCTACTGAATGGGAGAAGATATTTGCAAATGACATATATGATAAAGGGTTAGTATCCAAAATATATAAAGAACTGATAGAACTCAATACCCAAAACCCAAATAATCTGATTAAAAATGGGCAGAAGACATGAACAGACATTTCTCCAAAGAAGACATAAAGATGGCTACAGACACATGAAAAGATGCTCAACATCACTCATCATCAGGGAAATGCAAATTGGAACTACAATGAGATACCTCACACCTGTCAAAATAGCCAAAATCAAAAATACAAGAAACAAATGTCAGCGAGGTTAAAGAAAAAGGAAATTTCTTGCACGGCTGGTGGAAATGCAAACTTGTGTAGCCTTTGTGGAAAACTGTGGAGGTTGCACAAAAAATTAAAAGTAGAACTGCCATATGATCCAGCAATTCCACTACTGGGTCTTTACCCAAAGAATATGAAAACAAACTGAGGGTTGCTGGAGGTGAGGGGTGTGTAGGTACGGGGTGGCTGGGTGATAGACATTGGGGAGGGTATGTGTTGTGGTGAGCACTGTGTATTGTGTAAGACTGATGAACCACAGGCCTGTACCCCTGTAACAAATAATACACTATATGTTAATAAAAAAAATAAAAAACCCACTAATTTGAAATGATATATGTACCCCTGTTTATTGCAGCATTATTTAAAATAGCCGAATTATGGAAGCAACCCAAGTGTCCATAGATAGATGAATGGATAAAGAAGATGTGATACACACACACACACACACACACACACACACACACACACACACACACACAGAGGAATATTATTCAGGTAAAAAAAAGAATAAAATCTTGCCATTTGTAGCAACATGGATGGATCTAGAGGGTATATTGGTAAGTGAAATAAGCCAGTCAGAGAAAGACAAATACCATATGATCTCACTCATCTGTGGAATTTAAGAAACAAAACAAACAAGCAAAGGAAACAAGAGACAAAGCAAAAAACAGACTCTTAACTATAGAGAACAAACTCATGGTTACCAGAGGGGATGTGGAAAGGGGAATGGGTGAAATAGTTGAAGGGGATTAAGAGTATACTTCTGGTGATGAACACTGAGTAATATAGAGAATTGCTGAATCACTACATTGTACACCTGAAAGTATACTTTCATATAATGGATACATATAATACTGTATGTTAATTATACTGGAATTAAAAATAAAGAATCCTATATTTCCTAAAAGATATTTTGAGTCCTCATTCTCTGCAAATATTTGTCCTGAGAGTTTCTCTTTATAAACCTATTCCAGAAAAGAAATTCTGAAGTTTGAAGAAATTCAAGTATCACTATTTTAAACATTCCTAATAAATTAAGAGATATATGTAATAATCACCAATAGCAGACAAGACGATAAAAAAGAGAGAAATCAAGTGTTATATATGTTCTAGTTGAAGTGCAAAACACCACCAATGAGACTGAGTTGAGAAAAAAATCTAACCTAAAATTAACCAAGACTCTAGGTCTAGTTAATAATTTTTAGGAAATACAAGGAGATGAAGAAATGTGCTGAATACCACCTTGTGAATACAATAACAAAAGCCAGACCATAGGAAACCTTAGGACAGATGCCCCAGCATATTCAACACATTAAAATGAAATGAGATGAAATGAAATAAAACAAAATAAAATAGATGGACAGAAAACATACAGATTAGAAGAGACTTAGAAGACCTAGCAAACAATAAGGAATAGCATGGAGGACATTAGGAGAGGGAAGGGGAAAATGAAGCGGGGGTGGAGATCGGAGGGAGAGATGAACCATGAGAGACTATGGACTCTGAGAAACAAACTGAGGGTGTTAGAGGGGTGGTGGGTGGGGGGATGGGTTAGCCTGGTGATGGGTATTAAGGAGGGAGAACTGGGTGTTATACAAAAACAATGAAGCGTGGATCACTACATCAAAAACTAATGATGTATTGTATGGTGACCAACAAAACATAATAAAATAAAATTAAAAAGAAAGTATAGGCCGTATTTAGATACTTGATTTTTTTTAAGTAAAAAAAGGTACAAAATCATCAGGGAAATAGGAACACTGAGTGTACATTTTATAGTATTAAATACTCATTTTTAAATTCTAAAGATGCAATAATGATGTTGTGGTTATGTTAGAAGAACACTTTAAAATAACCTGTGACAATGTCGTGGATATGGTGCTGTTTGGAGGGAATGAATAAAGGTCTAGAGAATAATTGGCCATGTACTGGTAATTATTAAAGCTGGGTTATCAGTATATTAGGTAGTTATTCATTCTTTCTAGTTTTACAGATGTTTGAAAATTCTGTGATACAAATGTTAAAATGAACATAATAACAATTATAACAATTCCTACTTCACAGGGTGATAGAGTAAAAAATTAATATATTTACTAGCACAGAAGTTCCCATATAATTCATACCCAGTTTTTTTAAAAACCTCAATCAGTTATAAACAAGAAAGAAGGAAAAATGTAGCAAATTCAGGGGAAAGAAGAAGCACAAAATAAGAAAATTTGAAACTTACTAATAGTTAAAAGCCAGTGTTAAAATTTATATGAAAGAGTAAGGAGTACAAGAGCATAAAGGCAATTTGAAAAAGAAAATAAATAAATTTGTTTAGATGAGAAATAAAACAGTGGAACAGAACAGACTGAAGGAATATTACCAAATATCTTACTTAAAGATGGTAAATATGTCATTGTAGATCAGCAAGAAAATGATGAACCATTCCATAAAGGATGGGCTATTTAGGGAATTAATTTGGAACAATAAAATAAAATCAATTTCAGATCCCTATTTCATATAAAAAATAAACTCTTAAGTGATTAAAGACCTGAAAGGAATATAAAATAAAATAAAATAAATAAAATAATAATTATAAATTCTGGGTAGTAAAGGATTTCTTAAACAAGACCAAAAAAGCCCAAAACCAAAAAGGAGAAAGACTGATTAGATTTGACAATTGTATCTTTTGCCAAAGTTAAAAGGGATTATGTTCACAATACATATTACTGATAACTGAATCAATAACATAGATAACTCAATTAAAAAGGACCAATTACATATAAGTGAAATTGGCAAAAGAGTTGAATCAGCAACTGATAGAAGACAATTCCTCAAAAATAGTTCAGCAAATTCAACATAAAATAATGAGAGACCATTCACCCATGTGAGATTAACAAAAATTAAAAAGGGCTGCAATTCCAACTGTCATTGAGGAGGCCTAGTAACTATGACCAGAAAATCTACTTTTAGGCAGTTACCTACAGAAGAGAGGATATACAGAAACTTTATCACTTGTACACAAGGGATATATACAAAAACTTCATAGCATCATTGTTTATATGAACAAAATACTGAAAACAAATGCCCATCGTAAGCAAAACTGATGAACAATTGTGTATAATCACACAATAGACTACTATCAAGCAATCAAAATTAATTAACTACTGTCACAAATATCAAGATGGGTGAATCTCATAAACATAATGTTGAAGAAAGAAACAAAATCACAGACTAAATAGGCATCATGGTAATATTTATACAAAGTGTAAGTACTTCCATAAATATATATAACAGAATTATAAATAAATGCACTGGAATGCCAAATGTAAAATTCAGAATAATAGCTATGGATTGGAGAAATGTGGGTATGTTCATAACAGGCAATAAATAGGTTAGTAATATTTTGTTTCTTAATCTGAGTGGTGGGTGCATGGGTATTTATATTATAGAATGTTTACATATAACTTTTATGATTAAAATTAATTTAAAACTCATTAAGATTAATAAGTTAGTAATAATAAACTATCAGTAAAACAGTTAGAAAAATATAAATACCTTCATTGAGTTTCTTAAAGGTGCCAGGCACTGCTAGACACTGAAAGGAGTATCATGTTGAACAAGAAAGACACAGTTTTTAGCTTTATAAACCTTAAAACCTATCTGCGAAGATAAACATTAAACAAATAGTTACCATTCTAGATGACTTGCCATTCTCAAACATACAGGTTTGTTTTTTTTTTATGAATTTCTGCTTTCTCTTGACCTTGCTTGCTTTTCTCTTAACCCATCTCCTACCATGTAGGTCTCCATAACCACAAAGTTTTCCCTGATGTCTCCCTGCAGTATTGATCTAAATTTCCTCTCTTAGATCACTGTGCTCTCTTTTTTAACCTCTGAATTGCAATTACTAGTTCACCTTTCTGTTTCTGCCAGTAGCTTCTGAGCTCCTTAAAATAAGAAACATTTTCTTTCTAACCACCATTGTAGCACATGATAAATGTTGAAAAACTGTGTTTACATGTGAAAAGTAAAGTAGTAAGGCAATTATGTAGATAATACAAAATTAAAATCCTATTGGGCAAAAATTTATTTTAACATGGCAAATATAAACACAGTGATACCACTAAACCACTAAAGGTTTTTAAAGTTATAACAAAAACATCCTTATTTTATCATACTCTCTTTTCAGGGTTCTCTTTGTCAAAAAATTTACTTCCCGTGTGCATGGAGCTTCTTTTATATGCCATCAAAATAAGTAGGTAAATTCAATAGAGAAATTTTGATGAAAACATTCCCATTCAAGGACTTTTTTTTCTATATTTGATTCATGCATATTTTATTATTGACCAATTTCCTGGAAGATACTTTTATACATATATCAGTAAGAAAAACACTAGCATTTTTTAAGCTAGTATTTCTTTGAGTTGATAGATCATAAGAACTTCTCTTTCAGCTGCTTTATATGTATAAGTATCAATATCTTGTCATAGCTTTTTTTGCCATAAATTTGATTACTACTTTTGATAATGTGATACCTTGGTGTAATATAACTTTTTTCAAACTACTCCCAAGGATTAAGTCTTACTAAATAAATTTTTCAGAAAATCTATTAAGTACTTATTATCAGAGTCCTTGTGATTAAAAGAATAACAAGATGTTATGATTTATGGTTTCCTGTATGTGATAGCAACTTGAAATTGAGATGACAGCCTTAGTATTACATGCATTTTGGCCAGAACATATTATAAAAGATACACTCTCTGCTTCTCTGTGACTAAAATATTTTTTCAAGATTTCCTACACCAAAAAATCTCCAATCGCATACATATTTAAGAAGGGAGTGAATCAAATACCTTAAAATCATCAAAACACAGGTGAATTTAATTTTCCATTATCCCCATTAACTGGAATCTGGCTTTTGCCCTAAGACTTGCTCTCACAAAGACATATCCTATTTCTATTATGAGGGTCTCATTGATTTTTATTAGAGCACCCCATCAACACAGGGAGAAAGATAGCAATTTGGTATGTGTAATTTGAAAGAATTTCTCCAAGACTTCTTTGGGGTAATATCGGAAAGTTCCCTTGATATCTACTTTAAAAGAAAACTGGATCTTAAATTTAACTCCACAGAAACACATCTTTTGAAGTATCACAAATAAAGCAGGTTTTCTGCCTGGGGACACTTGCCTATTGCTCTAGAAATTGCACTTACTATACTATGGAAAATGGGACATTTCTACATTTATTTGTCTCAAAAATTGCCCTAAGAAGGATGCCCACTGTCTCAACTATTATTTCATGTTGAATTGGGAGTATTGGGAAGTGCATTCAGACAAAACAAAAGAAGTAGAGGCACAAGAATTAGGAAAAATAAAGAAAGAAAACTCCTTATTTGCCATTTATGAGATAGTATTCTTGGAAAACCTGAGAGAATCAAAAATAAAATTAACACATACATAAATTCTGTGAAGTAACAGAATGCAATTTTAACATACAAAAATCAATAACCATTTAGAAGACATAATGGAAGAAAAACTCCATTTATAACAACAAAAAATATAAAATACTTAGGTATAAACTTAAAAAGAAATGTGCAAAATCTATATGATGAAAACTTTAAAATATACCTGAAATGCACAAAAGCAGATTTTAATAAATGGAAAGACATTCTTCACTCTTGAATAGAATGAATCAACATAAAAGAGTTAATTCTTCCTAAGTTATTATGTAAATTAAATGTGATCCAATAAAAATCCAACAAATTTTATTGCTAGAGCCAGAGAATTTTTTTTAATATTTTATTTATCTATTTGTGAGAGAGAGAGCGAGAGAGAGAGAGAGAGAGCGCACAGCAGGGGGAGTGGCAGGCAGAGGGAGAAGCAGGCTCCTTGCTGAGCAAGGAGCCCCATGCAGGACTTGATCCCAGGACCCAGGCATCATGACCGGAGCTGAAGGCAGATGCTTAACCGACTGAGCCACCCAGGTGTCCTTAGAGAATTTGATTATAAAGTTCACACTTTAGAACTCAACATATGGGGACTTCCTGGGAAGATGGTGGAGTTGGAGGACTTAAACTCATCTTGTTCCACTGAGACAACTAGATAACACATCAGTGTAAGTAACTAAGAAAACTACCTGAAGACTGGCAGAACAAACTCCATAACTAAATTCAGAGAAGAGGCCACATTGAAGAGGGTAGGAAGGGTGGAGATGCAGTGGGTAGCTAATCCCTGTGGGTCTGGCCATTGGAGGGAAGGAGCTGGGGGCACAGAGAAGAACAAGAAATAGGCTATCACACTTGGGAACCTGCACAGGGAAGATGAATCCCCACAGCATTTGGCTTTGAAAATTAGAGGGGATGAATTTCATGAGTTCTTACAACCAGTGGGACTTAAAGCCTGGAACTTTAAAAATCAGCAGCTTGGCTCTTGGAAGAACCCAGAGAACAAGAGGAAGCTGAGTTCATGCCCTTAAAAAGATAGCATGACAAACAGCCCAAAGAGATATAATGTAGAAGCAGTAGTTTGAAAAATGCCTAGACCATATGAGAGGGAGAGTTGTTTACTAAACTCAGAGCCCCTGAGGGACAGAGGAGCTTGCAGGTGCCATTTCCTCCTGTGCCCCTCCAGCAAAAACACCTGGTCACCTGCAGGAACCAGTCCAACACCAGATTTCACTATCTAACTGGCTTATACCATGCTCTGCTCCCTGCAATTTGGTGGATCTGTCCCTTCCAGCCAGGCCTGCCTCAGTCCTGGCACTGAAGGTTCATGCCCCCATCCCAGACCAGTCCAGCCTCCCAACACTGCATCCTCTGACTGTGAGCTTTGCAGGGCCCTGGTCTTGGCAGCTGTGGTGGGTCAACTCCTGGAGAGGACAGTGCACTTTGTTAAAACTGCATCCTCTGCCCTCAGAGTGGCCCTATTCTGCCATTGTATCAGCAGCAGCTGCATCTCCCTTGTGGAAGAGGACCAGCACATCTTGTTAAAGGTGTGTGCCCCACCCACTACTTCAGGAGCAAGAGACATAGGAAATGAGGAGACAGAGGAATATGTCCCAAATGAGAGAATAGGACAAAATCACAACAAGAGAGCTAAGTGAAACAGAAATAAGTAATATGTCTGATAGAGAATTTAAAGTAATGGTCATAAACATTCTCACTGGACTTGAGAAAAGAATGGAGGACATCAATGAGACTTTATTTGAGAGAGTGAGAGAGAGTACATGAGAGCGGGAAGGGTTAGGGGGAGAAGCAGGCTCCCCGCTGAGCAGGGAGCCCGATGCGGGACTCGATCCCGGGACTCCAGGATCATGACCTGAGCCGAAGGTAGTCGCTTAACCAACTGAGCCACCCAGGCGCCCCACATCAATGAGACTTTAACACAGAGATAAACAAGAACCAATCAGAAATGAACACAATAACTGAAATAGAAAATACACTAGATGGGATAAATGGCAGTATAGAAGCAGAAGAATGAATCAATGACCTAGAGGAGAGAGTAATGGAAAGTAATTAAGCTGAAGAGATGAGAGAGAAAAAATTATGCAAAATGAGAATAGCGTTCGAGGACTCAGCCACTCCATCAAGTGTAACAGCATTCACATTATAGGGATCCCAGAGGAAGAAAAGAGAGAAAAGGGGGCAGAAAATTTATTTTAAGAAACAATAGCTGAAAACTTCTCAAATCTGGGGAAGGAAACAGAAATTCAGATCCAGGAGGCACAGATATCCCCCAACAAAATCCCCCAAGGAGGTCCAAACCAAGACATGTAGGAATTAAAATGACAAAAAGGAGTGATAAAGAATTTTAAAAGCAGCAAGAGAAAAGAAAAGTTACATACAAGGGAAACCTCATAAGGCTATTGGTGGATTTTTCAACAGAAACTTATCAGAAAGAAGTGGCACGATATATTCAAAGTGCTGAAAGGAAAAATTCTGTAGCCAAGAATACTCTATCGAGCAAAGCTATCATTCAGAATACAAGGAGAGATAGAGCTTCCTAGACAAACAAGTTAAAGGAGTTCATGACCATTAAACTAGCCCTAAAAGAAATGTTAAAGGGAACTCCGTGAGTGGAAAAGAAAGACCAAAGCAATAACAATATGTGTATCTGTAAAATTCAGTCAAAGGACTCACAAAATAAAAGGATGCAAATTATGACACAATATACCTAAAATGTGGGGAGGAGAGGAGTAAAGAATGGGTTAAAACTTAAGCAACCATTAACTTAAGATAGACTGCTATATTCAGAAGATGTTGCATACAAACATAATTATAACCACAAATCAAAACTAGTAATAGATATGCAAAGAATAAAGAGAAATCAAAGTATATCACTAAAGAAAGCCAACTTATGGAGAGAGAAGAGAGTAAGGGAAGAAAGGAACAAAGAAGATCCACAAAAACAAACACAAAGCAACAAAATGGCAATAAATACATATTTATCAACAATTACTTTGAATGTAAATGGACTAAATACTCCAATCTAAAGAATAGGGTGAGAGAATAGATTAGAAAATAAACAAGGCCCATCGTATGCTTTCTATAAGAGACTCACTTCAGACCTAATGATACATGTAGATTGAAAATGAGGGGATGGAGAAACACTTATCATGCAAATGGATGTCAAAAGAAAGCCAGAGTAGCTATACTTATATCATAAAAGAATTGACTTTAAAACAAAGTCTATAACAAGAAACAAAGAAGGACACTATATTATCACTAAGGGAACAATTCACCAAGAATACCTAAACTGTAAATATTTATATGCCTAACATGGGAGCACCCAAATACATAAAAGAGTTAATAATAAAAATAAATAATTGGTAACAACATTATAATAGTAGGGGAAATTAACACCCCACTATATCAATGGACAAGTGATCTAAGCAGAAAATCAACAAGGAAACAGTGGCTTTGAATGACACACTGGACCAGATGGATGTGACAGATACATCCAGAACATTTCATCCTGAAGCAGCAGAATACACATGCTTTTCAAGTACACACAAAACATTCTCCAGAAGATTAAGTCATAAAACAAGTCTCAACAAATTAAAAAATATGAAAGTTTTACCATGTATTTTTTCCAACCATAATGCAATGAAACAAGAAATAAACCACAAGAAAAAATCTGGAAGGAGCACAGATACATGGAGGTTAAATAACATGCTGGTAAACAGTGAATGAGTCAACTAAAAATCAAAGAGGAAGTTAAAAAAAATACATGGAGACAAATGAAATGGTCCAAATCTCTGGGATGCAGCAAAAGTTAAGCAGAAGTTTATAGCAGTACAGGCCTACCTCAAGAAGCAGAAAAATCTCAAACAACTGAACCTTACACCTAAAGGAGCTAGGAAAAAAAGAAAACCCAAAACCAGTAGAAGGAAGGAAATAAAGATTAGAGCAGAAATAAACAATAACTAAAACAACAACAATAACAACAGAACAGATCAATGGAACCAGGAGCTGGTTCTTTAAAAACATCAACAAAATTGATAAACTTTTAGCCAGATGCACCAAAAATTTAAAAAAAAGAGAGAGAGAGGATTCAAATAAACAAAATCAGAAATGAAAGAGGAGAAGTAGTAACTGACACCACAGAAATACAAAGGATTATAAGAGGATATTATGAAAAATGATATCCCAAAATTTGGATGAATTGGCCCAAGACTGATGACTGCATAAAGAAGATGTGGTATATATATGTATACAATGGAATATTACTCAGTCATAAAAATGAATGCAATCTTGCCATTTGCAACAACAGGGATGGAGCTAGAGAGTATATGCTAAGTAAAATAAGTCAGTCAGAGAAAGACAAATATGATATGATTTCACTCATATGTATAATTTAAGAAACAAAACAAATGACCAAAGGGAGAAAAAAGAGAGAGAGAGGCAAACCAGGAAACAGACCCTTCACTACAGAGAACAAACTAATGGTTATGAGGGGAGGTGGGAGGTCGGTTAAATAGGTGATGAGGATTAAGGAGTACAGTTGCTATAATGAGCAAAGGGTGTTGTATGGAAGTGTTGAATCATTATATTGTACACCTGAAATTAATATTATACACTAGAAGTCCTAGTCTCAGCAATCAGACAACAAAAAGAAATAAAAGGCATTTAAATTGGCAAAGAAGAAGTCAAACTCTCACTCTTTGTAGATGACATGATCCTTTATGTGGAAAACCCAAAAGACTTCACCCTAAAATTGCTAGAACTCATACAGGAATTCAGCAATGTGGCAGGATATAAAATCAATACACAGAAATCAGTTGCATTTCTATGTACTAACAATGAGAAAGAAAGAGTAATTAAGGAATTGATCCCATTTATAATTGCACTCCAAACCATAATATACCTAGGAATAAACCTAACCAAAGAGGTGAAGGATCTGTACTCTAAAAACTACAGAACATTTATGAAAGAAATTGAGGAAGACACAAAGAGATGGGAAAACATTCAGTGCTCATGGATTAGAAGAATAAATAGTGTTAAAATATCTATGCTACCCAGAACAATCTACATATTCAGGGCAATACCAATCAAAATACTACTGACATTTTTCACAGAGCTAGAACAAATAATCATGAAATTTGTATGGAGCCAGAAAAGACCCCAAATAGCCAGAGGAATGTTGAAAAAGAAAATCAAAGCTGGTGGCATCACAATGCCAGACTTCAGGCTATATCACAAAACTCTAATCATCAGGACAGAATGGTACTGGCACAAAAACAGAAATGCAGATCAATGGAACAGAATAGAGAACCCAGAAATGGACCCTCAACTCTATGGCCAACCAATCTTTGACAAAGCAGGAAAGAATATCCAATGGAGAAAAGACAGTCTCTTCAACAAATGGTGCTGGGAATATTGGATAGCCACATATAGAAGAATGAAACTGGACCATTTTCTTACACCATACACAAAAATAAATTCAAAATGGATGAAAGACCTAAATGTGATAGGAATCCATCAAAGTCCTAGAGGAGAACACAGGCAGCAACCTCTTCGATCTCGGCTGCAGCAACTTCTTGCTAGATATGTCTCCAAAGGAAAGGGAAACAAAATAAAAAATGAACTATTGGGATTTCATCAAGATAGAAAGCTTCTGCATAGCAAAGGAAACAGTCAACAAAACTAAAAGGCAACCTATGGAAAGGGAGAAGATATTTGCAAATGACATATCAGATAAAGGGCTAGTATCCAAGATCTATAAAGAACTTATCAAAGTCAATACCCAAAAACAAATAATCCAATCAAGAAATGGGCAGAAGACATGAACAGACATTTCTGCAAAGAAGACATCCAAATGGCCAACAGACACATGAAAAAATGTTCCACATCACTTGGCATCAGGGAAATACAAAACAAAACCCAATGAGATATCACCTTACACCAGTCAGAATGGCTAAAGTTAACAAGACAGGGAACAACAAATGTTGGAGAGGTTGTGGAGAAAGGGGAACCTTCTTACACAGTTGGTGGGAATGCAAGCTGGTACAGCCACTCTGGACAATGGTATGGAGGTTCATCAAGAAGTTAAAAATAGAGCTACCCTCCGACCCAGCAATTGCACTACTAGGCATTTACCCTAAAGACACAAATGTAGTAATCTGAAGGGGCACCTTCACCCCAATGTTCATAGCAGCAATGTCCACAATAGCCAAACTGTGGAAAGAGCCAAGATGTTCTTTGATGAATGGATGAAGAAGATGTGAGATATATATATATATATATGAGATATATATATATATACCACACACACACACACACACACACACACACACACACACACACACAATGGAATATTACTCAGCTGTCAGAAAGGATGAATACTTACCATCTACATCAATGTGGATGGAACTGGTGGGTATTATGCTGAGTGAAATAAGTCAATCAGAGAAAGACAATTATCATATAGTTTCACTTATATGTGGAATATAAGAAATAGCACAGAGGATCATAGGGTAATGGAGGAAAAACTGAATGGAAAGTCATCAGAGAGGGAGAAAAACCATGAGAAACTCTTAACTATAAGAAACAAACTGTAGGTTGCTGGAGGGGAGGTTGGTGGGGGGATGGGGTAATTAGGTGATGGGCATTAATGAGGGTATGTGATATGATGAGCACTGGGTGTTATACACAACTGATAAATTATTGAACACTACATCTGAAACTAAGTATATACTATATGTTGGCTAACTGAATTTAAATTAAAAAAATATTACACACTGTATGTTAACTGAAATTTAAATACAAACTGAAAAGAAAAGGAACTTATACAACTTAACACCAACACCCCCCAAATAATCCAATTTAAAAATGGGCAGAGAGGGATGCCCGGGTGGCTCATTCGTTAAGTGTCTACCTTCGGCTCGGGTCATGATCTCCGGGTCTTGGGATAAGGCCCCGCAGTGGG
This sequence comes from Callorhinus ursinus, assembly GCF_003265705.2. Lineage (NCBI taxonomy): Eukaryota > Metazoa > Chordata > Mammalia > Carnivora > Otariidae > Callorhinus > Callorhinus ursinus. Next base: position 24,558,010 of record NW_027397084.1, read on the forward strand.
CTCCCTGATGAGTGGGGAGTCTGCTTCTCCCTCTCCCTCTGCCTCTGCTTGTGTTCCCTCTCTCACTGTGTGTCTCTCTGTCAAATAAATAAATAAAATCTTTAAAAAAAAATGGGCAGAGGACATGAACAGACATTTCTCCAAAAAAGACATCCAGATAGCCAACAGACACATGAAAACATGCTCAACATCACTCATCATCAGAGAAATGCTAATCAAAACAACAATGAGATATCACCTCACACCTGTCAGAATAGCTACAATCAAAAACCCAAGAAACAAGTGTTGGCAAGGATGGGAAGAAATAGGAACACTTGTGCACTGTTGGTGGGAATGCAAACTGGTGCAGACACTGTGAAAGACAGTATGGAGGTTCCTCAAAAATTAAAATAGAACTACCCTATGATCCAACAATCATACTTTGGGTATTTACCCAAAGAATGTGAAAACCCTAATTCAAAGGGATACATGCATTTCTATGTTTATTGCAGCATTATTTACAATAGCCAAATTATGGAAGCAAGCTAAGTGTCCATTGATAGATAAATGTATAAAGAACATGTGGTTTATATATATATACAATGAAATATTATTCAGGCAAAAAAAAAAAAAAGGGAATGAAAGCTTGTCATTTGTAACAACATAGATGGAGCTAGAGTATAATGCTAAGCAAAATAAGCCAGTCAGAAAAAGACAAATACCACATGATTTCACTCATATGTGGAACTTAAGAAACAAAACAAATGAACAAAGGAAAAAAATAGAGACAAACTGAAAAACAGATCTTAACTATAAAGAACAGAGGGCAGATGGGTGGAGGATGAGTGGATAGGTGAGGGGGGATAAAAAGTACACTTATCTTGATGAGCACTAAGTAATTTATGGAGTTTTTGAATCACCGAATTTCATACCTGAAATTAATATAACACTAACTATATTGGAATAATAATAAAAAGGGAAAAAAAGAAAAAAATTCAACACATGATGAAGGTGGCATTTCTTTTTTTAAATTTTTTATTGTTATGTTAATCACCATACATTACATCATTAGTTTTTGATGTAGTGTTCCATGATTCATTGTTTGTGCATAACACCCAGTGCTCCACGCAGAACATGCCCTCTTTAATACCCATCACCGGGCTAACCCATCCCCCCACCTGAAGGTGGCATTTCAAATCACTAGGGAAAAATGTAGGCTTTTTAATGAATGATGTATGAACAACTGGGAGGCCACCCATACTTCATATCATATATCAGAATAAACTCCAAATAGGGCAGAGATCTATTATAAACTGTGAAACCACACAAGGACTAGAAGAGAACAGGTGAAGATTTTAAATAACCTCTGGGTGAGTTATGACTCAAATCCAGATACAATAAAAGATTGATACATTCAAATACATTAAAAATACTTTTAAATTAGCAAAACCACCATAAACAAAAGCAAATGACAAATGACAGATGAGGAGGAAACATTTGCCACCTTATCGTAAAGGGCTAACATCTCGAATATAGAAACATTTCTTAAAAAATCCTACAACCTAATACAAAATAAGCAAAAATACAATCAGGTCATAGAAAAAAGATATACAGAAGGCCCTCAAATATATAAAAAGTTTCATAACTTCTCTCATAAGAAAAATGCAAACTGAAACTACATTGAGATACTATTTCTTATGTATTAGAAAAACAAGAGTTCAAAATCTCAATAACATATTTTGTATACAATACTACAAGAAACAGGTCCCCAGATATTGCTAATGAGAATTCAAAGTGATATAACCTCTTTGAAAGGAATTTGGCATTATCTAGCAAATGATTTACTATTGACACAGCAGCAATTCCCACATATAGGAATTTAACCTGAAGATACACTTTCACAAATGTGAGGAAAAAAATATGCACAATGTTATTCATTGAAGCATTATTTTCTAATTGGCAAACTACTGAAAACATCCCAAATGTCCAGCCACAGGAAACTTGTGGAATAAATTATGGTGCATTCACACATGGAATACTATTCATTGTGGAAAAAAAAAAGGTTGAGGAAGAATTCTATGAATTGGTATGAAATGATTTTCAGGCACATTGTCATTTGGAAAAAAAAAAAAAAAACCCAAACCCAGGTATATGTAGTATACCATTTTTTGTGTAAGATAGAGAAATGAGGCTATACACATACATTTTTTATCTAAATGTAGATAAGTGTGTGTGTGTTGAAAACATAAATACAGGAAGGATAAGCCAAAAATGAATAAAAATTTTTACCCATACAAGGTATGGGGGGAATGCAGTGGAGGGACAGTACTGGGTGTGAGACTCCTCGGAACATATTGTTTTAACTTTTGAACAACATAAATGCTTTACATATTCAGAAATAAAATAAAATTAAAAAGAATTTTAAAAAGATAACTCTACAAATGGATACAAATAGAAACAAATGAACCTAACTATATATCAAATTGATGATTAATCATATGGAAAAAAGAAATTCATTCAAGTAAATTTTAGACACAGTACCCTATGTATCATAAATGGGCTTTTCTCTAAGTACAAGAAAAACTGCAAAGAAATCCTGAACTCTATTGTTTTGTTGTTAATGGCATTGATGTAGTAATACTAGACATAATTTTTGTATATTTTAGAAAAGGGAAAATTGATGAATATATTGATGTTCTTGGGAACAGATATTTTCACTGTGAAAAAGAGATACTAACTTGGAGGGGGTTTAAGTGTCTGGATTTGGATTGTAGATTTCAGTATGAACTCCTGACTTAAATATATACATGTATTTCTTAGTTTTGTCCGCTGAATGGGTTTAAAGAATGACATCTACTAGCCATCAACACACTCAACATCCTGATCTCAGTTTCTAAATACATTCCCCACCAGAAGATATCAAGGGAGCTTCCTGCAGAAATGCCTCGTTCTGAGAAGGGATCAAGAAAGTGCAAGGCAACGCCTGGGACACTTCACCAGAGGTATGATAACTTGTTAAAAGGACCCAAAGGCTGTCTTCATAGAATCCCACTTGTCATGTCTGGGACAATTAGAGCATCAAAAAGAATAGTGTAGGTAATGGATTACAACATAGCTAACAAAGAAGAACACATGAATCCATAGTAATACCCCTAACAAGGCAGAAGAGTATCAAAGGCACTTCTTTACAAAAAAATGCCAGCTAATGAGTGTAGAAATAATAATAGAATTAGAAATTTTTCCATTTTGGGGGTGTCTGGGTGGCTCAGTTGTTAAACATCCAATTCTTGGTTTTGGCTCAGGTCATGATCTCAGGGTGGTGAGATCCAGCCCGGCACCAGGCTCCATGCTCAACGGGAGTGTGCTTGTCCCTCTCCCTCTGCTCCTCCCCTCACTCAAGCTTTTTCTCTCTCTCTCTAAAATAAATAAATATTTTAACAAAAGAAAATTTTCCATTTTTCAAACACCAATACAATAAATCATTCAGGTAAAAATCATGAATGGATGGTGAAACCACTGAGTGAAGATTTGTTGGGCATAGAATATTCACACAGATCTTCCAAATTATTATTCTACAGATTACATACAAATTTCAAAGTGTAAAAGATTTCTTTACACTGTGGCAATATGGGGAACACCACCATAACCAAATGACCAGTGTTAGTATTACCAACAATGGGACAAACTGATATTTTATATTTCTTGCCATGAAGCAGTGGGAGATATATCGATGTAGTATTCTTGCCAAAAATGTCCAACATGAATTAAATCATTAAAAAAAAGCCCAATCAAGTTGAAGTTTGGGGCACTATAGAATACAGTTGGCCTCAGGTTTTTTTTTTTTTTTTTAGAGAGAGGGGGAGGGGCAAAGGGAGGGAATGAATCTCAAGCAGGGATCCACACCCAGCACAGGGCCTAATGTGGGGCTAAATCTCACAACCCTGAGATCCTGATCTGGGCTGAAATCAAGAGGGGGGCACTTAAACAACTGAGCCACCCAGGTGCCCAGCCCCTGAGTAATTTTTTTTAAGTCAATGTCATGAGAGGCAATAAGTAAATAAATAAGTAAATAAATAAATGGTGAGGCAGACTATCCTAGTTTATTTTTTTATTTTTTTTTTTTTCACCACAGACTATCCTAGTTTAAAGGAGGCTGACAGAAATGAAAACTAATGCAACAATTGATTCTTGATTAGATTTTAGAAATAAAATCGGCATAAGAGACATTTGAGAATGACAGGAAATTTGAATATAGATTTCAATTTTGATAGTATTACTGTTCCATGTAAATTTCCTTATGAGTGATAATCTTATGATATTGTGGTTAGGAAGATATTGTGTGAGGAAGTAAAGTACTGCTTTTAAGTGATAGATGCTAAGGCACTAAGTGCTGAAGTGTCATGCTGTCTGCAACTTATTCTCAAGTGGGTCCAGGTGTGGCTGCAGGAAAAGAAATACAGAAAAAAATGTAGTGGTAAACATGGCAAAATGTTAACTATTGGTGGAGATAAAGAATATATGGATATTTATTATACTATGCTTTTTTCCTGTTTGACTTTTTAAAATACAAATTGAAGAAAAACAAATCAGACTGCAAAAATGATTTTTTTGAGTGTATTTCTACTCGGTTGAGCATCCTAAGTCAATTTTACATCATTTACATTCAAGTAGTATACATTCAAGTATAGCAACATTCCCTTAGAGAATGCAATCAGATTGGCCACATTCCAAATTACAGGAGTGGAATTTACATTTTCATTTTTCTGCTTCTGTTTCTTAGGGCTTCACCTCTCCTTCTATCCATAGCAACACTTGCTTCAATCTTAAGTGTCCAGTTCTAGCTACAGAGGAAAACTGTATGACAGAATTTCCCCAAAGTCACAGAATCTTCATTTCTTGTCATACCTCCTAAAAGGTTTTACATTTTCAAGACTATGGAAAAGATAATAAATGATTCTTAGATTGAAAAATATTTTTGAGCAGGGCTAGCTCTTCTCAGTGTACCTTGAAAGAAAATATCCATATTTGAAGACTTATAAAGCAACTGTTTTCTTAAGTATTCTTGTATCTGACTCACACTATTTCTTACCCATTGGTGCAATTAAAGGTAACTAGATTAGTAGTTTGCACTTCAGAAAATCATGAGCTACTCCATGGCAATTTATAGTCTCTAGACAGCTTGTTTCCCTAACTTTATTTTTTTTTAGGGTTTTTCCTTAAATGCACATAACTTCTCCAAATGGCAAAATACATGACTTGAGGTATCAAAGCCATGTAACCAATGACCAGGGCCAAATTCCTGTGTAGGGGAGAAGTGCACCATCATTTTGTAATTAGTGCCCACTAGTCTGGCCAGTAAGGTGAAGTTTACTTCGAATATTTTCTTTTACCAATTTTCTGATATCAATTCTGATCACCTTCCTGGTGAGAAATTAGACATTCAAAGCATTATTATTGTAGGGCAATGATTTTTATTTTGTTAAAGCTCTGAGCTTTCATTTTTGTAAATAATATATAGTCCTAAAGCATAGTGGGAAATGGGAAGTCTCTTATTCTCCCTTTTATCTTTTTGTTCATGATGGTGCTCAAATCATAATGTCTGTAACTCAAATCAGAATGTCCATCAAGGCTGGTGGAGCTATGTGGTCTTCAAACAGACGTATGTTTTTTAGGGCCTGAAGTTGATATGATTTTTGTGACCCATTTTAAGAAAAATCATAAAAAGTTATTAATAAAGAGTCAAGTACAAATGTGAATATTTATTTAGAATGAGAAAGAAGTGATGTGTAATACAACAGAAAAATCCCAAAAAATAACATATCTTTTTTTATTAATCAACTGCCTAATACATATTTTTATTTTTGACAATAAACTCATCACCTTTTCCATGAAATGTCAATTTTGTAATAACTTTTTATAAAGAAAATGAGACAGTAATTCAGTCTTTCATCAAGCACTGCTGATTGAAATTTATAGAATTTTTCAGAAATTTTCTCCTTCTGTAATTTGTTATTGGTACTGTCATGAAATTTTAGAACTGTTGTCCAATTTGGAAAAATCTCTACCAAGTTTCTTTCATATATGAATTATAAGATTTCAGATAAGATTTGAATATTAAGTATACTTTTGATAGGAGGCAACTGATTACTGGAAAAATCTTCCATAGACTAACTCATGCTTCCATAGAGTTCAAACTTCATTTCTCCTTCAGTACCCTAATAGTTCTAGGACTAGGAATTGTGGGCACCTTTGTGTAACATGCTGAGTTGAGTGGTGGCAGGAAATGGTAGGGGTTTTTCTGGAAACAAATTCTATGCAGAGTAGCTAGCAGTAATTTGATGATTCACAGAACTGACTGTGAATCACTTATGTATATTCCCCTGAACCCAACACTTCACAGCTGCTATGGGGCCTCCTGCCAGGAGGGGCAGTATGATGGAGAAGAAGTTGCAGTAGAAAATGATAATAGTTTTTGTGGAAAGAGCCAAGATGTCCATGGACAGATGAATGGATAAAGAAGATGTGGTATATATATACAATGGAATATTATGCAGCCATCAAAAGGAATGAAATCTTGCCATTTGCAACGACATGGATGGAACTGGAGGGTATTATGCTGAGTGAAATAAGTCAATCAAAGAAAGACATGTATCATATGACCTCACTGATATGAGGAATTCTTAATCTCAGGAAACAAATTGAGGGTTGCTAGAGTGGTGAGGGTTGGGAAGGATGGGGTGCCTGGGGTGATAGACATTGGAGAGGGTATGTGCTATGGTGAGTGCTGTGAATTGTGTAAGACTGTTGAATCACAGACCTGTACCTCTGAAACAAATAATACATTATATGTTTAAAAAAAAAAAAAGAAGATAGCAGGAGGGGAAGAATGAAGGGGGGGAAATCGGAGGGGGAGACGAACCATGAGAGACTATGGACTCTGAGAAACAAACTGAGGGTTCTAGAGAGGAGGGGAGTGGGGGGAATGGGTTAGCCTGGTGATGGGTATTAAGGAGGGCATATTCTGCATGGAGCACTGGGTGTTATGCACAAACAATGAATCATGGAACACTACATCCAAAACTAATGATGTAATGTATGGTGATTAACATAACATAATAAAAAAATGAAAAAAAGAAAATGATAATAGTTTTAACTGATTGCGATAAAAATATCTTACTTTTGCAAATTTTTCTAAAGTATATAACCATGTGAACATATTAGTAAGGATTGACCTTCATTTGTTTCATAGTAAACCCATTTCTGGCCTTTACTACAATACAAAGCTGTCCTTTTCCATGTCCTTAGTAAACTGTTGAAAAGCTAGGGATACAGGGATCATACTCTATGGTCCTCTCCATTCATCCCATGCCATGCACATCTAAGTAAGAGCAAAAAGAAAATATATTTTTACTCTTCAGTTAGTGAATTTTTATATTTAAGTTTGCCCACATGCAGAGGTAGGGATGAATGAAATTAGCAAGCTTTTTTGGGTACATAGTGGTTATATGGCTTAACAGAACATTGTTCAGAAACTTTTAATTGAACTTAGGTACCTCATAATTGCACAGAAAAATATTTCAAAGGACATTTTCAAAAGTAATAAAGGTTTAGCATTTAACAGAAAACTTATTAGGTGGAAGGGACTAATTATGATCTTAAAGGGAAATGGGAGAGATTAAATATAATGTCCACAAAGGCAGAAGTATATTAGTAGAATACTACAAAATCCAATAGAAATACTTGTTAAAAAAATAAGGGTAAATACCATTCTGCGCATTTTCCCTTCTCCTAGGGAATTAGTTATTTATGTGGAGTAGAAAATCTGATGGGATACTTCCTTTATGAAGGAAGTAGCAGGTGGCTGTCTTTTGGAGTGTGGAAAAAAAAGTAGAATCATTTGGATATAATTTTAAAAAAATAATCAAATGACAAAAATACAAGTGGAAAATAATTCTCCCTCCTCTTGGAAATTTTTCTATGCAGATATTTTTCTATGCAGTATTGGAATTAGAGGAGACAATAAACTATGTATCTAAGAAATTATAATTGCCAACCAAAAAGAAAAATTATGTGGTAATTTAGACAATGAAAAGACTCTTATCTTTCAAAATATATTCAATATAGTTTTCCTCTTTTCTTATGGTTTTAAAAATGACTTACACACAAGTCTCCCAAAGTACAATACACACAATATTGCAATATTCTCATATTATAGCCCAAAGAAACTAACAAAGATCATTTTTTTACCTGAGATTAGTAGAGTCTGATAAAAAAAAAAGTTCTTTTTGATTTTTTTAATGCACAGGGTGTTTGTGTGTGGGTGTGTGTGTGAGCTTTCATACAATAGGATTGAGAATCTGAAAACTTATGTTTTATTTCTACTTCTCTCACAAGCTAGTTCTTTTATTTTAGAAAATTATTTAAACGGAGTCTCAGGTTTTTTGATCTATGTAATGAGGCTTGGAGTATATACTATCTAAGAGTTCTTTTAAGTTCCAACCTTCTATGAGTCCATGTATGTCTGACAAAATATTTGTATTCTTTTACTCAGGAATGGGTCAAACACAATTTACACCACTGAAAAAATGAAAATAATAAATTAAAATCAATTAACATTCATGATATAATGACTAAAGTAACTAGTTTGTGAGTACTAATGGCCCCAAGATTATTTTAGACTTTTGCCCAAGGCTGTCATAGCCTATTCGCTGACAAATCCCAGATTTATATAGCCAGTGTAGACCTATTTGTACTCCAATCTGTGTAAGCAACTGACTACAAGATTATTACTTGTATGTTTCTCAGATGTTCAAATTTAGGACATATAAAGTCAAACTCTACACCCTGCCTCTACCCCTCTTAACTTGGAAATAACACGTTCCATTCTACTTCTGTCAATGGCCTCCATGATTCCAGTAGCTTGAATAAGAAACTTCAGCATCTGCCCTGACTCCTCTTCTGCATATCACCCACATTCAAGGCTAGGAGTCCTGTTTTTCCTCCCTCCAAACTATGCCATGAACCAGGTCGCTTCTCTTCATTTCCAGTGTGAGCATCCTAGCCCATACCACCATATTTTCTCACTTGGGCTTTTGTAATCATTTAGTGGCCTCCCTGCTTCCACTTTTATCTCCTTATAACCAATTACTCTCCCAGCATTCAGAGTATGAAATAATGATGTTATTATTGTAAAAGTTATATAAAGACATGAATTATTCAAGGAATACCACCATTTGGAAATATTAGAATATTATTATAAACATCTCTTTATACATTAGACAGGTGAACAGAAATTATTTTATAAAAAGAGGTACTGCTTAATATGATATCTTTCTACTTAAAATTCTAAATTGATTCGTCATGATTTTTTGGATTATCTATGCTAAACATGGTGTATCGACATCTTGCCATGGTAAAATGAGGATTTAATTCACTTGTTCTTCCCTAAACTCCCCTCTCTCCCTCCTGCCACAGTAATTATTTCACTACTCTTAGGTCTTCTTTTGACCACATTTGTTCCCCCCAAAATATACATTTTCCCTTTATTTCTCTGTCCAGTGATAAGAATCTATCTTGACTCCTTGCCTTGTAAAGTGAGGCCTTCAATTCCTCACCCTTACATTGTTTTTTTTTTTTTAAGATTTTATTTATTTATTTGAGAGAGAATGAGAGATAGAGAGCACGAGAGGGAAGAGGGTCAGAGGGAGAAGCAGACTCCCTGCTGAGCAGGGACCCCGATGTGGGACTCGATCCCAGGACTCCAGGATCATGACCTGAGCCGAAGGCAGTCGCTTAACCAACTGAGCCACCCAGGCGCCCCCTTACATTGTTTTTATTTTCATATTAACAAGACTGAAAAAATTGCCTTCTGTGCTATAACCACAGTTCAGTTTTGCATGCTTTGCCTTTGTTTAGCTTTTAAAAGTTGGAAAATCAATGAGCATTGCTTTACATTACTATAACTATACAAATGTGGTTTGTTGCTGAGCCAAGCAGTGATTAAGGATAGCATATACTTTTCATGTACAGTGTGTCTCTTCATCAAATTTCTAATTGCCTTTTTTTTTCTTTAGTCAATCTTTAGGTTTGTTCTTCATTTCAAGGATACTATCAAGTCTATGGAGTATAACCCACCGCACACATTTTTTATTTTTTTACTGCATCCTTCTTTCTGGACCTCACTTCAAGAATGATTTTGCCACACATTAGTCATGTTAGGTCTTCCCATCATTATTGTCCCAGGTTAGATTGTTTCCTACATCCTATGCTTTTCTAGTTCTTAGTTTCTTGTTTTCTCTGACCCATCTTAAGGAATCCTGTAAAGAAGGATGCATGGGAGAGAAATTTTCTGTGTCCTTAGATATTTTAAAACCCTTTTATTCCATCATCATACTTGATTACTATTTTGCCTAAGTCAAGGTTTTTAAGTTTATCAGTTGTTATCAGAATTTTGAAGGCAATGCTGTTGCATGCTAACACTGTTACCTTTCCTCTCTGAAAATTTCTAGGATCTACTCTCTGACCTTGGTATTCTTAAATCTATCAAGAGTATGTTTAGGAATGGATGTTTATTGCACTCATGCTGGACATTTCCTGGGTTCTCTCACCTGAACACCTATATCTCTCCTAAGCTGTGGTATGTTCCTGTCTATTATTTCTTCGATATTTTTCTTCTCCCTAATTTCTTTGTTTTCAATACTAATACTAATTTTCTAAGTGTTCCTTCCTGCTATTTTACTGTTCCTTTTTCATAGATCCTATTCTTGCTGCATGCATGTAACCTCTAACATATCTTTAGTATAATAATTAAGATATTTAAAAATGCTTTTCCATTCCGTAATTTTTCTTTCTTTCTCTGGGGTATTTTACCATGTTTATCTTCGTCTTTAAATATTTTCCCTGAAATGTCAGATAATTCATAGTTGTTCACTGCTTTAGAATAATGGAAAAGAGAACTGGAAATAATGTGCAAGTGGCTTCCTTAAAGGTGAGTGGGTAGTGATCTGGCCCTTAAACTGAAGAATCCCTAAAATGAGAACATAGGCTTTATTCTAATTGTCAACATCTCTACTTTGGGTTTCCCAAACTATTAAATTTCTTAGAAAAGAATGGTTTAGTTTTGTTTACTTTTGATTTTTTTGGGTGGGGAGGCTAAGAGTAAGTGAGGGATATGGGGTGACTATTTTTTCTTTACATATTTAATTATTTTTATTTTTTAATCAACCCTAGCTCTCTATCCCACACCTGTCACACCTGGTTTCTTCATAGACAGAACCCTTCCTACACTTCCACCCTTCCATCTGCATTTTGGACTTTCTGAAACTTATTGAACTCTTTTGTCAACTACTGGCCCTTCCCCTGTTCCATCGTATCTTATACTTTTACTATCATTTTAATCCAGTCTTGGGGAGACTTGACAATTTTAGCTGACATTAAGACATTAAGCATTTCAAAGTTTTATGACATTTATATTGTATTTTGTAAACTTAGTTCTGTTTTCTTAGTTCTATGTTTAAATGGATTTAATGTCCATCAGTATTTTTCTTTACTACTTCTTCATTCCTAAATTCTAATTTTTGATCCCCTCTTGTTGTATGGATTTTATTTCAAGGAATTTATAAAAACACTTGTAAGTGCTGTAATCCCTGAGTTCCTTCATGCTAGAGCAGATTATGTGTCTATTGCCTTTCAATCTAAAGAAACAGTTCGCTGATTTTAGAAAACATAGGTCACACCTCTTATAACGCTGTGACAGTACTGTCTTCTAGTATTAAACATGGCAGGAGACACCATTTACCATGGTGTCTCTATTCATTTCTTGATTGGCTAGATTCCATCACTGAGTCACTTTTTCACCCCTCAAGAGAGCAAATGCATGCTATTATTTTTTTCCTTTAACATTTAAAAGTATCTTCTTGTAGTCTTTATATTTGAATGGAATATTGGCTGGATGCAATGTTTGTGGATCACATTTCTTTTCGTTTAGAGTTTAGTAGGCAGTGCTCCATTGTCCTCTACCCTGGAATGTTGCTCTGGAGAAGATTAAGGCTAGTCTGCTTTTGTTCTAGATTATAACAGTTTGTCTCTGAATACCTAAAGAATTTTTTCTTATCCTCTAAATTCAGTAATAACAAGAATATGATTTAGAGTTGATAGTGTTGAAGATACTTGTTGGAATATGATATAAACTTCTGAGTTACAGAGTCTTTTATTCCTGCAATTCAGGATTATTTTTCTATTTGTTATTGGAATGCTTTTTCTGATTCATTTATTGAGTTCTTTAACTCAAGGACATTTATCATCCTTGTGTAGTGTCATCTTTGTCACTCCTCCATAGCTATTATCATCTATTTCCATTAATCTTTTTATCTTTTTTCTTTGATTTTACTGTGCTTATCTCAAGCCTTTTCTCTGTGTAAGTAATTTATTTTTCAGCCTTGTCCATTCAATTTCTTTCTGTATGTAATTTGTTTATTAGTTTTGTAATGGTGTTATTTTAGTTTCAATTTGTTTCCTTATATTTTCAATTTCTATTTTTATTTCATTCTGTGTTATCATCTTATATTTAAGCTCTTATTTTATTCAATTCATGTTCTTAATAAGCTTTTCTATGGTATGAAACACTGGTGAGATGTTTTCCTGTGTTTTTTAGACTCTGGTTGCTATAGAGTTTCTTTCATTCTTATTTTTTGTTCTGTTCGCATAGTTCCTATGTCATTATACTTTCATCTTGTTCATATTTCAAGGGATCCTGTATGTAGATTTTGTTTTTGTTCAGGTATAGTCTGGGTGAATTCTCCTTAAGTCCCTTCCCATATTTCCTGAGTCTAAAAGTCTTTCCCTACAAGATTTGGCTTTCTCACTTCTCAGTGGCCTGAGGATTTTGGTGTGTGTGTTTTGGAAGATGGGTAGGAGTAGGGAGAGAGCTATACTGGGACTGGGTATAGCCTAGTTGTTCAAATAGTCTATAATTTTACTAGCTTTTTTCTGATTTATGTTTTTTATTGAAGTGTTTGACATCTCCTACTATATAGTTTTGGACTTGTCAATTTTACTTTGTAATCCTGTCAATTTGCTCTGTCAAATGTAATGCTATATTATTAGTTGCCAAATTGTTTTATTGTCTTGGGAATTATTCCCCATTTTTTTGTAATATAACTTACTGTGAAACCTACTTAGCTTTTTAAAACTTTATGTTCAAATTTTCTTTTTTGGTTTGGTGTTAGGTATGCCTTTCATAACCAACATATATATGAATTTATATTATTGCTACTCCATCTGATAATCTCTTTTAATAGGCAAGCTTTACCTATCACATTCACTTTGATATTTTATGCATTTGGGCTTATTTCTACTGCCTTCCTTTGTATTTTCTGCTTATCATTCATTTTCTTTGTTTTTATTTCTGTTTTCCTACCTTCCTTTGGATTGATAAAAAATTCCAAATTTTTCTTTTTTTTTAAAGATTTTATTTATTTGACAGAGAGAGACACAGCGAGAGAGGGAACACAAGCAGGGGGAGTGGGAGAGGGAGAAGCAGGCTTCCCACTGAGCAGGGAGCCCAATGCAGGGCTTGATCCCAGGACCCTGGGATCATGACCTGAGCTGAAGGCAGACGCTTAACTGACTGAGCCACCCAGGTGACCCCTAAATTTTTCTTTTTCTTCCTTTCTGCTCCCCTCTTTTTCTTCCTCTTCCTCCTCCAAATTCTTATATTTGTCCTCTTTTTGATTCATCTAGTTTAGAAGATATCAAGACTTTCTATTTCTATATTGGTTACCTAGTGTTTGCCTTTCTAAATTTTATGTAGAGCAAACATATAGAAATGAGCATATGCATAAGTGTACACCTCAGTGAATCTTCACAAAGTAAACACATCTGTTAATAACCCAGATCAAGAAGTAGAACATTACCAGCACCCCATGAGCCCTATAATGTCCCATCTGAATTTCTCCCCTTCCCTTCCTAAGGTTAACCACTACTCTGTCTTCCTTACCATAGATTAGCTTTGTCTGTTTTGAACTTTATGTAAATGGAATAATATAGCCTTATTGTGTCTGACTGCTATTGCTCAGTGCTATATTGCTAGACCCATCTATGCTGTTGAATGTAGTGGTGACTCATTTGCTTTAATGTAGACTATTCCATTGTATGAATACACCACAATTTATCATCCATTTTACTCTTGCTAGCCATTTAGATTGTTTCTAGCATTTGACAATGATGATTAATGCAATTTTGAATATTCTTGTTCCTGTCTTTCATTCACTGTTATGTTGGGTATACATGTAGGAGTGAAATCTTAGGATTGCTGAGTTATAGGCTATGCATGCATTCACCTTTAGTAGTTACTGTCAAACAGTTTTCTGAAGTGGTTGTACCAATTTATATTTCTATGTATAGTGCATGAAAGCTCTAATTGCTCCATATCTTCACCAATATGTGGTATTACTAGTTTCTTTAGATTTTACCTATTCTCACAAGTGTGTATAGATACACAATTTTCAATTCCCTGATGAATAATGATGTTGAGTACTTCAAATGCTTATCATCATTTATAATCTCTCATGAGTTACTTGTTCAATGTTCAAGTTTTTGCTCATTTTTAAATGGGCTTTCTATTTTTATAATGCTTCACAGGAACGTTTTATATATTTTAGATAGTAATCTTTCATCAGATAAAATATTGAATGTATTTTCTCCAGTTCGTAGTTTTCTTGTTTACTTTTTTACTGGCATCTTTAGATAAACAGAGGTTCTTAATTTTGTCTCAGTTATCAACACTTCTCTTTAATAAGATTTTGCCTGTCCTAAAGTCATGAAGAAATTCTGTTTTCTATGTGATGTAGTTTGTTGTTGTTGTTGTCAAATGATACATTATTGAAATATTTTCCTTATAGTTCTTAACTAGTGGGGTATTCCACCGCACCACCATTGATGTCATCTATGATGTCATGAGGGTGGTGCCATCAACATTGCAGCTCACAGACTGGGCAGTGCCCAGGAACTCTTTAATGGTTCCAGAGAGTTCTCTGGCTAAAGATTGGTGCTGCCTCTATTGACAATCTCATAAAAAGTGATATTTCCACTGTGCTTAATGTTTTTCTGCTTCTTTCTGTCTCTTGGTGGTTCCTTGAGGGTTTTAATAATCAGGACAGAGGCAAAAGGTACCATTTCAGTCTGGGTCTGTCTATTCTGAATGGTCAGTTTTACTGTAATCCTCAGACCCTTCCAATCACCAGTTGCCTTGGTGATGTCATCACCAAACTTTTATGGAGACAGATTCAGGGGGCCAATTTTTGGGGCCAGGGAAGACGTGGCACTGACTTCCCCACAGGTGCACATCAGATATACAAATTTGATCTCATTTGGGTTGAACTTGGGTGGCATGGTAAAGGTGGCTGGTGTTGGATGAACCTGGATTTTGGACAACCAGAGAAAGTTGCAACTTCACTTCCCCTGAGCTGAAAGCCAAAAGTCTACATGATGTTTTGTTATTACCACTCACATAGACATATACCTCCAACTTTCCCCAGAATTGGTTTTTGTATTTATGTGAAGCAGGATATCAAGAGTATTTTTTCCATACAGATAACCAATTGGCCCAGCATCATTATTTAAAAACACATTTCTCATTTTTTATACTTTGTAAGAAAACAAATGATCTTACATAATTCTATTCTTTTCCAGGTGTCTATTTGTTTACTCTCATGTTAATACCAAACTGTTTTCACTACTGTAGCTTTACAATACATCTCAATAACTCTTAGGGCAAAGTCCTCCAATTTTATTATTCTTCAAAATTGATGTGTCTAGTATTAGTCATTTACATTTTTATATATAGATAAATTAGATCTATTTATTAATTTCCACAAAATACTTTAAAGTTCTTAACATATAAACTATAAATTAAGTGTAAGTAAAATTAATTAATTATACTTAAAGTATAATATAGGCAGTAAGCTCCTTGACATCAGCCTTAGAAATGAGTTATTGGACCTGAGTTCAAAAGCAAAGGCAACAAAACCAAAAATAAACAAGTGGGACTTACAGCAAACTAAAAAGCTTCTGCACAGCAAAGGAAATCATTAGCAAAATGAAAAGGCAACCTACTGAATGAGAGAAAACATGTGCAAGTCATATATATGAGAAAGCATTAATATCAAAATATATAAAGAACTCATGCACCTGAAGAGCAATAAAAGAATCCAATTTAAAATGAGCAGAGAATTTGAATAGACATTTTTTTCAAAAAAGACATGTACATGGCTAATAGGCACATAAACAGATGTTCAACATCACTAATCATCAGAGAAATGCAAATCAAAACCACAATGAGATATTCCTTCATATCTGTTAGAATGGCTAGTATCAAAAGGACAAGAAATAAGAAGTGTTGGTGAGGATGTGGAGAAAAGGGAACACTTGTGTCCTGCTGGTGGGAATGTAAATTGGTGCAGCCACTGTGAAAAACAGTAAGGGGCTTCCTCAAAAATTTAAAAATAAAATTACCATATGATGCAGAAATTCCACTTCTAAGTATTATCTGAAGGAAACAAAAACACTAATTTGAGAAGGTATATGTACCCCCATGTTCAATGTAGTATTATTTATAATAGCCTAGATATGGGAACAACCTAAATGTCCACTGATGGATTAATGGATAAACAAGATGTAGTATATGTATACAATGGAATACTACTGAGGCATATAAAAGAATGAAATCTTGACATTTGTGACATCATGGATGGACCTGAGGACATTAATGTTAAGTGAAATAAGTCAGACAGAAAAAGACAAATACCATACAGTCTCGCTTATGTGTGGAGTTTAAAAACAAACCAAGTAAAGAAACAAACAAATGAAAACCAAGCTCATAGATACAGAGAACAGATTGGTTGTTGCTGGTCCCAGGAGTTACATGGGTGAAGGGGGTCAAATGGTACAAACGTCCAGGTATAAAATAAATAAGTCATGAGGATATAATGTACAGAATATTGACTACACTTACTAATACTGTATTGTATAATTCAAAGTTGCTAAGGGAGAAAATCTTAACAGTGTTCACTACAAGACAAATAATAAGAAATTTATAACTATATATGATAAAGGATGTTAATGCAATTTATTGTGATCATCCACAATGTATAAAAATATTGAATCATTATGTTGTACACCTGAAAATAATATGATATTATATGCGAAGTATACCTCAAAAGAAAAAGAGTAGAGGAGGGAGTTAAGATGGCAGAGTAGTAGGGGGGACCCAATGCTTGCCTCATTCCCCATAGTTAGATAAATATCAAATTATTCTGAACACCCAAGAAATTTATGTAAAGACTGAGAGACCAAACTGCACAACTAGAGGGAGAGAAGAGGCCACATTGTGGAAGGTAGGAGGTGCGGAGATGTGATTTGAGGGGGAAAAGTATTGTGGGTTCTGGGGAGGGGAGGGAGCCCTGATCACAGACAGAGGTGAGAGAGAGAGGGAGTGAACGGGAGCACAGTGTACAGGGAGTTGCACAAGAAAACCACTTCCTCCAAACCACTGACTCGGGAAATGAGAGGAGCTGATTATAATGAGTTTTTACAACTAGTGGAGTTCAAATATTGAAGTTTTAAAAGTCCACACTGTGGCTGGTGTGGAGCCTGGTGGGCACAGCAGTGCTCCTGTGGAAGAGAGCAGAGGCCCAGGAGCAGATGGAGCGATCTGAGGATCTCCTGGGAGGCACTAGGAGAAAACTTTCCCCCTTCTTGGAGCCCATCTGGGAGAGGTGGCACTGCCTCTCAGGGGACAAAAGAGCTGGTAGGTGCCATTGCACTGCCCAGTTCCTTAGGATAGGGGCAGAGACACCTGCTGAAGGCAGCTACATTGGATGACTGCTTTTTGTTGTGCTTTACTCTAAACTCCAACCTCCCACACATTGGTGTAACTGCTCTTCTGGGACAAACCAGCACCAGCCACAGTGCAGCAAGATCCTCTCCCAGAAGACCAACACAAATACCCCTGCACACACCAAGTCTACTGACCACAGAGTGCTGCAAAGCTTCAGCTCTATTGGAAATAACATCAGGCTTCTGGGCGCCTGGGTGGCTCAGTCGTTAAGCGTCTGCCTTCGCCTCAGGTCATGATCCCAGGGTCCTGGGATCGAGTCCCACATCGGGCTCCCTGCTCAGCAGGAAGCCTGCTTCTCCCTCTCCCACTCCCCCTGCTTGTGTTCCTGCTCTCGCTGTCTCTCTCTGTCCAATAAATAAATAAAATCTTTAAAAAAAAATAACATCAGGCTTCTTTTAACAAGCAGATCAGAGTACACCTACTTAAAACTTGCCACACACTGGACAAGGTCCAAACACTCCCTACTGCAGGCAAGGAGAAACTCTGCAGAGGACTGACTTGAGGGAAAGAGCAGCCAAAACACAGCAGCAGAGTGACCTAGACAAAATGCCAATACAGAGGAATTTAACCCAAAAGAAAGAACAAGAAAATGTCATGGCCAGGGATCAAATTGAAACAGATGCAGGTAATATGCCTGAACCAGAATTTAAAACAACAATCATAAACAAGCCCATACTAGCTGGGCTTGAGAAAAGTGTAGAAGACACTAGGGAGTCCCTTACAACAGAGATAAAAGACCTAAAAACTAGTCAGGCTGAAATAAAAAATGTTATAATTGACATGCAAAACTGACTGGATATAAGGACCACAGGATGGATGAATCAGAGGAATTAATCAGTGATACAGAAGATAAAATTTTAGAAAATAATGAAGTTGAAAAGAAGAGGGAGAGAAAAATATTGGATCACAACTTTGTGGTAGACTTAGGGAACTCAGTGACTCCATAAAGCATAATAATATTTCTATTATAGGAGTCCCAGAAGAAGAAGAGAAGGAAAAGGGGGCAGAAGGTTTATTTGAGCAAATTATAGCTTAAAATTTTCCTAATCTGGGAAAGGAAACAGACATCCAAATCCAAGAGGTACTGAGAACTCCCATCAAAATCAACAAAAGCAGGCAAACACCAATACATATTGTGATAAATTTTGCAAAATACAGAGATAAGGAAAAAATCCTAAAAGCAGAAAGGGAAAAGAAATCCCTTACAAGGGAAGACAAATAAGGTTAGCAGCATACCTATCCACAGAAACTTCACAGGCCAGAAGAGAGTGGCAGGATATATTCAATGCACCGAATGGGGAAAATCTGCAGTCAAGAATATCTTATCCAGCAAGGCTGTCATTCAGAATAGGAGAGAGAAACAGTTTCCCAGAAAAACAAAAATGAAAGGAGTTCGTGACCACCTAACCTGTCCCATAAGGAATATTAAAAGGGACTCTTTGAGTGGGAAAAAAAGACCAAAAGCAACAAGACTAGAAAGGAACAGAGAAAATCTCCAGAAAGAACAACTTTACAGTAACAAAATGGCACTAAATTCATATCTATCAATAATCACTCTGAATGGAAATGGACTAAATGCTCCAATCAAAAGCCATAGGATATCAGAATGGATAGAAAACAAGACCCATCAATACGCTGCCTACAAGAGACTCATTTTAGACCTAAAGACACATGCAGATTGAAAGTGAAAGGATGGAGAACCATTTATCATCCTAATGGATGTCAAGAGAAAGCCAGCATAGCCATACTTATATCAGACATACTAGATTTTAAACCAAAGACTGTAACAAGAGATGAAAAAGGGCATTATATCATAATTAAGGGGTCTATCCATCAACAAGATCTAACAATTGTAAATATTTATGCCCCCAACTTGGGAGCACCCAAATATATAAATCAATTAATAATAAACATACAGAAACTCATGGGTAGTAATACCATAATAGTAGGAGACTTTGACACCCCACTTACAGCAATGGACAGATCATCAAATCAGAAAATCAACAAGGAAACAATGGCTTTGAACGACACACTGGACCAGATGGACTTAACAGATATATTTGGAACATTTCATCCTAAAGCAGCAGAATACACATTCTTTTCGAGTGCACATGGACCATTCTCCAGAATAGATCACGTACTGGGTCACAAATCAGGCCTCAACAAATACAGAAAGTTGAGATCATACCTTGCCTATTTTCAGACCACAACATTATGAAACTTGAAGTCAACCACAAGAAAAATTTGGAAAAAAACCACAAATACATGGAGGTTCAAGAACATCATACTAAAGAATGAATGGGTTAACCAGGAAATTAAAGAAGAAATAAAAAAGTACATGGAAGTAAATGAAAATGAAAACATGACAATCCAAAACCTTTGAATGCAGCAAAGCCTCTCAGAGGAGGGTAGTACATAGCAATAAAGGCCTATTTCAAGAAGCAAGAAAAATCTCAAATACACAATCTAACCTAAAGGAGCTAGAAAAAGAACAAGAAATGAAACCCAAAGTCACCAGAAGAAGAGAAATAATAAAGATTAGAGCAGAAATAAATTATATAGAAATAACAGCAACAACAACAAAAAACCCCAGTAGAACAGATCAGTGAAAATAGGAGCCGGCTCTTTGAAAGAATTAATAAAATTGATAAACCCGTAGCCAGATTTATCAAAAAGAAAAGAGAAAGGACCAAAATAAATAAAATCATGAATGTAGGGCACCTGGGTGGCTCAGTCAGTTAAGTGTCTGACTCTTAATTTTGGCTTAGGTCATGATCTCAGGGTCATGAGATTGAGCCCCATGGTAGGCTCTGTGCTGGGTGTGGAACCTGCTTAAGATTTTCTCCCTCTGCCTCTGCCCCTCCCCCCGTGTGCTTTCTCTCTCTCTCTAAAAAAAAATAAATAATAAATAGATAGATAGAATCATGAATGAGAGAGGAGAGATTACAACCAACAGGACAGAAATACAAACAATTAGGAGAGAATATTATGAAAATTTATATGCCAACAAATTGGGCAATCTGGAAGAAACAGATAAATTCCTAGAAACATATTAACTACCAAAACTGAAATAGGAAGAAATAGAAAATTTGAACAGACCCATATCCAGGAAAGAAATTGCATCAGTAATCAAAAACTCCCAACAAACAAAAGTCTCAGGCTAGATGGCTTCCCAGGGGAATTCTACCAGACATTTAAAGAAGAGTTAACACCTATTCTTCCCAAACTGTTCCACAAAAAGGAATTGGAAGGAAAATTCCAAACTCATTCTATAAAACCAGCATTACCTTGATTACAAAACCAATCCTTAAGCATTCAAAGCATATTTACACTAAAGTTTTGGCTGGATAATTTCATAAATTTTTACCTGGCATGAAATTTTGTTGCAGTTGTTGATTTTTGTCTGGGTCACATTCACAGCATTAGAATTGTCCATGTGTTTTGAAATTTTGTTTTGCAGCCTCATTTTGAATGAGATTCCCCCCACTTCTTCTTTCTCTTCACACTTCTCTGTCTAGTGGTTTTGCAGCTTTATTCTCTCAACTTCCTGAACCCCAGCTCTAACCCAGGTACTGTACAGAATCACAAAACACCTGCCCATGGTCTCAGTAGGGTTAGGACATCAGGTTCTAGGCTAGGGGCAGTTGGCACAGTTCCTCAGGTGCATTGAGTGTTGGGTCCTCTTGCTTCTGAAGCAGTCTACCAACTCATTACCGCAGGTAGTGTGTGGCTGCACATTTCCAACCTCCTTTTCCCAGAAGGAGCCTCACCTTGCACCTGTTTTCAAACCTGGCTCCAGTCTTCTCATTTCTATAGAACACCTTCAGTGTTCCTTCTCTGAATTGCCAGCTGCCACTGCCTGTTCCAGGACTAGAGCCCAGCATGCCTGTGACCTCGGTTCTACCCAACTTTGGGTTTCTCTTCTATTTTGGGTACACAGCAATGCTTAACAGGTTTTGAACCCAGACATGTGTTTTAAGGTTTTTGCTTTTATATCTTTATATACTTTTGCTATGTATTAGATCGAGGAGGTACATTAAAGCAGGAACTAACTGTTCTATTTTGACCAGAATACATACAATTTTAAAATAAAGAAGTACACTGTATTTTTTTTAAACTAAAATGGGTGATTATGAAGTATCCAGATTTACCAAGTTTGGAGGACATTTAGAGGTATATATTTTTTGTACAAGTCTCTGGAACATTTTTGTAAATATGCAATAGTGGTAGTACTAATGGAATGAACAGAACCCTTTGTCTACAGGATGGTTTAAAATAACTTTTGCCAGGGGCACCTGGGTGGCTCAGATGGTTAAGCATCTGCCTTTGGCTCAGGTCATGATCCCAGGGTCCTGGAATCAAGCCCCACATCGGGCTCCTGGCTCAGCAGGGAGCCTGCTTCTCCCTCTCCCTCTGCCTCTCTTCCCTGCTCATGCTTTCTCTTCTCTCTCTCTGTATCTCTGTGTCTCAAATGAATAAATAAAATCCTTAAAATAAAATAAAATAAAATAACTTCTGCCAAACTGCAGTTCTTTCTTTCCTAAATTACATCATATGGAAATCTTTTCTATTAGCCGAAACATTTTCTGGTGCTTATGACATTGTGACTTGGCTATTTTGAAATGGGACATATTTTACTCAGATAAAAAAGACAAATATTAAATTTTCCATGTAAAATAGTTACAAAATCTGCAGAAAAAAAAGGAAGAAGGAAGAAAAAGCACATTCACTCCAGTGTTTTGCATAGTACCTGGCTCTTAGTAAATATTTGTGGAAAAAAAATGAAAGGATAAGTATCTGAGTCTCACGCCACTGCTGGTTGGCACTGCAGAGTCAAGGGAGTAGGGTAGGGAATATGTTGTGGATAGGACAGTGATAAGAGAAGCATGAGGGCTCACAGATATAAGGTAATGGATCAGGTGAGAGTGAGAGGCAAAGTGAAGCATAGAGTTAGAGTAATTGTCAGAGTGTTTGTTGTTCTATACCTGGTTGTAAAAAACAGTGGTTTTTTTTTTTTATTTTGACATTTTTATATGGTTGTGCGTTCTCTGAGTCACATCAAAACCATTATGCCAACTCAGCCATGTCTAAATGTCCTGCTTCCCATTTTGAGCCTATTTTACTGAGCTCTACTTGTCACTCAGAGGTGAGGAGACAGGCCACAGTGTGAGATTATATATAGATATCCTCCACACTGTGGAGGGAACACATTTGGAGAAAAGAAGTACATGAGTCATACCCCTGCTGCAGTCCCTGCATCGTGGAACCTAAAGAGAAGGTCCATTCAAGGCTATATTGGAATGAACAGCAGTTTCCAGCAACATGACTTTACCAATCTTTATGTCACCCAAGCCCCTAGAGGAAAAACAAGAGAATAGGTTGGATCTTAAGGAATCGACCAGACAGAATGACTCTGGTTGAGTCACTGTGGCCTCCGCCTCAACTCTGTGAATATCCTAGCCCCTGTGTGTAACAGCAGTGGGCCTTCAGTTTCTAAATTGCTATGTGGGAAGCAAGTAAGGACCTCTCTTTGGGTCATTTATTCCCAAGACCCACTCACAAGAGCAGAACTCTTCAATAACTACTGACTCAACCATTTTATCATATTAAAGGAAACAAAACAGGGTGTATGAAAATATTTTAATGCGCAGGTCTCACTCAACAAAGTTTTCTCTGAGTCATTGTATACTCTAAGTTACAACATACTCTATAGCTCAACATAAATATATTCCTTTTAATTCTTCATAGGTTGACACTTGCTCTTTATTTATTAGCCAAAGACTAAATAGAACTTTGAGCAATCTCCTGAATAGGTGGGGAAACCAGTTCCAGTAGGTTCAAATGACTCCTACTTAGACATAGGAACTGGAAATCTGTATAAACACTGTGAGGAAGCTGGGCCAAGACTAAACCAATCAGAATTAAAGAAAGACAGGGAGGGGAGTTACACCACAAATTCTCATGTCTGTTGGCTTTATTGTTGTACCATTAGCATTAAAAAGGGTCACAGTTGCTTCTTTAATTTCTGTGTCATTGAAAAGAATTAGCCAGGGCAATGGTTTATTCATCCTTGTGATTCATAGATTATTTTAAGTGGGAAGCAGAGCATTTATGTTTGTTTAGTGCCTCGTGCATGGGATTTTCCTTACATTAGCTCATTTTATCGCCATACTAATGGTTTGAGATACATTTTATCTTTTTACACATAAGGAAATTATAGAATGGAGGTAAATAACTTGGCCAAAGTCATCAGCTTTAAGTTGGGGAGCTATTACTGAAACTCAGGAAGGCAGTATAGGATCATGAATAAGAAGTGTAGTCACTTAAGTCTGTGTGGTTTTTTGTTAAGCTGCTTAACCTTCCTGTGCCTCAGTTAACTCAGTTTTAAATCAGGAATAATATTCATACCTCCTCTTATGGTTGTTATAAGTTAAGATTTTACAGCGTAGTTTGACACATAGGCATTTTCATTTATTATTGGTGGGAGTATAAACTGGTATTTCCTCTTTGGGAGGCAACTTGGTAATTGCTTAAATGGGAAGCCTAATACATCACCATTATTATTGTTGTTAAAAATTTGTAATATAATTGAGAAACACATGGACAAATTAAGAAATTTAAATTAAAAAATTTAAAATGTGCATCTTCTCTCTCAGCAATTCTGATCTAGGAATTTATCCTTCAGATATGTTCACACATATGCGTGAAACTATTTACACATGATGTTCATTTTGGCACCATTAGTAATAGCAAAGACTAAGAAAACAGAAAAATCAATTAGGAACAGATTAAGATACGTAAACTGTACTGTATGACCTCTAAGATACACGGCAAATTGAAAGAAAAGGTGCATATTATTTGTACAATTCTGCCATTTGGATATAAGAATGTGTGTGTAATACAAATATCAATACTTTTATGTACCTTAAGTATTTTTTCAGTTATATGCAAGGAACTGTTTACCACTGTTAGCATTTGGAGAAGGAGGTTGAAGAGATAATTTCTTATGCAAATAATTTTTTTAAATACAAAAGAATCAATTTTTAAAAATACTACAATATTGCATTATTGAACTAAGGAGAATTGTTAGCTACTCATATGCATTTGGATTGAGATAATCCCCCAATCCTGGTAGGCAGGACCCTTTTAGTGAAACGTAGGGGCTGTAAGAACCTGGCTGCCCATGTGGAGATCCAGAAGACGCCTCTGAGTGTCAAAGAAAGACTGAGATTCACTACATTTTTGTCAGCACAATTAGGGTTTAAAAGAAGCATCTAGAACACATTTCTGTATTTCTTTCATATTTTATGACTCTTCTTTCTAAATCCTACTATTTCTTCAGCCTCATCTCTGTATTAGCCAGCTCAGACTGCTGTTACAAAATACCATGACTGGATAGCTTAAACAAAAGGAATTTATATCTCACAGCTCTGGAGGCTAGCAAGTCCCAGATTAAGTTGCTGGCTGACAGGTTCCTGAATACCCTGGTGAGGGCCCTTTTTTTTTCCTTGTAGATGGCTGCCTCTCCCTGTGTTCACAAAGGGTGGAATTGGAGGAAGCAAGTTCTCTTAGGTCTATTCTTTTATAACGGGCACTAATCCCACAAGGGGCCACACCGTCACGACCTCATCTAAACCTGATTACCTACCAAGAGCCACATCTCCAAATACCATCACATTGGGAGTTAGGGCTTTAAGATATGAATTTGGGGGGGACACAGTTCAGTCTATAGCACTTTTATTTGTGCTAAATTAATAAGCTTAAGTTTTATAATAGGATATTAACTGTATCAGCAGCTTGTTGTTTTCTAAAATTGATGAAATTTCCTTAATTAGCCATATAGAATGCCTATAAATCCAGGTCAACTGCCTACAGTATCAGAATCTTAAGCACCTTGTTTAAATGGTGCATACTGAAAATCTGGCAGAGAGGTAGTTAAGAAAGATTGTCTTGGGTTATTCATGTATTCATTACTGTATATACTCCAAATTCTCTTAATGTTTTTCCTTAAAAAGGCCTTCCCTAAATGCAAGATGGTGCAGCCACTCTGGAAAACAGTATGGAGGTTCCTCAAAAAGTTGAAAATAGAGCTACCCTATGACCCCAGCAATTGCACTACTGGGTATTTACCCCAAAGATACAAATGTAGTGATCCAAAGGGGCACGTGCACCCCAATGTTTATAGCAGCAATGTCCACAATAGCCAAACTATGGAAAGAGCCAAGATGTCCATCAACAGATGAATGGATGAAGATGTGGTACACATACACACACACACACACACACACACACACACACAGGAATATTATGCAGCCATCAAAAAACCCTGAAATCTTGCCATTTGCAACAATGTGGATGGAACCAGAGGGTATTATGCTAAGCGAAATAAGTCTATCAGAGAAAGACAAGTATCATATGATCTCACTGATATTAGGAATTTGAGAAACAAGACAGAGGATCATAGGGGAAGGGAGGAAAAAATTAAACAAGATGAAACCAGAGAGGGAGACAAACCATAAGAGACTCTTAATCTCAGGAAACAAACTGAGGGTTGCTGGAGTGGTAGGGGGTGGGAAGGATGGGGTGGCTGGGTGATGGACATTGGGGAGGGTAATGTGCTATGGTGAGAGCTGTGAATTGTGCAAGACTAATGAATTACAGACCTGTACCTCTGAAACAAATAACACATTATATGTTAAAAAAAAAAACAAAAAAGAAGATAGTAGAAAGGGAATAATGAAGGGGGGGAAATCAGAGGGGGAGATGAACCATGAGAGACTATGGGCTCTGAGAAACAAAATGAGGGTTCTAGAGGGGAGGGGGTAGGAGGATGGGTTAGCCCAGTGATGGGTATTAAGGAAGGCATGTATTGCGTGGAGCACTGGGTGTTATATGCAAACAATGAATCATGGAACACTACATCAAAAACTAATGATGTAATGTATGGTGACTGACATAATAAAATAAAATTAAAAAAAAAAGGCTTTCCCTAATACTAGATGGAAACAAGAAGATATCCTCCACTGCTTTAACTCTTGATGGATGCTAAGAAGAAAATTAACACTGCTATCACAATTTGTAACTATTTTATTTTTATATCTTTTTTACTTTATTTTCTAACTCCTCTACAAAAATGTAAGCTCCATAAAGGCAGGGACTATGGCTATTTTGTTCACAAATATGTCCCCAAGCCCAGTACGAACACTTGCTAAATATGAACCAATGTTCTTGGATCAAGTTAGATCATAAGAAGGCTACACATCTGGACCATGACATCTTTGTCATTGCTTTTATAAACTGTCTCTCAATTGTTGGTCATGGATTTTTATCTTAGGTTGCTCTCAAAACTAACCATGCAGATTTAATTTATCTATTCATTGTGAAACCAATATTGATATTATTGATATCTTATTCCCTCTATTGTCACATAGGAGCTAGGTCTCTCCCAGGAAAGTCTTATCCCTCAAATATTTGTAGGTAATTATTTTAAATTATAAAACATTCATTAAGTATAATTAAGTTTCCATCTTAATTGCAGCTAAAAGAAAACTCCAGGTTTGATGCTCAAACATAGCCATTCTGTTGACTCTTACTGTTGGCATAGGCTTCCCCCTCTCAATTTTGGTTCTATTTGAGGAGTCTTATTGTAAATATCTCCTCCTTCTCTCTCTTTTTTTTAAGATTTTACTTATTTATTTGAGAGAGTGAATGAGTGAGAGGGAGCATGAGCCGGGGGAGGAGCAGAGGAAGAGGGAGAAGCAGACTCCCTGCAAAGCAGGAACTCAATCCTCGGACCCTGGGATCATGGGCCCAGCTGAAGGCAGACACTCAACCAACTGAGCCATCCAGGCGCCCCTCCTCCTTCTCGTTTTGAATAATTCATCTCAAATACTTTCCATATGAAGTAAAATGTGAGTATGTTAAAATGATGAAAATAAATTGCGTTGCTTTTGTGTTATTTTCCCATTTCTTTACTGCTAAGATTTGAGTCCATGACATATTTTGGTTTTTGGCTTAATATTATCAGCCTCTGGTCTCTATCTGTCCTTTCTCTTTTCTCCTGTTCCCTCCCACCAAAGACATCTTTCTTTCTCATAATACCACTGTTGCTGCCACCTCTTGTATCATGAACTATCCCATAACATCTGACAGTATACCATACACACTTGCTTCCTCAGTATGTGCCTAGCTTTGCTTCCTCTTCTTGTTCTGTGTGTAGCTTGGCTATAAATATATTCTTGGCTTCATCTTCTCTACTTTACAATACCTCTAATGCTCCTGTAACACAAACTATTACCAATATAAAATCTGTGTCATTTGTTTCTTCTTTAATAATCCTTGAAGTCCATTTACTGGTAAAAATCCTTTTAAACCTTAGGAATAATACTCATCTATCACTATACAGATTTTCTATATTTATAGATTAGATTACAATTATAGTGCCTTATTTTATTAGTTGCATTGATAAATAGCCCTACATAATTGTAAATTAAGCATTAGAAGTAGTCCCTTAGCCCTCTCTTGTCCAAACCAAAAATATAATTGTATTATATTATATAGTACATAGTATATATAAAATATATAGCACACATACACATACACATGTACATTTTCCTCCAAGTCCTTTCAGAATGATGTAACATAAGAAATTTTCCAAAAGACAAAATTAGGATGACGAAAGGCAATTAGAAACTGGAAAAACATATCATTAATTTGGCAACTGATTAACTACTTTTCTGTTGAGTAGAAGATAAGAATCCAACTCTGAGAAGAACTAAGTCTCAATCTTTGACATTGTTTCCTCAAATGTGCAGGTATTAAAAAGAATTATAATTGAACACAGCATCTCAAATTTATTACTTAGTACATAGCATAGCAGGTACAAAACTGAATTGAAGAATGAAACTAAAGAAGATATCATAGGAAAATAAAGTGGAACCTTGTAAAATTAAAGACCCCGTTTTTCATATAAATTGTTTAGTAGAAGTTACTTAACTAGGAGGGTGGAAGAAAATTGCAAAGTCTCTTTATTTTAGACATGGTTGTATTCAGTGACATGCTTCAACCTGGTAATAAATCAGCCTGGGAACCTTTTACATAAAGGGATGTCACTATAAATTAGCTTTTACATTTTATCTTAAGTGGTATCATCATAAAATATTTAATCAAGACACTAAAGCTGTCAAAGTAAGTGGATAATTTGAGACCTGGTGTGTAAAAAAGACCTGATTCTTTCATCCTTTCTTGTTATATAAATTTTGATCTGTGAATTTACCAGAAATTGCCACAGTAACAACAATAGATAACTTATTTACAAATTATAACTATAACAAATGTTTGGCAATCAGAGATGCTATTTAAATACTTTGGTTAGAAACTAACCAGAACAGACTAAATTTAAAGAAAATAACACACCAAAATGCTTTGTCTTATTTTGTTCTGAAACAAAGAAGAAGATATTCTTACCATGCAGATGGTTTTTTCCTATTCTTTCTTTTTTATTTAGGTTATCTTTCCATATATTTCTCAGTTATTTTACAGATTTGAATAATAATAATAATAATAATTTGACTTTACATACAAGATAAAAATTGATCTTTTCCACATTCTTATTAGGCAGGGAGATTAGGAAACAGATAAAGAAACTGAAGCCTAGAAGGGTCACTGGGTGTCCCTCCTGTCCTGGCTTCTTATACTTCAGAAGGCAGCATGAGCCCATCTTATGGCTACTTGTGAGGATTACCATTTTGTTTGCTTCTTCCTAGTGGAGGATCCTTGCTTTCCTTTTCAGTGGCTCTTTAACCCACAGGCTGCACCAGTTAAACTATTGCCTGCCTCAGGCTTCTTGACTTCTTCTATGACTGGTTTAGCTCTGCATTTCTGACTTTGATCTTTGACTTTACTGTTTGTTCTCTGCCTCCCTGCAACCACAGAGGCCATGAAAATCACTTCCTGCCATCTGCCCCAGTTCCTTGAGCCTATTTCAGCCAGGCCAGCTCTGTCCAGCCTCCTACCACGGGAGGAGGATTAGATAGCCTGCCTGGAGCAATGAAGTCTGGATGATAACACAAATAAAAGCACTTTTAGAATATGCCATTCAAATTGTTGAAAATGACAACTGTCACAAATTCTTAACTATTTTCGGTCATTACCAGCCTGGCTACATTGATCAAACAAATATTGTGAAGGTAGATCTGAGAATTCCTCTTACTTTTTAAAGCTGAAGTAATAAATTCCCCAGGTAAAGACTTCAAACATCTGTTGACTTAATTAGAGAAGAAATGCTTCAAGGATGAATTCTTTTCCTAAACTTTTCAACAGATGACACATCTGAAACAATAGGTAGGGAGTAGATGTGGGATAGTCTGAGTCCTAGCTTGCATTTGGCAAAACTCTGACTACAGAGTGAAACCATTAAAGATGTTGTCAGTGAGACTGATGATGTTACGCATTTTGAAATTGTCCTTGACAAATTATATAAAATGCACAATTCTTCTCCAAAGACACATCATGAATTGTAGCAAAATGTAACACATAACACATCCTTTCTCAGGGGCAAGAATTTTATTAGTTCACTGAGGCACATTCAGATTGAGTTAAGACAGATTCTGAAATAATTCTACTAAAATATGTCATTGTAAATAGGTTCAGAATCAAATGGAAAAAGAAACATGAATGAACTGAGAAGGGGTTATTTAAATAACACATGACCCTCTCCCAGTGTATGATTCCCCCTTCCATATTGGAGGGAGGAAGGTGGGCCTTGCAGAAGCAGGTCCCAAGGGTTGTGAGACCATGGATGATAAACCTGAATCCAGAGAGCCAGTCCAATGTTTTGGTCTGAGTTTCTTAAGCAGGAGTGACTTGCTTTGTCCTGTGAAGGAACCAGAGGCATATCTTCCTAGATGGACTGGGTCAAATTTCATCTCCCCTGCCCCCAACGACTGATAACTTAAAATATTATTTTGTATTAAAATAGAAATAGATATGATATATAATTTTAAATTCCCTCAACTTTTAAAATGAAGAATAAGAATTCAAAGAAATCTTGTGCTTGCATTGATTGACCACCCCTCCAACTAATGGCATGCCTTTACCTGTCTTTGACTTAAGAATACTTATATGGATATGCTGAAAAAGAACAGAAAGATAGCAAAAAAGCTGTGTATCTAAGCATGGAGTCAGAATGGACAGGCAAGGTACAACCTTAGGAAGCTTGGAGCAACTCCAGAGACCAAAGCTGAAATCCATGCAGGACTGAATAAATAAGCTAGTTCTCTTCCTTATTTCCTACCTGCCTCCTTTCCATAGAACTAAAGCAGAAAGTCATTGAGTCTCAGGGTTCAGGGAGACATTTTAGGGCTATTAAATCCAATCTTCTTATTACATAAAAATCCCACAAGAGTCTTAAGAAGTAGTTTCCAAGTGTCTTCTGGAATACTTTCAAAGACAAAGAACTCTTTACTATGTAAGGAAGCTCTTTCTACCTTCCAAGGATGTGAATTGTTTAGGAGGTACAGGATTGTTATGAACACTAGCTTCTAAAGTCAGATAGTAAGAAGAAAAATTGGCCTTAGGAATCTATTTATCCTGGCTCCTCATTCAGTGTTTTTTTTCCACAAAACTTCAGTAGAAATATTTGATTATAAATTGGTCTAAAGGAAACTGACTTGGCAGCTGTAGGGGAAGTCCTAATTTAAGCCAGAGGGAAAAGAACAAATGACATCATAGGAAGTTATGAAACCGAATTCAGTAGAGAGACAGGCTGAGTTATTGACCACAACCTAAGACAACTCATTCTTCTGCAAAAATGTCTTAAGACCCATTAGTGGAATATTTCCCCCTTTTTCCTCATTTTTCCCTCCTAAATTCGAGTTTGCAGGTGGCCCAGATACACACCATTACTGGAGGGGAAATATTTTAAAGCTATTGTCCTATTTTTAAATCAACAAAATTAAAGAATCTACAATAAATCACAAGTGATTCTAGCATTCTACAAAAGATTCTATAAAAATATCTACAAAAAATCCTACAAAAACAAAAATCACATGGGGCGCCTGGGTGGCTCAGTCGGTTAAGCGTCTGCCTTCGGCTCAGGTCATGATCCCAGGGTCCTGGGATCGAGCCCCACATCGGGCTCCCTGCTCAGCGGGGAGCCTGCTTCTCCCTCTTCCTCTGCCTGCCTGCCTGCCTACTTGTGCTCTCTCTCTCTCTCTCTCTGTCAAATAAATAAATAAAATCTTAAAAAAAAACAAAAAAAAACAAAAATCACAGTCATTCTATAATTACCTTCAATTCTAGAGCATCAACTGCATATCACTTTCCAAAAAAAAAATATATAGGACATTATTTTGAAGTGACAAAAATATTGCACTTGTAATTAAGCAATGAATTCTTCTCTCTTATCAAGGACAGAACTGTAAAGATTTTATTTGTATTTTATACATAATATCCACCACTCTAGGATATCATCATCATTCCCCTTTAATGCCATATTAACTGAAAATCTATCCAAGGATAGGATATATATGTAAGCCAACCAAATTTGGGGATTCACAGACTGACATTTAGCTCCTGCTCACCAGTCACTAAGGCTTATAGTGGAATGTGCCTGGTCTACTAATGTGCACAGAGTTCTCAGTCAAACTCTTATTAGAGAGACTAGTGAGGAAAATCATCCTATTCATACAATAGCAGAAGAGACTCTAGTGATTCAAACCTCCTTAAAGCATGACTGGACATCCTAGGATAAGCAGACGTGTGAGAAATACCATTAGCATTAAAGAGAACAAGCAAGGCCAACATATAGAAAACTGACTTGAGGGACTAATAATAATCTGAGCTATAAACTATTTTGAATTTACTTGTAAGTTCAACCACTATAATCGTCTTAAGGGGTAGATACTATATTATCCCATTTTATGGATGAAGAAATTAAGACACAATGCATCCAAGGGCATGGCCTCACATGCAGGGAACAATCTGTTCATTCTATAGTGCCCCCTGCGTGAACCCCTAGGGCCCACCTGGCTAGAATGGCTCCAGCAATTCTAAGAGAAATGAACTCAGAATGGAATTCAACCTTCTCTGCTTCAAAACAAAAAGCAGAAAGAAGCTACTTGGACTGAGAAAGCAAAGATCATGCTCAAAGCAGAAAAATTTTAAGATCACATTATTAGCAGAAAAAGATAAATACAGTCTTTTCTACAACCCCCCCCCCCAAAAAAAAGACTTTGTTACTGAACATAGTGTGGTGGAAGAACTGGAAAATAAATTATTGGTAGAAATGAGGAAGAGCAAAAATCCAGCAACAATTGGCCAAAATACATAATGATGTAGAGACTCCAGTGTTAGTTAAAGGAAGTGACACTTACACCTAATTTTTTTGAAAAGCTCAGAGAAATAATGGAACCAGTTGAAAATGCAATGAACACTTTTAAATAAGAGAAGCTGATAAATGAAGAGCTTATTAAAGAAGAGAAAATAAATATCCAGAAAAACTGACACATGGGCTTTGGGTCCCTCAGAAACAGAGAGATTTCATAGAAATGTCAAGCAAAGTTTCTATAAACAAAGTACCATCACATGCTCTTCCAAGAGAAAGACAGATTCTAAAAAATTCTTTCAACAAACAGGAAGATGACAAGGGCACTGGACTATGATGATTACTAGAACTTTGTAACAGTGAGAAACAAACATAAAGAGAAGCCTGCATTTATGGGAGAAATTCTAGAACACTACCCTGGAAGAACACAGGATGAAGTGCAACATCATGAAAAATGCTAGAAAAATTTCTGACTCTAGGAGAAAGGAAAAAAAAGTCTATTAAGAACTGGAAAACTAAAAACAGCAAAAATTTGGGGATTTTCAAGTTAAAGACAGGATATACTTATGCTTCTTCATAGTAAACAAGAAGATGATGGAAGTAAAAAGAGGAACAAAGAAGAAAATTGCCAGTTGAAGCTTGCAAAAAAACAGAAAAGCATATAAATATCAGTGAAATATGTTTCTTATATTTAAAAGAAGTTAAGAGAAAGAGAAAAATGTAGCAGAAAGAGAAAAATGAGCACTGGTGCTAGTTTAAACTAAAGTTACTATTAGAAAGTTAAGCCCAGGAAAAATAAAATAGAAGGGACTTTTGAGGCTTGAAAAGGAGACATGGGCAAAGGCAGAAACCAGGAGAAACACTGGTGATGAAATGTCCAGGTTTTAAGAAAGAGATTTACATAAACTTGTATCAAAAATTCTAGATAGGCAAAGAGGAGAGGGCAGAAAACCAAGAAAACCAGACAAATTAAGAGTGAAAACATGCTAGTAGAGATCCCTCTAGGCTTTATAAACTTATCAAAATTTGGAAAGAATGAACCAAAGATATAGGACCAACTTCTGGGCCACTTCTGCATATTCCCCACTGGGATCTTCTGACTTAGAGACAGGGACAACAGAGAACATGAGATAATGAACGTGGTATACAGTTGGTGCGAATGTTAGCAAATTCAGTTATTCTGGGAAATATTGTGACAAAACATCTTTAAATAATACTAACCTCATCAGTTAATTATTAATTGCATTATATGTGAATTGGCAGGTATGAGGTTCCATACTGACATTGCCATGAATATTTTCTATTTATATTAAGAAAATATTTAGTTTATAAGTTGGCTTATGACTGATGTAAAAGCTACTGAAGTAAGTTTACATTACAAACATTACTTTGTTTAATGCACAGCAAATTGGGAAGATTTTTGTTTCCTTATGGAATAACAAAATTAATTGGAACAAGTTCAGAGTGGTATTTTTTTAAACCAAAAATCTGTAACTTTTAGAACTTGGACGTAAGTTGGCTTGAGTAAAATAAAATGTAAAGTTTTCTTTTTAGAGTTATAAGTTCATACTTCTAATAACAAATTGATAGTTTGACAATTACTGCATTTTTGTATGATAAGCATTTTGTATTTGAAGCAAAAAAAAAAAAGAAAGAAAGAAAATGTAAAAGAAAAGAAACTAAAACACAAAGTTCCCAAAGGACACAAAACCGTTACACAGATGACATTCAAACCCAGGCTGTCTTGTTCTAGAGTCCACCCTCTTAACTACTAGCTATGCAGACCACCTCCAGGAGCAGAAAATTTTAAATAGCTAACATTCTATCTAAATATCTAATGGATACTGAGAAAGTGTTATAAATTTAAAATAAGAACAGGATACTCTGAGAAAGGAATAAACAGAAACCCAGAAAGAGTGCCTGGATGTGAAAAATGTGACTAAGTTGAATAAAACGAAAAAGGGACCAGAAAACCATTTCTCGGAGCTACCACCAGAGTAGTTCCAGGGGATTCGGTATATGGAGGACCCCAGATCTGCAGTGACTGAATCCAGCAGTCCCTGGAGCTGTTCCCACGGTTATGGAGTCAGGTTGCTGCTGCTGCTACAAAGGGGTCTGCGGTGACAGCTACTTTTGGTCCCTTGGGCCACCTAAGGACACAATCTGACAGCACCTTGCCTGCTGCACCTGCGGCATTTTTTGCCTCCTACCCTGGGGATTCCTTGTTGTTGCTGAGGAACTCGTTGGCACCAATAACTATACAACCTGCAGTTACTGAGGACTTACCCCATGGAACGATCCCTGACCAAAAGGAGACGCGACTGGGCAAATATACTCTCACCCCTCAGAGGGACTGCGTGGAGACGCAGAGCTTTCCGCTTCCTTTCCGAAGCTGTGCTGTAGGACCCAGCGCTCAGCTTTTCACGAAGCTGTGGCCTTCTCCATAATGCTCTTTCCTCTCTTTGCTCTCTTGCTTCGTACCCATTTTCTCTCTCTCCTGGTTCTCTGGCACTGCACTCCCCAGCAGTAAGCTTTTACCTCAGGTGCTGTCTTCTAGGAGATCCAGTCCGTGACAATAGTCTTCGAGAAGGGCAGAATCGATCCTGAGGCGTTACAGCCAGGACCACGCTTCCCAGAAGAAGCCTCATCTCGCGGCATCTCGGCCGTTCTGAGGCAGGCAGGGGAGCCCTGGGATGAGAAACACCTGAGTGCCCGGGTACCAGAGGCACCTGCGCTCCTCTGTAAGGGGTCTGGCTCACGCCATCTATCAGCCAAACCCCAGTGCTCATGCAAGCCTCGGCTCCTCTTGCCCCCTTAGAGTCACAGGGCAGCCGGCCTTGCCCCAGGGGCCCGGCCAGGTGTGGGGAACGGGCTCTGGCCCAAAGGCTGTGCAGGAGCCAACCACTGAGGCCAGATGCAGGGCGGGAACTGTGCCTATGTGGGCTGGAAATCTACAGACTTCCAGGAAGGCTCACCAAGTGCCCAGAAAATGAATGTAAAAGACCATTTCCTAGACAAATCAGCAGGAGATGCTGAGCAATAAACAAGAACAACAAGTAAACAGAAGATCGTAAAAGCTTCAACGGAAAAAAAATATGTCATTTACAAAGGAACAAAAATCAGTCTGGCATGAGCACCGCTGGAGTCTAGAAAACAGGGGAGCAATGCCTTCAAGGATTACAGTCGTCAAACTGCCAGCCAGGGTGAAAGCAAAACAAAGAAAAAATTCAGACATGTAAAGAATTAGATAATTTACCCCATACACATTTTTTTAAAAGAAGTTACCCAAGACTGTACTCCAGGAAAAGAGGCATAGTCAAGAAAAAAAGAAGACAGACTGAGGAGACAGTGATTTCCACTTGGTAGGGCAAAAAAGAGAAGTTCTAGGATCACAGGTAACCAGACAGCTAAGAACAAAACCAGCCAGATTGGAACAGGAGAATGGAAGTCTGGGTAAAAAAGGACGCTGCATGGACTAGTATGATGTAGAGTCTGAAAATGTTGAAGGAGATGATCAAGGCAAATGCTATAAGAAATCAAGAAAGCAATTTAAAATTTTAGGGAAAATACATAAGAAAGTCACTATCGAAAGATGAAGGAAGGGACGCCTGGGTGGCTCAGTCGTTAAGCGTCTGCCTTCGGCTCAGGTCATGATCCCAGGGTCCTGGGATGGAGCCCCGCATCGGGCTCCCTGCTCGGCGGGAAGCCTGCTTCTCCCTTTCCCGCTCCCCCTGCTTGTGTTCCCTCTCTCTCTGTCAAATAAATAGAATCTTTAAAAAAAAATAAAAAAGAATAAAGATGAAGGAAATTGTAATGTTACATAATTTTAAATAATTGGGGAGTATAAGAGAAGTTAATCCATTTGACCTCGATGCTTGGAATTGTCCAGCAGTGGCATAGGGTCATGAAATCAGGGAAGGAAGTGTAATTCCAGCCCACTATTTGGCAACATTATAATTTCCTTCCTAGTGGACAGTATTTACAGAGTACTAGTAATAGAATGCTGTTTGTTGGTTTCCATCGTTTAGCATGAATCTATATATAAAGCAAGAGAGATTTGGGTATGGTAGAAGGATAAAGTGTAATGATAAAGTCCAAGTGCAACTGATACAAGATAGGAGGTGGGAGGAGAGGGATGAAAGGAATGTTCATATTCTTATTTTACCAAATGGGGAAACAAGAAATACTGTTGAAGGTGGATGGAAAATTCAACCACGAGAATTAATAGATTACTTTGGGATAGAGTTCAATGACAAGTGAAGAGGGTTACCTAGGATAGAATCCCAAAGAATATCAAAAGTTAAAAAAAAAAAAAGCGAGACAGTAAGCACAAACACCTGGAAGTCACAAAAAGGAAGGCAGAAGAGCGAATGAAGAAGGTGTTGTGACAAGGAAGTCTTGGGGACAGGCTGAGCTCAACCGCAACAACTGCTGCTGAGGTCAAGCAAGATCAGGGCTGGGTGTGTCCTTTGCATTTGGCGGCAGGGGGAAGAATGATGGGAGCTGTAGCCACAGAGCAGTGTGTTGACAAAGAAAGTGAGGCACAGTAGCAACAGGTTTGGGTGATGCTACAGCTTGGGAGTGAAGGAGAGGAAAGGAAAAGGGTAGCAAACAAACAGTGACATTGGATCACAGGACCATTTCGGAGTTGTCAGGCATAAAGGGGGTTGGACACATTCAAATGCTGATTGGAAGTGGGTGGTGAAGAGGGAGGGGTTGATCCGGAAGGATACGACTGGCGGTAGACTCCAGAGACTAGAGAACGTTGTCCACAGAACAAGGCACTTCCTCCTCTGCAGGGGGAATTACAGTTAGATGTGTAGCAGGCAGGAATTTGGGGAAGTTCCTGCCTGACGGCTTCTAATTCCTTTATGAAGAAAGAAGCCTGCCCGTGTCTGCTGAAGGAGAACAAGCAAGCAGATTAGGACTTGCTTTATTGTGTGATTTTTCTTCAGTATTCAACAATCCAGGGCAGAGGCAAGGCAGGGGGAGAGCTGAGTCCATTCAGGATTGGGGTTTTGCCAGGTGGGTGCAAAAGGTGCATAGGTATTTTCTGGGAGCGAAAAGGGAGGAAGGCAGGGACAGGCCAATTAGCAAAAGGCTAATTTGTCAAAAGCTAATTTTGCAAATAGTGAAAAGAATTTCAGTTCTGTAATGAAATAAACTTTTTTAATGGAAAGCAGGAAACAAGAGGGTCATAAGTTGCACTTTGAATAACGAACCCAACACAAATAATGTTTACATTCAGGATTTATTAACCGAACTTGGGCTAGAGGAAAGCCCTGAATGCCCTCTCCTAAAGCTGGGCAATTGAAAATTCCAGAATGTAGGGATTCTCTCCTACTTAAGCTCAGCCTTTGCAGACAATAGAGAAGCATCCTAGAGAAATAGGCCCAGCTCACTTGAAGAAGCCTCGTGTTTAGGTGCCAATTGGGGCAGGAAACATCTGAATGTAAACTTCTTTGGAACTATTCCACTGTGATGGGAAAGATGCATGAAAATGTGGACTATTCTAGAAAAGGGCTTGATATTCCTGGAGGCAGCCAACTGGGCATTGTGCTTCCCTGGCCTCAGCTCTGCTCAGCTTTTCTGGAATGGCATTTTGGCAGCTCAAGTCCCTTCATCAGGCATCTGTGGGACTTCAGTGATGGTGCTGGCTCAGGAAGAGAGCTATGCCAGGTGATGATGAACTTCGGTCCAAAGACACTATGAGTTTGCAGTGACTGCAGGAGCTGCTTTTGACTCAGGTCCTCTAAGAAGGTCTAACAGTCAGGATTCGGTGGCATGAAAACAAAGAGCTCCCCATATTAGGGGATGTTGAGGGATACAGGGCATTTCTGAAGATGATGAGATGTGTAGTGGTGCTCACTGCTGCCATAGACCTCGTAAAATAGACCTGACCAAAGTCTATTATTAGAGATTAATTTCAGCCTCTTTTCTTTGTTCGCTACTATTGCCTGCAAGCTCAAGAGCATCATTTAGCAATACACTGACGCATGCTTTTTGTACCAGAGGTGAGGCTGAGAGGAGAAGGGAAATGGGGACTTATTCAAGTCCAAGGATTCTTATTCATTAGGGCGCAGGGTCTATTTCCTTTCTTCTTTTTCTTCTGAAACCTCACATTATCTGGCTGGGTCTCCTCTGAGATTTTTATCTCCTTTCACTTTGAACTATAGTTATTTATTTAAATGTCATCTCCTCTTACGCTTTTGGCCAGATTTTGCAAAATGGCTGTGGTGGGTACATTTGACCTGCAGGTATTTTTTTTTCCTTTTACCTCACATAGAACTTTAAAAAACAAAAAACCTAGAACTGGTTACCAGATATAAAATTTAGAAGCCTTTACATAAAAATGTGGATTTGTAACTTCTCTTAAAATATCAGAGGATCTGCAGCACTAGCTACAGTTTCCCACGTCTGAAGCTGAGTAGTAGCTGCCCCTTTAATTAGAGCATGCACTTTCCAGGACACCCCAGTCCCCACCCAGGTGCTTTGCCTACCTGTAATGCCTTTTTTTTGCCTCTGGAAATCTTGAGACTAGTTAGGAAAATATGATTGTAGATTGAGTGTGAGTCAGTAAGAACTTGGACTGCTCCAAGTGGTAGCTGGGAAGAACACAAGAAAGAGAGTATAAAGGATGAATTGTCAGCATTTAGTGACTGATCCAGTATGGGTTGACAAGAAAGGAGTTGTGACCCTGAGTGGCCAGTGGAGTGATGATGTTTATAGTAAGTATGGTTGGTAGCCAGTCAGATGCTTTTTACCAGAGGGTGCACACATTCCCCAGCTGCTTCGAGAGTTGGTTGGTAACTACTTGCAGTTGCCCCCTTCTCCAGAAAATCGCCATCCATGAAAGGAATGAGAACACTAACACTGAGAGGTTACACATAGCATTCTCTGGGGAGATGGCAGCACAAAGTCAATGATTCACTCACATGGATGTACAGAACACAGACCTTCTTGCCTCAAGATGGGATCAACTCAGTGGTATAATTTATGCTTCACAGATCCCCACAAATCAGGCAGAAGCTGGATTCCAGTTGGGACCACAGCCTTATTTAGTTTCCTTCTCTGAATCTCACTTGCTTCATTCTATTTTTTTTTTTTTTAAGATTTATTTGTTTGTTTTGCGGGGGAGGGGAAGAGGGAGAGAGAGAATCCCAAGCTGACTCCCCACTGAGCATGGAACCTTATGCGAGGTTCTATCCCACAACTCTGAGATCATGACCTGAGCAGAAATCAAGAGTCAGTCACTTAACTGACTGAACCACGTAGGCGCCCCTGCTTTACTCCTTTTATCCTGAGAGTGCTTTCTCAATAAATCATGAACACCAGAATCTCAGTAAATTAGGTACTTCTTGGGAACCCAGCCTTAGATAGTTTTCATAACAGAATTATGTAGCTTAAAACTTGGGAAATGGCTAACAGTGGGGAGATACGATCTAGGAGTTCCTCCCCATAGGGATTCTTTTATAATCATGGTTTTATCTCTAGCTCCACAGCACAGGGCCCAGCATATACATTGTGCAGCAAATTTTATTTTGTTTGTCAAATGAATTTGATTTGGAGTCTATTGAGTTTGAAGCAGCAGCAGGGCATCCGTTGTGAGATACAGTACATGGGCGCAGGAAAGTGATTGTGGTTGGATATTTAGGACTTTCACTGGGAGAGAAACAATTCAAGAAGGAGGCAGTAACTAGTGTCAAGTCCAAATAAAATCTTGAGTCTTTTCAACATAAAGCTGCCAGTATTTGTCTTTACCTCAATTAGGTACATAACTCCAATTACTCTAGATCAATGATTTACAATCCTTTAGTAATGTTTAGGCAAAATTCCAATTAGTGAGTTTTGCTCACTACTAGTAAGTAGGTCCAGTGGAAAAGATTAACATTCCATAGGAGAAATACTTGTGGATTTTGATTATTTCTTCTGTATTCTATTCCCAAACAATTGAGTGAGCCATCTGAGATTCTTTTAGGACAAGGAAGTGTGCAAAATAAATAAAGTAATCAAGTGTTTATGGTACTTACACTTAAGAGATTTATGCCTATCTCTCTTCATTACATTAATTATATTTTAAAAATTAAAAAAAACCAGACAAAAGCATCCAGATATTCCTAAGGTTACACTACTTATTTTTTCA
This sequence comes from Callorhinus ursinus, assembly GCF_003265705.2. NCBI lineage: Eukaryota > Metazoa > Chordata > Mammalia > Carnivora > Otariidae > Callorhinus > Callorhinus ursinus. Next base: position 24,599,353 of record NW_027397084.1, read on the forward strand.
AATACAAGTTTCCAATATCCTAAGGAGGGTGGTTTTGAGTGCTTTAAATCTTGGTTGTCTAATTTCATCCTACAAACTGTAATTATAGCTCTTTATAACATGCTAAATAATTCCTCCCCAACTGGATGTTTATACCTTTCAAATATTTATAGACTGTCATCATTCCTTAGTCATCTCATTGCAAAGTTGCACATATTTTGTTCCTATAATATTTTTCATAAATCAATTTCCTCAATACTAAGCTGCTTTTCTTAGTTCTCCATTCAATTTGTTTCCATCCTTTTAATAAAGCGCTAGTCAAAGTTAAATGAGATACTTTTGGCTCAATTTATCCTAAGGTTGTTTGAGAGGGTTTAAAATTTCCTCACCTGGGGCACCTGGGTGGCTCAGTTGGTTAAGCGACTGCCTTAGGCTCAGGTTATTATCCGGGAGTCCCAGGATCGAGTCCCGCATCAGGCTCCCTGCTCAGCGGGGAGTCTGCTTCTCCCTCTGACCCTATTCCCGCTCATGCTCTCTCTCTATCATTCTCTCTCTCTCAATAAATAAAAAAAAATAAATAAAAATCTTAAAAAAAAGAATAGTGCTGACTTTATCAGTGTTTTTTATCATTTTACTTTGAAAAGTCCTAACTAATTTCCCATGTAATGGCACTCAAAAATCTCCGTGCCATTACTGTTTCTTCACTGATCATTGAATAGGCAGGAATTAAATGAATTCAGAATATATTTCTATAATTTGCTTCTTATTATGCAATATTGAATCACACTTCCAGCTTCTTAATATACATAAACTGTTATTATTTCTCATTGTCCCTCCAAATCAGTAATATCTGGAAACTTAAAATATATTATTTTCATTCTAGATTGTTCAGAAAGATATTAAATTATTTCTTGCAACTGCATTTTTAGTCTTGCAACATAATTATTTCTTTCCAATCAATGTTTCAGTTGACTTGGCTGTGTCATTAAGACGACAATTTATTAAGAGAGTTCCTTTTGCTTATTATATCTTAAGCATATCCCCCTGTTGCTGGAATACTATACATATATCCTAAGTGTAACAGAGATGTAAAAATAATCTGAAATGCTCAATATTTCCTTCTTCCAGTAACATCACTGCTCAACAACCATTTCCTATACTTATATATTTCAAGTTTTAAAACATTTCATTTCCCTTTTTCAGTTTAAAAGCTTCATCTGGCTTCCTAGTGCCATCTGGGTAGTAACGTGGGTGTGGCCCCTGCAGGGCCCACTCAGTCTGACCCGGCTCCGCTGCCCTGTTTTCAGCTCTTTTCAGTCAGGCCCGTGAGCCTGTTCTCTACCACACACAATGGATTTCTGTGAAGACTTTAGAAGGATCCCCACAGAATTAATTCTTCCCTCTCCCAGCACTTGTTGCCTTAATTTGTGCCTCTGTAGAAGCCCTTGTTTCACTGAATGAAACCTTTACTATTATTTGTATACAGCTGTCTCCCACACATCATTATGTGAATTTGCTTTTCTTTACCTGGTGCCTCACAGGAGAAGTACTTAAAAAATGTCGAATAACGGCAACTCCAGATTTTCTACCTCCACAGGGTTTTGGGTGGTAGTCCAGCTGGAGAGAGAGCTGGAAACTAGGAGACCTGTCCTAAAGCCGTATCCCTAGGGCAAAACACGACATTTACGTAGACTGCTTATTTGGGAATGGCTCTGGGTGACTCGATAGAGGTCATGAGGGGTTACAAACTTCTGTGCACCCGTTGGTGTTGGAAGCAATCTGGAAGGAAGGAAATGAGGACAGTCAGGCTCATAATGGTGAAATGCCTTGCAGAAGTCACCCTGTGATTGACTGGATTAAAAATCATGGGATCGTGTTTTCACTCATGGTTTTTTTTCCCATGATTCATTATTCTGTTTTGCTTGGGTGTTTCTCTTAATGCCTAATTCCTATCTCAGAATGACATCAGGCAGAGCAGATGACATTTTTCTACCCTCATGTAGCCTGTTTGGAAGATAGAATCACCTTCTCCCATCTTGGCCCCATATTAATCAGCATTTAGTCAGAAAAATAGAAACCACTCTAGGTTTTTCAAACAGAGGGGACTTTATACAAGGCATTGTATAACAGTGTAGAACAGCCTGATGGAGCAAAAGGCAGAAGGTGGGGTAAGAAGAGTTAGTGACTACAAGAAGTCACCACCAGCCCCGGCTGGAGGAACACAGGAAAGAGGCAGTGTTGCCAGACCCAGGGTGATGCTCACCGTGGACATTCCTAGGGGCCAAAAACCACACCGCCGACAAATCCATTGTTATTACTGCCGCAGCTGCTGAAGGCCAACGAGGCGCACAGCCAGCTGGCTTCATGGCTGCTCTTTTGCTGCTTTAACTGTGGATGGTGCTGGAGCTGCAGCCATCAGCCTCAGTCCACAAGGCCAAAAGGCCACTGAAGCCTGAGACCTACCACTGCTGTCAAAAATAGAATTTGTTAAAAATAAGATAACTTTTTTTCCTTTCCTTCAGCTTTCTGATCTTCTGCTAGTGCCTCTTTTTGGAAGAACTTATCCAGAAGTCATCTGGCTGAGAAATCAGAGAAATTTAATTTCCAGTGTTTTAGGCCTAGAATGTGACAAGGTAGAAAAGAAACAGAAAAATGGGCAAATGGGTGTCACACACCCCTAATTCCACCAAATCTCTGGCATAATTCCAATTCCCTATTCTTTCCATCCATGAAATAATAGCAGCTTAAGTTTAAATATCAATACAATAAACTTGATAACCAGGTACAAGTAGTTTTGGGGAGTACAAAATTTCCAGTTATCTCTTTAGATCAGTGCTTCCTACAATGTATTCTACAGAATACATTCTGAAGAAATATCTGTCAGTCCCATGAGTTTGGGAAACTTTCTGCACTTTATACCCACCCTTGGGATTGCACACTTCATATTAGTACATGGAAGTCTCTGAGAAGTTCATTAGTCCCAACTGAAGTCGACATTTTTGACTTTGTAATTGGTATGCATTAGTGACAAAAATGGTCACAGTCCCTGACACCTGTAGTTTAGGAGGGAGATGGAGGGAATAAAGTAAGCAGAGAAATCTGTGTGTGTGTATTTGTGTATGTGTGTGTAATTCAGGTAAGGGTTATGAATGAAACAAATAGGATGCAGTGTTAGAAAATATTATAAAGGGAGATGGACCTTATTGGATAGCTTGTTTGGTGCAGGCTCTTTGAGGAAGTTACATTTTAGCTGAGACCTTAAAGAGTGGATGGAATCAGTCATAACAGAGAGTACATCAACACATGGCCCCTCAGTAGCCTATGGATCATCCCCGTCAGCAAACTGCTCTGGAACCCTAGTGAGATCTGTCCAGAAATTGAGAATAAGCATTTGAAATATTTATAGTAATTTGATAGACTACCTTTATGGCATTAACTCTGAAAATAAAACATATTTCTTTTATTTTTTTTCTAGTAGTTGATTTTTACTCTATTTTAGAAAGTATCATTCCATGGTAGATTGAAGAAGAAAAGATCTGATCCTTCACTGCAGATAATTCAAGAAACTCTGCTTTAGTAGAAGTAAACTTTGGTTGCAAAAGCTCTAAAGAAGGAAAGAGGTAGCTGAGTTTGACAGGAGGCTCATGACTGAATGTGTAGTTGTGTGTAGAGCTTTGAGGATAAAAAATAAATAAATAAAGTGACTGGATTTTATTTCAAACGCAGTAGGAATCTACTGAAGAATTTTAAATAATTTAAACAGATGCATGATATGATTTAGATATTTAAAACAACCATTCTAACTGCTTTATGAAGAACCAGCTAAAATGAAATAAAGAGTGTAAAATTATGCTGATTGGCTTGGAAGCTTTCAGAAGTTTCTGGAGAGATGATGATGGCTTAGACGTGGCCGTGATGGACAGGAGGGGGCTAACTGGGGGAGAATTGGAAGACAATTGGCACATGACTCCCTGAGGAGTTGGAGGCAAATGGGAGAGAGGGCTAGGAAGGGAGGGGGCACAGGAAGAGGCTGAAGCTTCTCTGGGGAGAAGATAAGGCTAGAGGTATACATTCAGGGATCAGCAATATTTCATTTCCATAGCTATAAGGACTAGATAATATTGAAGAAAATGCAAAGGGAAGAGTTGAGAGCTCAGGATTAGACCCTAAAGAGTAACTTTGGTCTTTTTAAGGCCCTGGGGAGTCCAGCTGGAAGAGAACTAATTACCTCAAGGGCATGTTAATTCTTAGACATTCAGATTTGTGTCTAGATGTCACTAATATTAAATTCCATTCAGTAAAATTACTGAGCACCTATACTATTTAGAAGCTGATGGAGGTGTTGTAAAAGATAAAAGCCAAGCAAGACTGTTAAGAGCTTGCTATCTGGAAGGACATCTAGAATAGCTACACAAGTATAAGAGTTGGACTGTAAGTGCTGTAAGAAAATATAAATTGAAATGGGAATCTGGAAACCTTCATGGGGGAGGTGGCACTGAGCTGGTCTTAAAGGAGGTGCATGAATTTGAGTCAATAAAAAGTATTTAATATGTGTATATACATATACATGTATATATAATGTATAATATTAGCCGCATGCATACACACACATATTTATTTCTACATCTTTTTGGTACATATATAGTATGTATATATGTACACACACAGTAATAACTATGTATAGTGTGTATATAAATACTCTAAAACCTATATATATGTATATGTACTATATAGTGTACACACACACACACACACACACGCACTAAAATTATGAGTTCATAGCTCCATTCCAATTCAAATCCAGTACTACAGTGTTTATTCTTTCTCTGACAGAAACCTGGCTTTCAGAGTTTATATTTCTTTTCTTTTTTTAATTAAAATTTTAGTTAACATAGAGTGCAATATTGGTTTCTGGAGTAGAATTCAGTGATTCATCACTTACATACAACACCCAGTGCTCATCACAAGGACCCTCTTTAACACCCATCACCCATCTAGCCCATCCCCCACCCACCTCCCTCCAGCAACCCTCAGTTGGTTCTCTATTGTTAAGAGTCTCTTGGGGCCCCTGGGTGGCTCAGTCAGTTAAGCATCTGCCTTCGGCTCAGGTCATGATCTTATGGCACTGGGATGGAGCTCCGTATCAGTCTCCCTGCTCAGCAGGGAGTCTGCTTTTCTCTCTCCCCCTGCCCCTCCACCCTGCTCATGCTCTCTCTCTCTCGCTTACTCTTTCTCAAATAAATAAAATCTTTTTTAAAAAAAAAGAGTCTCTTATTGTTTGTTTCCCTCTCTCTTTTTCTCCCTCCTTCCTATATGTTCATCTTTTTTCTTTCTTAAAGTTCACATATGAGTGAGATCATATGGTAATTATCTTTCTCTGACTGAGTTATATTTCATTTTGTACAATAGATTCTAGGTCCAGCCACGTTATAGCAAATGGCAAGATTTCATTCTTTTTGATAGCTGAATAATATTCCTGTGTGTGTGTGTGTACCACGTCTTCTTTACCCATCAGTCAATGGACATTTGGGGTCTCTCCATCGTTTGGTTATTGTTGATAATGCTATCAACATCGGGGTGCGTGTACCTCTTCAGATCTGTATTTTTGTATTCTTTGGGTAAATACCTAGTAGGACAATTGCTGGATCATAGGGTAGGGCTACTTTTGATTTCTTGAGAAACCTCCATACTGTTCTCCAGAGTGGCTGCACCAGTTTACATTCCCACTAACAGTGCAAGACGGTTCCCCTTTCTCTGCATCCTCACAACACCTGTTTTTTCTTGTGTTGTTAATTATAGCTATTCTGACAGGTGTGAGGTGGTATCTCATTATGGTTTTGATTTGTATTTCCTTGAGGATGAGTGATGTTGAACATCTTCTCAAGTGTCTGTTAGCCATCTGGATGTTTTCTTTGGAAAAATACCTATCCATGTCTTTTGCCCATTTCTTAACTGTATTATTTGTTTTTTGGGTATAGAGTTTAATAACTTCTTTATAGATTTTGGCTACTAACCCTTTATCAGATATTTTTTGCAAATATCTTCTCCCATGCCATAGGCTGCCTTTTAGTCTTATTGATTGTTTCCTTCATTATGCAGAAGACTTTTATCTAGATGAAGTCCAAATAGTTCATTTTTGCTTTTGTTTCTCTTGCCTCTGGCAACGTGTCTAATAAGAACTTGCAATGGCCGAGGTCAAAGAGGTTGCTGCCTATACTCTCCTCTAGGATTTTGATGGTTTCTTATTTCACATTTAGGTCTTTCATCCACTTTGAATTTATTTTTGTGTATGGTGTAAGAGAATGGTCCAGTTTCATTCTTCTGTATATTGCTGTCCAGTTTTCTCAACACCATTTGTTGAAGAGACTGCGTTTTTTCCATCAGATATTTTTTCCGCTTTGTTGAAGATTAGTTAACCATATAGTTGTGGGTCCATTTCTGGGTTCTCTATTCTTTTTTTGTGTCTGTTTTTGTGCCAGTATCATATTGTCTTGATGACTACAGCTTTGTAATAGGCTTGAAGTCTGGCGTGCCACCAGTTTTATTATTTTTTTTCAGGATTGCTTTGGCTATTCTTTTGTGGTTCCATACAAATTTTAGGACTGTTTGTTCTAGTTCTGTGAAAAATGCTGGTGGTATTTTGATAGGGATTTCACTAAATGTGTAGATTTCTTTGGGTAGTATAGATATTTTAACAATATTGGTTCTTCCAGTCCATGAGCATGGAATGCCTTTCCATTTCTTTGTGTCCTCCTCAATTTCTTTCATCAATATTCTATAGTTTTCAGAGTACAGATCTTTTACCTCTTTAGTTAGGTTTATTCCTAGGTATCTTATTGGTTTTGGTATAATTACAAATGGGATCGATTCCTTGATTTCTTTTTCTGCTGCTTTGTTCTTGGTGTATAGAAATGCAACAGAACTTCCAACAGACCAAAATATGCCCAAAATCTAGTGTGTGGCACTGATCTATGCACTAGACTGATCATATTTGATCATATTCTGTTTTTTTTGTTCTGTTCTGATTTTGTTTGTTTTTACCTTTTTCTTTTCCTTTTTTTTTTCTCTTTCTTTTTTCTTTCTTTCCCTTTCTTTTTCCCTGGTTTCAGGCCTTTTCTGATTTGTATAGAGTATATTTGCTGGGGACGTTGTTAACCTGTTAGCATTTTGTTCTCTCATTCATTTATTCTCCTCTGGACAAAATGACAAGGCGAAAAAAATCACCTCAGCAAAAAGAACAAGAGGTAGTACCGTCTGCCAGGGACCTACTCAATATGGACATTAGTATGATGTCGGACCTAGAGTTCAGAATCATGACTTTAAAGATACTAGCTGGGCTTGAAAAAAGTGTGGAAGTTATTAGAGAAACCCTTTCTGGAGAAATAAAAGAACTAAAATCTAACCAAGTTGAAATCAAAAAGGCTATTAATGAGGTGCAATAAAAAATGGGGGCCCTAACTGCTAGGATAAATGAGGCAGAAGAGAGAATCAGTGATATAGAAGACCAAATGATGGAAAATAAAGAGGCTGAGAAAAAGAGAGATAAACAACTACAGGATCACGAGGGCAGTATTCGAGAGATAAGCGATACCATAAAACAAAACAACATTAGAATAATTGGGATCCCAGAAGAAGAAGAAAGAGAGAGAGGGGCAAAAGGTATATTGGAGCAAATAATAGCAGAGAACTTCCCTAATGTGGGGAAGGAAACAGGCATCAAAATTCAGGAGGCACAGAGAACACCTCTCAAAATCAATAAAAATAGGTCAACACCCCAACATCTAATAGTAAAACTCATGAGTCTCAGAGACAAAGAGAAAATCTTGAAAGCAGCTCAGGAAAAGAGATATGTAACCTACAATGGTAGAAACATTAGATTGGCAACAAAGCTATCCACAGAGACCTGGCAGGTCAGAAAGGACTGGCATGATATCTTCAGAGCACTAAACGAGAAAAATATGCAGCCAAGAGTACTATATCCAGCTAGGCTGTCATTGAAAATAAAAGGAGAGATAAAAAGCTACCAGAACAAACAAAAACTAAAGGAATTTGCAAACATGAAACCAGCCCTCCAAGAAATATTGAAAGGGGTCCTCTAATCAAAGAGAAAGCCTAAAAGCAGCATAGACCAGAAAGGAACATAGACAATATACAGTAACAGTCACCTTACAGGCAATACAATGGCAACAAATTCATACCTTTTAATAGTTACCCTGAATGTAAATGGGCTAAATGCCCCAATCAAAAGACACAGGCTATCAGATTGGATTAAAAAACAAGACCCATCAATATGCTGTCGGCAAGAGACTCATTTTAGACCCAAAGACTCCCCCGATTGAAAGTGAGGGGTTGGAAAACAATTTACCATGCTAATGAACACCAAAAGAAATCTGGGGTGGCAATCCTTATGTCAGACAAATTAGATTTTAAAACAATGACTGTAATAAGAGATGAAGAAGGACACTATATCCTACTTAAAGGGTCTATCCAACAAGAAGATCTAACAATTGTAAATATCTATGCCCCTAACATGGGAACAGCCAATTATATAAGGCAATTAATAACAAAAGCAAAGAAACACATTGACAACAATACAATAATAGTGGGGGACTTTAACACCCCCCTCACTGAAATGGACAGATCCTCTAAGCAAAAGATCAACAAGGAAATAAACACTTTAAATGAAACACTGGACCAAATGGACTTCACAGACATATTCAGAACATTCCATCCCAAGGCAATGGAATACACATTCTTCTCTAGTGCCCATGGAACATTCTCCAGAATTGATCACATCCTAGGTCACAAATCAGGTCTCAACCAGTACCAAAAGATTGGGATTATTCCCTGCATATTTTCAGACCACATGCTTTGAAACTAGAACTCAATCACAAGAGGAAGGTCGGAAAGAACTCAAATACATGGAGGCTAAAGGGCATCCTACTAAAGAATGAATGGGTCAACCAGGAAATTAAAGAAGAATTAAAAAAATTCATGGAAACCAATGAAAATGAAAACACAACTCTTCAAACTCTTTGGGATACAGCAAAGGCAGTCCTAAGAGGAAAGTATATAGCAATACAAGCCTTTCTCAAGAAACAAGAAAGGTCTCAAATACACAACCGAACCCTACACCTAAAGGAGCTAGAGAAAAAACAGCAAATAAAGCCTAAACCCAGCAAGAGAAGAGAGATAGTAAAGATCAGAGCAGAAATCAATGAAATAGAAACCAAAAGAACAGTAGAACAGATCAACGAAACTAGGAACTGGTTCTTTGAAAGAATTAACAAGATTGATAAACCCCTGGCCAGACTTATCAAAAAGAAAAGAGGAATGACCCAAATCAACAGAATCATGAATGAAAGAGGAGACATCACAACCAACACCAAAGAAATACAAACAATTATAAGAACAGATTATGAGCAACTCTATGGCATCAAATTTAGATGACCTGGAAGAAATGGGTGCATTCCTAGAGATGTATCAACTACCAAAATTGAAGCAGGAAGAAATAGAAAACCTGAACAGACCTATAACCACTAAGGAAATTGAAGCAGTCATCAAAAATCTCCTAACAAACAAAAGCCCAGGGCCAGATGGCTTCCCAGGGGAATTCTATCAAACATTTAAAGAAGAATTAATACCTATTCTCCTGAAACTGTTCCAAAAAATAGAAATGGAAGGAAAACTTCCAAACTCATTTTATGAGGCCACCATTACCTTGATCCCACAACCAGACAAAGACCCCATCAAAAAGGAGAATTACAGACCAATATCTTTGATGAACATGGATGCAAAAATTCTCACCACAATACTAGCCAATAGGATCCAACAGTACATGAAAAGGATTATTCTCCACGACCAAGTGGGATTTATCCCTGGGCTGCAAGGCTGGTTCAACACCCGCAAATCAATCAACGTGATACAATACATTAACAAAAGAAAGAACAAGAATCATATGATCCTCTCAATAGATGCAGAAAAAGCATTTGACAAAGTACAGCATCCTTTCTTGATCAAAACTCTTCAGAGTATAGGGATAGAGGGCACATACCTCAATATCATAAAAGCCATCTATGAAAAACCTACAGCGAATATCTGTAAAGCTGAGAGCTTTCCCCCTAAGGTCAGGAATGCGGCAGGGATGTCCACTATCACCACTGCTATTCAACATAGTATTAGAAGTCCTAGCCACAGCAATCAGACAACAAAAAGAAATCAAAGGCATTCAAATCGGCAAAGAGGAAGTCAAACTCTCACTCTTTGCAGATGATATGATACTTTATGTGGAAAACCCAAAAGACTCTACCCCAAAACTGCTAGAACTCATACAGGAATTCAGTCAAGTGGCAGGATATAAAATCAATGCAAAGAAATCAGTGGCATTCCTATACACCAACAACAAGACAGAAGAGAGACAAATGAAGGAGTCGATCCCATTTACAATTGCACCCAAAACCATAAGATACCTAGGAATAAATCTAACCAAAGAGGCAAAGGATCTGTACTCAGAAAACTATAAAATACTCATGAAAGAGATTGAAGAAGACACAAAGAAATGGAAAAATGATCTATGCTCATGGATTGGGAGAACAAACATTGTGAAGATGTCAAAGCTACCTAGAGCAATCTACACATTCAATGCAATCCCCATCAAAATACCATCCACTTTTTTCAAAGAAATGGAACAAATAATCCTAAAATTTGTATGGAACCAGAAGAGACCCCGAATATCCAGAGGAATATTGAAAAAGAAAAGCAAAGCTGGCGGCATCACAATTCCAGACTTCCAGCTCTACTACAAAGCTGTCATCATCAAGACAATGTGGTACTGGCACAAAAACAGACACATAGATCAATGGAACAGAATAGAGAGCCCAGAAATGGACCCTCAACTCTATGGTCAACTCATCTTTGACAAAGCAGGAAATAATGTCCAATGAAAAAAAGACAGTCTCTTCAACAAATGATGATGGGAAAATTGGACAGCCCCATGCAGAAGAATGAAATAGGACCATTTCCTTACACCACACACAAAAATAGACTCCAAATGATTGAAAGACCTAAACGTGAGGCAGGAGTCCATCAACATCCTAAAGGAGAACACAGGCAGCAACCTCTTCGACCTCAGCCGCAGCAACGTCTTCCTAAAAACATCACCAAAGGCAAGGGAAGCAAGGGCAAAAATAAACTATTGGGACTTCATCAAGATAAAAAGCTTTTGCACAGCAAAAGAAACAGTCCACAAAACCAAAAGACAACTGACAGAATGGGAGAAAATATTTGCAAATGACATATCAGATAAAGGGCTAATATCCAAAATCTATAAAGAACTTATCAAACTCAAGACCCAAAGAACAAATAATCCAATCAAGAAATGGGCAGAAGACATGAACAGACATTTTTCCAAAGAAGACATCCAAATGGCCAACAGACACATGAAAAAGTGTTCAACATCGCTTGGCATCAGGGAAATCCAAATCAAAACCTCAATGAGATACCACCTCACACCAGTCAGAATGGCTAAAATTAACATGTCAGGAAACGAGAGATGTTGGCGGGGATGCGGAGAAAGGGGAACCCTCCTACACTGTTGGTGGGAATGCAAGTTGTTGCAACCCCTTTGGAAAACAGTATGGCGGTTCCTCAAACAGCTGAAAATAGGGCTACCATACGATTCAGCAATTGCACTACTGGGTATTTACCCCAAAGATACAAATGTAGGGATCCGAAGGGGTACACACACCCCAATGTTTATAGCAGCAATGTCCACAATAGCCAAACTGTGGAAAGAGCCAAGATGTCCATCGACAGATGAATGGATAAAGAAGAAATGGTATATATACACAATGGAATATTATGCAGCCATCAAAAGGAATGAGATCTTGCCATTTGCAACGACGTGGGTGGAACTGGAGGGTGTTATGCTGAGTGAAATAAGTCAATCAGAGAAAGACATGTATCATATGACCTCACTGATATGAGGAATTCTTAATCTCAGGAAACAAACTGAGGGTTGCTGGAGTGGTGGGGGGTGGGAGGGATGGGGTGGCTGGGTGATAGACATTGGGGAGGGTATGTGCTATGGTGAGCGCTGTGAATTGTGCAAGACTGTTGAATCACAGATCTGTACTTCTGAAACAAATAATGCAATATATATTAAGAAAAAAACAAAAGAAAAAGATAGCAGGAGGGAAAGAATGAAGGGGAGTTAATCGGAGGGGGAGACGAACCATGAGAGACGATGGACTCTGAGAAACAAACTGAGGGTTCTAGAGGGTAGGGGGGTCGGGGGATGGGTTAGCCTGGTGATGGGTATTAAAGAGGGCACATTCTGCGTGGAGCACTGGGTGTTATGCACAAACAATGAATCATGGAACACTACATCAAAAACTAATGATGTAATGTATGGTGATTAACATAACAATAAAAAATTAAAAAAAAGAACTATATGAGCTTGAAGCGCATTGAGAAACTTGTCTAGTTGAGATGGGACTGAAATGCAGCAGGTGTTGGTGCCAGTCCGGGCTCCTTTTCAGACTCCTGGAATGTAACAATGAAGAGATGAGTGACAGCATCACAAATGCTGGAGAAATTTTTGAAATACCTATCACTTATGGCCTGAGTGGAGTGCTTATTGTACAGTCACGAGCCTTGTAGTTTTCACTCAAAAATTAGGAAAAATTCAGGAATAATTTAAAGGACAAGGAAGCCAAAGGCTAATTGGTGGCTTTAAGTCTTTGCATGGAAGATATCAGGAGGTAATGGGATTAAAAAGAGCCAATTATTTCTTAGAAGCAAGAGAGAAAGCAAGCCATATGTGCTCAAACTAGTCATAGTTTCTGTGTCATTGAGATGTTGGTTACTAAGGGCTTGTTTTCTAGGTCTTACTCTCAGTTGGTGAAGGAACATACCTATAATAAAAACATCTCTCTGGAGTTCTGGCAATATAGTAGAATATTGGTAATTTTTAGGTGAAAAAATATAAAAGCACAGAATGCCAAGAATCTACTTAATTTCATTCTTATTAATTTTTCATTTTCAGGCACATGGCTTGCCTCAGAATCTCTGGACTCCTAGTTTACTTTAAGGCCATTCTGCCAAGCTTCTGGATAATTGAATAAAACCTTCTGGCTTCTCAACTTCAAATAAACACCCCCAGACACATGGGCATCTCATTTATCCAAACACAGTCAAACGTACTTATGTATTTTTGTAGTGGTAGTCAATATGGTCTGACCGTTCCTAGAAAAGAGCTTGGTAATTTAGGAAGTGCCCAGTTGACACCACTAATAGCTGGAAGCAGAGACAGTGGAGACAAAATAAAATCATAAAGAAGAAAATGAGACATAAAAACTAGAAAGAGGAAGAAGATGGAAAAGAAGTAGAAAAACAAGAGATGAAGGGGAAAGACTAAATAGAACAGGATGTCTTAAGCACTTAATGAGCAAATTAGGCTCTTCCAGTTTATTCTCATCTTGATGTAAAGATAGAAATTTCAGAGCTGCAAAAGATCTGGTGATTTCCAGTCTGGTTTTCTATTTCACAGGTGAGAAAACAGGAGTCAGGAGGAGATGAGTGACTTGTCTAATATCGGAGTTGATTAGAGATGAAGCCAACATTAGCATCCAGGTGTCTTGACTCTGGGTCTGCTGTTAGTACTGCTACATCCTTTCTGACACTTGTAAAAGCTGACTGAATCCAAAATTTCTTTGAAATTTAAATACTTTCCCATTTTTCCTTGAACTTCTAACAACATTTTTGCATTTAGATTTTTGCGTTACAGCTTACAAAGTGCTTTATGTTATTTAACCTTTGTACCCATTCTGTGAGCAGAAAGTAGCAGCTATAAAATGACCCACATGGGGGACTGGTTAGCCCAGGGATGGGTATTAAGGAGGGCATGTACTGCATGGAGCACTGGGTGTTATATGAAAACAATGGGTTGTGGATCACCATGCCAAAAACTAATGATGTATTGTATGGTGACTAACATAACATAATAAAATTAAAATAAAAAGAAATGCAACAGATTTCTGCACATTGATTTTATATCCTGTACCATTGCTGAATTCATGTATTAGTTCTAGCAATTTTTTGGTGGAGTCTTTTGGGTTTTCTACATCGAGTATCATGTTATCTGCAAATAGTGAAAGTTTGACTTCTTCCTTGCCAATTTGCATGCCTGTCATTTCCTTTGTTGTCTGATTGCTGAGGCTAAGATTTCCAGTACTACATTAAATAGTAATGGTGAGAGTGGACATCCTTGTCTTGTTCCTGACCATAGAGGAAAAGCTCTCAGTTTTTCCCCATTGGGGATGATATTAGCTGTGGATCTTTCATATATGGCCTTTATGATGTTGAAGTATGTTCCATCTATTCCTGCTTTGTTGAGAGCTTTTATCAAGAATGGATGCTATACTTTGTCAAATGCTATTTCTGCATCTATTGAGAGGATCATATGGTTTCTATCCTTTCTTTTATAAGTCTGGTGTATCATGCTGATTGATTTGCAAATATTCAATCCTTCACCCTTGCAGCCCAGGAATATATCCCCCTTGATCGTGGTGAATAATTCTTTTAATGTACTGTTGAATTGGATTTACTAGTATTTTATTGAGAAATAAAATGGATTTGCATCCATGTTTATCAGGGTTATTGGCTTATAATTCTCCTTTTTAGTGGGGTCCGGGGTCCTTGGTTTTGAAATCAAGATAATGCTGGCTTCATAGAATGGGTTTGGAAGTTTTTCTTCCATTTCTATGTTTTGGAACAGTTTGAAAAGAATAGGTATTAACTTCTTTAAACATAGGTTAGAATTCCCTTGGGAAGCATCTGGTCCAAGACTTTTGTTTGTTTGGAGATTTTTTATTACTGATTCAATTTCTTTGCTGGGTATTGGTCTGTTCAAATTTTCTATTTCTTCCTGTTTCAGTTTTGGTAGTTTATAAGTTTCTAGGAATTTATCCATTTCTTTCAGATTGTCCAGTTTGTTGGCATATAATTCTTCATAGTATTCTGTTACAATTGTTTGTATTTCTGTGCTGTTGGTTGTAACCTCTTCTCTTTCATTTGTGATTTTATCTATTTGGGTCCTTTCTTTTTTTGATAAGTCTACCTAGAGTTTATCAATTTTATTAATTCTTTCGAAGAACCAGAACTTAGTTTTGTTGATCTGTTTTACTGGGCTTTTTGTTTGTTTCTATATCATTTTTTTCTGCTCTAATCTATTATTTGTCTTCTTCTGCTGGCTTTAGGCTACATTTGCTATTCCTTTTCCAGCTCCTTTAGGTGTAAGGTTAGGTTGTGTATTTGAGACTTTTCTTGTTTCTTGAGGTAGGTCTGTATTGCAATATACTTACCTCTTAGGACTGCCTTTGCTGCATCCCAAAGGCTTTGGACTGTTGTGTTTTCATTTTCATTTGCTTCCATGTACTTTTTTATTTCTTCTTTAATTTCTCTGATAACCCATTCCTTCTTTATTAGGATGTTCTTTATCCTCCATGTATTTGTGGTCTTTCCAAATTTTTTCTTGTGGTTAACTTCAAGTTTCATAACATTGTGGTCTGAAAATATACATGGTATGATCTTGATCTTTGTGTGCTTATTGAGGGCTGATTTGTGATGACCCAGTGTGTGATCTATTCTGGAGAATGTTCCATGTGCACTCAAAAAGAATGTGTATTCTGCTACTTTGGATGAAATGTTCTGAATTTATCTGTTAAGTCCATCTGGTCCAGTGTGTTGTTCAAAGCCATTGTTTCCTTGTTGATTTTCTGCTTTGATGATCTGTCCATTGCTATAAGTGAGGTGTTAAAGTCCCCTACTATTGTTGTATTATTATCCATGAGTTTATGTTTATTAATACTTGATTTATATATTTGGGTGCTTCCAAGTTGGGGGCATAAATATTTACAATTGTTAGATCTTGTTGGTGGATAGACCCCTTAATTATGATATAATGCCCTTCTTCATCTCTTATTATAGTCTTTGTTTTAAAATTGTGTTTGTCTGATAGAAGTATGGCTATTCGGGCTTTCTCTTGACATCCATTAGCATGATAAATGGGTCTCCATCCTCTCACTTTCAATCTGCAGGTGTCTTTAGGTCTAAAATGAGTCTCTTATGGGCCACATATAGATGGATTTTTTTTTTAATCCATTCTAATACCATATGTCTTTTGACTGGAACATTTAATCCATTTACATTCAGAGTGATGAGTGAAAGGTATGGATTTAGTGTCATTGTGTTACTTGTAGAGCCGGTGTTTCTGGTAATGTTCTCTTCTTTAGTAGGATGTTATTTAAACTCCACGTATTTGTGGGCTTTCCAAAGTTTTTCTTGTGGTTGACTTCAAGTTTCACAGTGTTGTGGTCTGAAAATATGCATGGTATGATCTTGGTCTTTGTGTGCTTGTTGAGGGCTGATTTGTGATGACCCAGTGTGTGATCTATTCTGGAGAATGTTCCATGTGCACTCAAAATGAATGTGTACTCTGCTACTTTAGGATGAAATGTTCTGAATATATCTGTTATATCCATCTGGTCCAGTGTGTCATTCAAAGCCATTGTTTCCTTATTCCTAGTCTTTGTTGCTTTTGGGTTTTTTTCCCCCACTCAAAGAATCCCCCCTAATATTTCTTGCAGGGCTGGTTTAGTGGTCACAAACTCCTTTAGTTTTTGTTTGTCTTCGAAACTCTTTAGCTCCCCTTCTATTCTGAATGACAGCCTTGCTGGATAAAGTAATCTTGGCTGCATATTTTTTCCATTCAGCATGTTGAATATATCCTGCCACTTTCTTCTGGCCTGCCAGATTTCTGTGGACAGATCTGCTGCAAACCTGATCTGTCTTCCCTTGTAGGCTAAGGACTTTTTTTTTTCTTTTGCTGCTTTCAGGATTCTTTCCATGTTGGTGTATTTTGTGAATTTGACTATGATATGCCTTGGTGATGGTCAGCTTTTGTTGAATTTAATGGGAGTTCTCTGTTCTTCTACAATATATTTCTTTTTTGCTATTGTTTAATCTTAGTATACACAGGTAGGTTCAGAACTGCTAAGTCGTATCTCTGTGAGAAACACATTTACTTTTACCAACTAGAATATATTTGTATAATAATTTTTGTCTTTACTCTTAATAGCATTTGATCAAAATATTGCTTTCTAAAGTTTCTTAGGTTAGTTCTTTTCTTCTCCATCTTTGTTAGTGTGGTAATGTTATTCATAGGTTAGGTTAGTAACTTTTGTTAGAGCTTATATTCCATTTTGGTATACCCCCCACATTCTGTTATGTTTTTGTTCACTTTATATAGAGTAAAATTCACTCATTTTGGGGTATAATTCTTTGGGTTTTGACAAATGCTTAAATCCATGAACCTACCACTAGACATGATAGAGAGTACTTTTATTATCACCTAAGCTCCTGTATACTGCACCTTTGTAGATACCACCCCTTGCCAAGTCCTCGCAACCATTCATCTGCTATGTCTCTGTTTTGGCAATTTTCAGAAAGTTATATAAGGAGAATCATATAAAAATGGTCCTTGGATCTGGTTGCTTTCACTTGGCAAAATATACTTGAGATCCATGATGTTGTTGGAAGTATCAACTGTTCATTCCTTTTTATCACTGAATAGTATTCCATTGTGTGGATGTGCCATGCTTTGTTCATCTGTTCACTGATTAAAAAATATTGGGTTGTTTCCAGTGGAGTGATTGTGAATAGAGATATGATAAACATTCATGTATAGGTTTTTGTGTGAACACACGTTTCAATTCTCTAGAGTGAATACCTAGGAGATTTAAAATTATTTCCTCCTTGTGTTTCAGTTTAGGTCATGTCTATTGACCAATCTTCAAGTTCACTGATTCTTTGTTAAGTCTACTGATGCCCACTGAAGGCATTCTTCACCTCTGTTACTGCGGTTTTCGCTTCTTACATTTCAATTTGATTGATACTTGCTTATTACTTTTCATCTCTCTGCTGAAATTACCTATCTGATCTTGCATGTTGTTCTCCTTCTCCACTAGAGCTTTATAATAATACTCATAGTTATTTTAAATTACCCATCAGGTAGTTCTGGCATCTCTGTCATATCTGAGTCTGGTTCTGTGAATTCCTTTATTTTTTGACAGTGTGTTGTTTTTTCTCACCTCTTCATATGCCTCATAATTTTTTGTTTTAAAGCCAAACACCTTGTCCAGGACAGTAGAGCTGTGGCAAATAGTTTTTATGCCTGAAAATGAATATACCTGTCCTTCTGCTAGAATTTTAGCATGTGAATTTGAGTTAGGAGTTGGGCTGAGTTTGACATTACCTTCCTTAGCTGCAGTGCTTGCCCTCAGTTCACCACGGGGATCAAATTCCATTAGCGACTCTTGCATGTCAGTTGGGGGATAGTTTGCTGGTAGTCTCCCTCCCCCCTCCCCCACTGCCACAGTGTTTGCTCCACCCTCAGTTAGGTCTTCCCTTTGTGCTGTACCTCAGAGAGGGTCTGTCTCTCCACTCTCTTGGCCTTCTTCCAGCAATATCCACTGTCACTTGTTACAAAGCTTGTGAGTCTGGTGGTGGGGGAGTGGGAGTTCTCCATTATTATTAAGACTCAGCCTTAGGTAGGCACTGTGTCTGTAGGGTGTGATCTTCCCTGTCCTCCTGTTCTTCCTTTCACCTTAGTTGTGGCCCCAAGAGATATTCTAGAGCCTTACCTAGGTTAGGGTTAGGATGACCACCTCCTCCCAGTGTGCTAGGGACTTTCCCAGTTTTAACACTGAAAGTCCCATGTCCATCCTAGGCAAACTGGAACTAGAGGTAGAAGGTTATTTTCTATTCCTCTCTTCAGCTGCAATGGGTTTTCATCAGTGTCCTAAGGATGACAGTGCTTGTTACCTATTCCCTAATAGCTTAAAACGTTTGTTCTATAAGCAAGATAAAGGAGAAAGGTCCTACTCGAGGTTTCTTATCCCTTTAGCAGATACTGCTATTTGGCTTTTCAGTCCTCCATGGTCAGGGATGCTTTCTCAGTGTGTTCTAGGTGGGGTCCATGGAGAAGAGTCTGCAAGAGGGTTGCAAACTCTCCCATACCTGCATCTTCAAAGGGCTCCACATTCTCCTATGAGCTCCATTCAGGCTCTACAAGTTCATGAACTATTCTGGCTGAGTTCTTTCACAACCAGTGTCTGATTGTGTCTGTCCTAGGTAAGCAACTGGCCATGTCTAGTCTTTCCCTGCAAATGTCTGTCTCTTCTTAGATTTGGGGCTAATTGGTTATCCTATGACCTCAGCTGTCTGATGGGTTCAAGAAAAGTGATGAACTTGCAGTCAGTTGGACAGGTTTTTTGTCATGAATGACAAACAAGTGACATGTTTTTAAGCTCTCTATGTCCCTGGGCCAAATATTTGATTTTTACATTTGTACGAATAAAAAGAATTTCAACTGTGCACACATAATACACATACACACACACTCTATACAGTCAGCTCATAGCTGCCCTATGTTGGCAAGTACACTCATAATTGGCCTGTGTTAGTTGGATGTCCAGTTTAGAGCAGACAGATTTGGTTATAGCTTCAATGAACTATCCTAAAAATGTGTCATTTCCATATCTCTTTTGCATGCAATCCAGGAATATAATGGAAGCTTCTTTGGCATCTAGGATGTCAGCCACCATATTGACATTCTATCTCCCTGCACATCAGGCCTTCTCTTTTCTTCACAAATTGGACCTGATTCATTTACTTAGCTTTATTTTTCCTGTAGTAGACTAATGCAAATGTATCTAATAAATACATATTGAATGTTTTACAGAGAGTAAGGCATATTAGAATATAGAGTATATTGAGTTTTTATGGAAAATCCCTGTATCTTAACCATTTGGAGCTCAAGGGTGTCCTGTAGGTTGATATTTCATGATTTTCAATGTTGTACAAGTCTCTGTGTTGGGAAGACCTGTATAAGCAGATTCATAGAAATCCTTCTGCTAGCTGAATCACCTGGCATTTCTCCACAATGGCATGTCCTCAAATAGGTACAGGTAGGTTATCTTTATAATCTTTATCTTCCCTGAATGTTTAGCATAACATTTTTAACCAACTTATATGATGGTCTTTATGCCTACAATTGATCCTTTAGTTTATACCTATTATAAGCACTATCATAATTACTGTTTTATTACCTAGTACTATGCACATTGTTTCTGTCCCATAATTATTACCTTTAACCCATAAAAGTTACAAATATCACTTGGTGCATTTTATAGCTACTTAAAAAATGTTTATTGAACATTTGCAACCCCTTTGCGTTCTTCATCCTTTATTGAAAGATATATTTACAATATATTGTAAATCAATATATTTACAAAGAAAGTATCATTTAAAAAGAGGACTATACCATTTGTAACTACTATAAGTATATTTTTTATTAAATACATTTATTAACATTAGTTTCAGGGTTGTTTTTAATAGCAAAACATTCTAAGAAACCTAAATGACAAAAAAGATGGTTTTGGAATTATATGCAGCCACTTAATTCAAGTTTTTATTATTTTTATCACTCTTAAAATTTTGTTAAATTAACAAACAATAAAAGTAACTCTTTCGCTGGGCTGCCTAGCAGAGAGCCTGCTTCTCCCTTTCCCTCTGCCTGCCACTCAGCCTACTTGTGCTCTCTATCTCTCTGTCAAATAAATAAATTTAAAAAAAATCTAAAAAAAATAACTCTTTTGCTATACAATTCTATGCATTTTAACATGTGTGTAGATTCACATAATCACTAACACAATCAGGATATAGAACGGTTCCAACACCGCTAAAATTTCCCTAGTACTATCTCTGTTTATCCATCACTCCCCTTCACCCCTAACCCCCGGCAACCACTCATCTGTTCTTCCTCCCTATCAATTTCTGTAGTTTTGCCTTTTTCAGAATGTTAGTTAAATGGAGTCATACAGTATGCAACATTTTAAAAACTAACTTCTTTCACTCATTATATAGTCTGTGAGATCCTTCCATATTATTTGTTTATTAATATTTTGTTCCTTTTTATTCTTGAGTAGTTTTCCATTGCATGGATATACCACATCTTGCTTATCTATTTACCTATTGATAAATATTTAGATTATTTCCATGTTTGGTGATTATAAATGAAATTGCTATAATCATTCATGTACAGGTTTTTTTCTATAAACACAGTTTTTATTTCTCCAGGTTAAATAGGATTGCTGAGTCATATGGTAAATGTATTTTTAACTTTATAAGAAATTGCCAACCTGCTTCAGACTGTCTGTATCATCTTGGATTCCTATGAGAAGTATATGAGAGTTCCAGTTGCTTTGCATCCTCATCAGCACTTGGTATTATCAGTAGTTTGTTTGTTCATTTATTTTTGCCATTCTCACGGGTAGGTAATGGTATCTTATCAAAAATTTAATTTGCATTAGTCATAAATAGGTAATGATATGGAGCATCTTTTTATTTGCTTATCTGCCATTTGGCCATCTATATATTTTCTCTGGTGAAGTATCTATTCAAATATTTTGCTCATTTAAAAATTGTATTGTTTGTTTTATTATAGTTGGATTTTGAGAGTTCTTTATATATTCTGGATACAAGTCCTTTTTTTTTTGGATATGTAATTTACTAATATTTTTCCCAATCTGTAAATTGTCTTTTCATTTTCTTAGTAGTATCATTTACAGAGTAGAAGTTTTAAATTTTTTTTAAATTTTATTTATTTACTTGACAGAGAGAGACATAGTGAGAGCAGGAACACAAGCAGGGGGAGTGGGAGAGGGAGAAGCAGCCTTCCCGTGGAGCAGGGAGCCCGATGTGGGACTCGATCCCAGGACCCTGGGATCATGACCTGAGCTGAAGGCAGACGCTTAACAACTGAGCCACCCAGGTGCCCCAAAGTTTTAAATTTTGATAAAGACTAATTTATGAGTTTTTACAAGTTTTGTGGATTGTGATTTTGGTTTCACATCTAAGAATTATTTGCCTAACCCAAGGTGTCCATGAGAAGACAGACGTACTGAGAGTAGGCATTCATAAACTTGAGTGAGAGAGAAAGACAAACCAGCAAAGCCAACCTCCCATCTTAACAATATGGGGGCACACTGAAGGTATTGAGCAGGGAATGAAGGGATATTTTCAATGGAATTTATGGATGATTGGTCTGGCAAAGATATACTACATGAACTGGAAGAAGGAGAGTGGGTAGAATCAGAAAGAAAAAGTGGGAGACTATTGAAGTAATCTAGGTTTACAGTGTTAAGGGCTTAAACTAGCATTGTGACAATATGCCATGGAAACATGAAGGAACAGATGGATAGGACAACCATTTTAAAGAAAAAAATAATTCAATATATAGATTTATGAATACAAGAAATAAACAAAAAAATTATCAAGTGTCATTCAAAGATTTTTAATTTGGGTAATCACAGGGAAAGTGGGGGCAATGGCAGCAAAGTTGGTAAAGCCACTAGTTTTAGAAAAAAAGATCATGAGTTTAGATTAGGTTATCTTAGAGAGGGCTTATGTATCCTAGTACCTAGAACAGCACCTGATACTCAACAATGTTATTCTTTAAATAAATGACCCTGAGACTTTGAGATAATAGGAAATATCCAAGAGGAATTGTGTAGTATTCATTCAAAGGTACAGAAGTATAGGGTGGCCATAAAGTCTGGAAACATAAGCGAACATGCATAATAAATGGTTTAGAATATTATGTTATACAATATACAGTGACATCATATGATATACTCAATGTATTATTCCTCTTGAGCAATGCATATTTGATGCAAAATTGCAATGAATGTGGTAAAAAATGCAGCATTTCCATCAATTCCTGCACATATATGTCATGCATTTCCTCAGAAAATTTGTATCTCTGATTTTCACTAATAAGCCTTTAACTTATCCAAGAAGAAGCAATCATGAGAGTTCAACCAGTGAAAAAATAAAATAAGAAGTTTCAATTCCAGACTTTTTGGCCAACAGTAGAACTCCCATGAGAGGACAAGGCTGTAGATATAGAATGGTGGCCATCATCAGGGAGGTTAGAATTTTTAGAGTGGACATTGTGCTAACTGATGTATTTCCTAAGGGAGGCAGTACGGAGGGAAAAAAGAACAAATATCAAAGGAAATGAGAAGAGAATTAAGGAAAGATTTGGAGGTAATGTGAGGAGAACCAGGACAGTGTGGAATCCTGAAAGTGGTGGAGCAAAAGGTTTAAAGATGGAATATGTCACCCAAGTGATAAATACAGTGAGCAGAATGACAACATCACAGAGATCATGAAGTTTATGCAATAACTTGTAGCAGTTTCAGTAGAGCAGTGGGGAATGGATACAGTTTGGGAGGGGGTAAATAATGGGACTGTGGAAACATACAGATCACTTGTCATTTGTAGAAGTTTGGTAGTGAATGGAAGAATTAAAAAAATATAAATAGTAGCTAAGGAAGCATCTGATCAAGTTTATTTTTTTAAAGCTAGGTAAGTGTGTGTGTGTGTGTGTGTGTGTGTGTAAAGGTAGAGCCTGTGGAGAAGGAGAGATTAACAATGTTGGAAAAAGAATGTTAGGTATTGAAGTAAGGTCCCTTAGGACTTGGCTGGAAGGGGATTGCAAAATTCTATTTCCTACCTTAATCGTCACTCCTATCTTCATCCTCCGGGTTTGTAACCAACCTGCACAACAGAACATTTCTATTTTTCTGAAAAACTACTAAAATACTCTGGGCACAACTGACTTAATAGGTGGTATTAACACTTCTGGGTCAATTTCTTCTATTGAATTTATCCAGTTTTGCTTCTTCTCACTTTCAAACATTTCATGTAATAATCTCAATCATCATCAATTAATATTCACTGAGAAATCCCTTCATTTTGGGCATTATACACATTGCAGACTGATTGTTACTATGAGATCCTAGGAATGGCATTTTTAGTTATTAAAGTAGAACCTTGAAAAACGTCTTTTTGGGAATTTTTCCATATACATTTCCACAACTCTAAAATGCTAACTCTATTACACTCTTGAGTTTTTGTTCCTTCTATTTTACAAAATATAAAAGAAGAACTTAAAGAGAAAAGTTTCCATTTAAATGGATTACTAGATGCAATATTATATGGATAGAAGTGTTGGTCAAGACCAATGATTCATGCAATTACTTTGGCAGGAAAAATGACAAGATGATTTAATAATTATTTTAGTTAAAAATATGTTTATTTTCTTATACTTGGGAGCTGTGGCTCATGGCCCTCAGATCAGACTGGGCTCTGTCTGTGACCTCCCAGTGATTTCTGAATGATTGTATCTACAGCATAGACAGAATTAAACGTTTATTTCATTGACACTTAAGGAAATGTTCATTTTTGCTACGCTTTTGAAACTCAAAACAAAAATCACCGCTTCTGTTTTCATAACTGTAAAGATAGCTACAGATATCATATTATTGACATTAATGAATGTATTGTAGTTAAGTCTATGGACTGCTAACAGATACCAATGACAAGTAAATTGGTGAATTATCTTTGTACGAACAGTTTTTGTTAACAAACTTTTGGTAAAACTAATGGGTATCAGTTTAAATGAACAAACAACTACTAGTTTAGGCTTGTTTGTCCCTTCATCTAAGTATTCATTAGAAAGCATTTAAAAGTGCGTATAATGTATCACCTCTTATAGAAGGCTCAGAGGAAGAAAAAAATCAACCCATTTGCCAATTTATGTTTCTAAGCAATGAAGTATCTTCAAGGACTTGGGAATAGAGTTTTCCTCTGAGACCTGAATTTTGATTCAACATTAAATGGACTCAGATTGAATGAGTGATTACCAAAAAGAGGAGTGGCTCCAAGAATTTCAAGGGAACATGTCCCCTGTTCAAGGTACTCACATACACGAAGAAGATGGTTAGTGAGCCTGTCAGTACTTAAACATCGAAATAGTGCAGCCAGTTGTTACATAGTCATGACCCCAATACCTCAGTGCTCCTCCCCTCTCTCAGCCACCCTGAAACTCCCCACAACCCAGCAGTTGGCGGAGCAGGGGGCATCCAGGCCCTCAGCCCTCCTGCTGGCATTCCACTTGGGATTTGGAATATCCTCCCTGAATAAGCCACTCATAAACAGTGTGATCATTGATGAATCCTCAGAAAAAAAATAGAGTCTAAGAGGCACAGTGTGCCAAATAGAACAGTGCCTGGGCTAGGGGACATACTCTTCCATGCCCCATCACAGGCAAGAGGAAACTGCAGGCTTTGGGACCTGAAGATCTTTAAACATTTGAATTCTATATTGTCTATGGGTTTAATTTCATGCTCACTGTGTTAGTGTGGGCTGCTATAACAAAAATACCATAGACTGGGTGTCTTAAACAATGAACATTTATTTCTCACAGTTCTGAAGGCTAAAGTTCTAAGATCAGCATGCTGGCAGGTTTGATATCTGGTAGGGTCTGTATCCCAGTCCATAGATGGCCATTTTCTCACTGTGTCTTCATATGATGGAAGGAGTGAGAAAGCTCTCTGGGGGGGGGGTGTCTTTTATGTGGGCACTAATCCCATTCATTGGAGCTCCTCCCTCATGCCCTTATCACTCCCCAAAGTCCTCACCTCCTAATATTATCAGACTAAGGGCTAGGATTTCAACATATGAATGTGGAGGGGACATTCATGAAGCCTGATAAGCAGACACTCATACATACACTAGGGATTGCCAGTTACAGTTCTCATCATGAATTAAGAATTGGTATTCTGGTTTTACGGACTAGTCTTTTTGAAGAGCTCTGTTAATATCAGTGAACACCCTCAAGTCAGATCAACTCAAAACAATGAGATGCTAGAGATTCTGAGATTGTGTGGCCGAGAGCAGCCTCTCTGCCTTGCTGAATTCACCGTGGCAAATGCCGCCCAGTCAGTTCTCATGGGAAGAGCCAACCCTTCCAGTGATCCTGGTCTGCTCACCATTGAAGAAGAGGAAGTGAGCAGCAGGGTGATGAAACCAGTAGAGCTAATGGAAGCAAGAGCAATGCCCAGGCAAGAAGGAGAATCAAGCTCTTGACCTTTCTCTCTCCTTTTCTCTACTACTAACATTCTGGGGGTGGGGGGAATGTATATGTCCTACACTAGCAGCCTCTACTTCCTCTTTCTAATCTAATTCTTTATTTTTGCCATTTTACAGAAACTGCTCTCACCAAGGTCATATGGCAAAGTTGATTACCTAGTTTTAGCTTTCCTCCAATGTGTTATCTCCTCAGCTTTTGCTATTAACCTTGAGAGCAGGGGTGTGTCTTGTTCACCATATTTTCACCAGTGTCTATCGCAGATCACAGTGACTGGTTCCTAGGAAGCAATAAATACATTTTTATTGAGAGAATGAGTAACTCTAAAACTCATCTTATTAACAAAAGAACAAAAATCATTCCTTTTTTTTTGTCCTGTCATGACATTTTGTCATAACATCTTGTATCATTATTTATATTTGCTCATCTATATTCCCACAGAATTGAGAGCAACAACTGTGTCTTTTACATCTTTGTATCCCAGCCTAGCACAGGGCCTGGCACATAATAGATGCTTAGTAAAAGTTTGTGGAATAAATAAAGTAGGTGACTAGTGTTGATTCAGTTACTCCAATAATTTGTAATAAATCACGCCAACATGTAGTGGTTTAAGGCATATTCCCTTATTTTCTCTCATGATTTCTGTTTTACCAGGAATTCGGGAAGGGCTAGGCTGCAGAGTTCTCATCGTTGGAGGGGAGAGTGCTTTCAGGTGCTTGTAGTCAGATGTCAGCTGGAGCCGTAGGAAGCTGAAGGCATGGCTGGGGCTGGAGGATCCATTTCTAAAGTGCCTCACTCACTTGTCCGGCAAGTTTGTGCTGCCTGTCGGTGGAGGCCTCTGTTCCTCTCTTTGTCAGCCTCTCCATGGGTCCTCTGGAGTGTCTGCAAGTCATGGCAACTGGTTTCCCTCAGAACAAGCAATTGAGGAAACTGAAGTTGTAATGCCTTTCCTGACCTAGCCTCAGACATCACATGCTAGCATGCTCACCATACTTGACTGGTCGCACAGGGTCAGACCTCATTCGGTGTGGGAGGGGGCTTTTCAGGGCCATGAATATCAGGAAGTGAGGATTATTAGGAGTATCTTGGAAACCAGGTAGAATAGACGAAAATTTCAAAGTGAGACAAAGCCTCTAAGCACTTCTAAAGTTGTTGTAAGCTATGAAGCCTGGAAGAAACAGTTGTTGCCAAATAGGATGGTGCCTCTCTTTGAAAAGACAGCCGTCTGGATGGATTGTACCTCCCCTTGCCACATGCACCATGGGTCAGTTTTTTCCTGATGGAGTTGCTGACATCTATGAAGAATTATTCTTTAACACCCTACCCCCTGCCCCAAACAGCTCACCCATCTCATAGAAGGCCAGACGAGAGTCTGGGGTTGGTTAGGGCTTAAGCAGCCTACCCTCATCTTTGGGCAGGAACATGACTTGGCTCCTCTGGTATATTGAGGCTGTCATCAAGCCCTTGGATAAAGTGCCCAATGCTTGCCTTTCAGTCTGTCAGCATCCCAGGGCTCAGTGACAGCACGTCTGCTCCTTCTCCTGCGTCCTCTTGGGGGCACCTATGCCCTGAGTAGCGTGGAGGAGATCCACTCCTACAACCTGCATCTGGGAGTCTTTTCACAAGATTAAAAGTAACTGTAGAAGAGAAGGGCAGGAACTCTGAGGAAGCCTGGAGGAACCCACGAGAGTCCCATATTCCTTGGCTATATATTTAATAACAAGCACCCTTCTGAGCTGGCCGAAAATCCACAATGTTTACATAACCATTTCATATTCGGTTACTGTCATACTTTGAAGCAGTCAGATAAATTTAAGGGGCCAAGAACACAAATTATATAAAATAATAGCAAATATTTAATAGTAATTGGAAAAAGGGGATTTGGGGATACATACTTATTTATATTCATAGAAAAGAAACAATAGGTTTGGAGGCAATAGGTAAAATTTCTTCTTTTCTTTTTTGATTGAGGTGAAAATTCCTGTATTACATATTGTTTATATCAATTTCCTTTTGAAAATTAGAATGTTTCATTTTATTTAACTGTGGCTAGAAAAGATATTTTCAGTTTCTCTTTTTAGTATAGCATCTTAAATTAAATACAAACCCCAAAATATGGATCTAAATGCTGCTGAATTATCCAAATAAAGACTCCAAACAAATGTTATTATTGGACAATGGTTATTATATTTTCAATTTAAACACGGCTCTATTTTTAGTCTATAGGCTGAAATTATTTGCTTAGTTATGCAAATGATGGTTTATTACCAAATTCTTATATTAATTTCAACTTATCTCCACTGATCTTATTATATACTAATTCAATACTCATAAATTCTATGAACTTTTCCTTTTCTTTATTAATAAGTTAGTGTGATTGGTACAAAGGACTCTAAGCTATGAAAATACTCAGTATTGGAAGTAAATCTAGAGCTTTAGGTCTTTGAAGTGTAAAATACTTCTTAGGAATAAATTAGTCCTTTAAAAATGTTAAACTTCTCTCTTGGCAAACCACCATATTGCGTGGATTGTACAATGTACAGTTTTCACATTTAAATATCTCTGAAATAGGATGCATCTTAGAGTTGATTCCTTCTTAGACTCCATGAAATACAATATGTTGTTGCTTCAGGGTATTGGCCAATACTCCAGTGGTCAGAAAAAGGCTGCAGAAGACACCTCACGTATGTAGCTAGGACAGCTCCAACTTCTCAAGTCTGTTGAGGATGTTAGTTATTTACTCCCTCCACTTTTACTTTACTACAAAATAATAAAACAACAAACACTCCTATCAAAAATAATGGAAATAGAATTGCTTTTGATAAAAGAGGGTAATTTTTTTTATAACACTATTTTTTTTTTTTCTCTGTGGGTCTTACGTTCCTCAGAACTACTAAGAAGTTAATTGCTGAGGTTGGATAACATGGCCTTTTATTTGAAAGGCTCTCAAAGGAAATTATATAGCAATAAACCTTTTTTCTTAACATCCCTAAAACACAATTCATTATAAAAAAAAAAAACCTTTTAAGATATGTCACGTATGTCCTGGGTTCTATTTTAAAAAGTTTCATTCCAAAAGCCCCAGTTCCTCCTTACAAAGGCCTCACCCTTCAAGGACATGGCGGAAACGATGACAAGTTTGAAGACAGCTACACTGGAGCGTGGCTACGGTATCTGCATAGCTTACAGTGGGTTCTGGATACAGGGAGTTAGAAGTTATACTTTATAATAAGCACTGTCATAGTAGTTTCTCTTTTTTCCATATATATTTATATTATTAAATATTATATTATTAAATATTATTATTTATATTGTGAAATTCAATGCTCTTTGTAGATATATTAGATAAATAGTTATTAGAGCTAACAGATATTGATAAATTAATATCTGCCTGGCACTGGCTAAGTGTTGAATTTTTTACATGAAGCAAAGATACACTTCTTTAGTGTCAGTGCAGGAGTGTTAAATTCTCTTAAGAGTTAGGATATTGAAAAAGTTTAGGTTTTTGGGTGGGGTAAGTCCTGTGTATAGAACCAAGAGATAACATATCTCCAGAATTTTCTTAAATACATAGATTGGATACAACATGATCAATTATGCCATAAACTTTCAAAAATATTACTTAAGGTTTTGTAATACCTCATGTAAAATTATGTTCTTTAGAAAATGTATTGCACGGCTTGGCACAAAATCTATAGCCCTATAAAAATCTGATATATTGGCCAAAAGGTAGTGCGAAGGTAAGGATTTAATTGTAGCAGTTCAAACACATATAGGCTTATGCAGACACTTTTCACTGTGCCATCATCTACTGCTGTATAACAAACTACTGCAAAATTTAATGACTTAAAACATCAATCATTTTATTATATTTCACTGTTTTGAGGGTCAGAAATTTAAGCAGGGTTCTGCTGAGTGGTTCCCTTGTTCCACATGGCATCAGTGGAGGTCACTGAGAGGTATTCAGTTGATGGATGGTCTGGTCTGGAGGATCCAATAAAAGTCGGCAGGATTCAACAGGGGATGCTGGAAGGCAGGGCTCAGCTGGGACTGGTGACCTGAAGACATACACAGTGGTCTTTCCAGCATGGCAGTCTCATAAGAGTTAATATTTTTGTATGGCAGCTCAGGGCCACCAGAAAGTATGTTCCAAGACAACTCAGTAGAAGATGCAAGTTTCACTGTAGCTTAACCTTGAACATTTAAGATATTTTATTTTTGAAAATCCTCCGTATCCCAGTTTCCAAAGCAAGTCACTGAGGTCAGTCCCAATTTAAGGGGTGAGGAATTAGACTCTATCTCTTGATGGGAGGAAAGCAAAGAAGATGAGGCCAACTCTAATCTACATACAACTAGACCAACTGATGGAGCACCTGGGCATAGCAACTATCCTTAGACTCCCTCTGTCTGGAATGCTTATGGCTGGACGGACAGCATTTACTTCTGCAATGTGTTCTGGTTCTCTGCCAAGAGAAGATGAATCCAAATCCTCAGATATGAGCAGTTGGATTCGTGTGTTCTACTGTTGCTCCATTTTTTTCTTCACTGAGCCATTATGATGAAAAAAAGTCTTTCTGTGTGTTTGGTGTCTATTATGCATTAGTTTTAGAGCTTTTCCCAGTCTCGGACCCTAGAGGGTCAGAGCTACAAAGGACCCCAGAGATAAAATCTGGTTGTGTTTTATAGATGAAATTTAGGTCTAAAGTAGCTATGTGACCTGTCCAAGGTCAGAAACTGATTAGGGACAGAGCCACAGCTGGAGTCTCCTGCAGCGTGCTTGAAGAGAGGCAATCTTGATTCATCTGTAGAATGGGTACCCTGTTCTCCTGATTTTTCCCCTAGAAATAGACCAGTGGCCTTGACTCGGTCTCCCATTTTATCATACAATATTTAAAAAGAAACCACATATTTCAAGTACACCAATTTATAAGATATATCTAACCTATTTTCTCAGTTCACATTCAACAAATGTGTACTGAGTACCGACCAAGTTCTGGCGTGTATACAGACATGACTGCCTTCAAGAGGCTTTCCTTCCAGTTAAAAGGCCATAACACAAAGTTTACAACGGCCACTTTGCTCTGGGCTACTTATTTGATCATGCTATTTTATCTTTAAGTATTTCTATAACACGTGTTCCCTCCTCCTTTCATTTCCAGGACAGACCAAGAGGCCTACGATTCTGAGGTTTTAGTCTACTCGGAGCATGGATTTGGAGTGGGTGATAGTAAAACAATCATCAGATCAATGGGGAAGTCTAGCTGTTATTGCTCCTTTTGTTTCAAGAGATATTTGCTCATTAGATGAGGTGACAGATAGCTTTGACTCTATCTCGTCCATGGGGACTCTAGGTGGCTGCCCTAAATACATGCATGCAGTCGTGGTAGCTTGGATTTTCTGTTTATGTGATATGCCGTCACCATTAGCTTTTGTCTTCTGCTGTGGCTAATTTATCTTTCTCCCGGACCAGCCGGGAGAGGAGGAGGAGGAGGTGTGGACAGGACTCGCCCGCAGACTGTGACACCGCCTTCGATATCACGTCCACCCCAGCCCGCGGCTCCCAGAGCTGGGCGGGGCCACTCTTCCCGCTCAGCTGGGAGGAGCCCCAAGCCGGTGGTCCTGCCCCGGGTAGGGGTGGAGAGGGGCTGGTGGTCCTGCCCCGGGTAGGGGTGGAGAGGGGCGGGTGAACCGCAGACCCGGATCCTCCCCAGGAGACGTCAAAGGCCCAGCGAAGGCAGGCCTTCCGGGGTGGAAAGGCAGTGAGGTGTGTCCCTGAGGCCGCGGGTGCGGGGAGCGGCGGCAGTTCGCTCCCCGGGACTCCGGGCCGGCGCCGGCTCCCGCGGGTGGGGAGAAGGAACCAGATGGGCGGGTTCAAGCGTTGGCGGCGGCGGTCCCGGGGCCGCCGGCTCCTCCCCGCAAGTGTGCCTGTCTGCCGCTCGCCGCGCTGAGGCAGTGCGGCGGCGGCGGGCGGGCGGGCCGAGGCTGCCGCCCAGCGCCCTCACCGAGGCCATGCCCGGGCCCTAGCGTGCCTGCCGCATCCCGCGCCCAGCGCCCCGTCCCGCGCCCCGCGCCCCGCGGCCCCGCAGCCCCGCGCCCGCCGCCGCCTCTTCAATGGGCAACCTGCTCGGCGGGGTCAGCTTCCGC
The DNA here is from genome assembly GCF_003265705.2 of Callorhinus ursinus. Lineage (NCBI taxonomy): Eukaryota > Metazoa > Chordata > Mammalia > Carnivora > Otariidae > Callorhinus > Callorhinus ursinus. Next base: position 24,631,532 of record NW_027397084.1, read on the forward strand.
GAGCCCACCACCGTGGAGGACTGCGACTCCACCTGGCAGACGGACTCGGAGCCCGAGCCCGAGGAGCCGGGGCCGGGCGGCGGCGGCGAGGGCCCGGGGCAGGAGCCCGAGCAGCCTGCGCAGCCCCCGGAGCGAGTCGGCGGGCGGCCCCGCGCCGGCCCCGCGCCGGACGAAGACGCCGAGGCGGCGGGCGCCGAGCAGGTACGCGGCCCCGCGGTGGCCTCGGGCCGGGCCAGGGCGCCCCTGCCCCTTGAGGAAGGACGTCGCCGGGGACAGGAGCAAACGCCGAGCGATCCCCGCGCACAGGGGGCCGGGGCGCCGGTGGCTGCTGGTGCTCTGCGGCCGGACCCCTCGGCGCCCGCGGCCGTCCCGCTGCCCCGCGGCCCGGGGGGCCTGCCGTGGCCGGGAGCGCCGGAGCCGTCCCCTGCCGGCCTGGGGCCTGACCGCGGGCGCGCTGAGGAAGTCCCTCAAGGCAGAACCCAACTTGAATGGGTGTTTTCTTTGCCTCTGCAGAGCAGCTGGGTGCTGCGAAGGTGGGGTGGGAGGAACCTGTCCAAAAATAGAAGATTGTGAAAACCGGTCTAGTGCGTGTTACTGGTAAAAATTACCCAGAATAAGGAGGGACTGCAACTAAGGAGCTGCGAGCACTCTCCCCTACAGTAGGGTCTACAGCCATTAAAAGTATTGCGGAAGGTCCCCAACCGAAGTTGAAATGCCACAATTCTTACCCTAAGTAAGGCCTTTCAACTGAGGAGTTCAGGGCACTCTTCAAAACTCTTGGATCACCCAGAGACTTGTTGATCCGACTGTGCTTAAATCATTTGCCTAATACAATTTGGAGGAGAGGTTAGTAAAGAGATAAATATCCCTTTTAACCTCTGACGGACTGAAAATAATTCAGAAGACTAAAAAGGAGGAACTGTATAACCAGCCCTCTAAAAGAAGTGGGCATCGTGGAGGTATTTAAGGTTTGGGGTTCTGCATTAGGCCCTCCTCTTTATCAGCTGGGAAGGAATGAGAGTGAGGAGAACAAAAACAGAAACAAAACACAGAGCCCAAAGTCAAATATGACCACAGGGTGCTTGGCTGGAGTAGAGGAGTCACCACCTAAATATTATAGCTAAGGCTGCCTCGTAAATTTGGATGATCATCTCTGTGTAGGTCAGGAGAAAGCAAAGTCCCAATGCAGGCTCTATGCTAAACATGTTATTCCAGTCACCTGCAATTTCGGGGGTTGGGTGGGAGTTGCTGTTTTTCAATCCCCATTTTAGACAAAACGGAGGCTTAGAGAGTTTGAGAAGCTTGCCCAAGAACATCCAGGGAGAGAATGAATGATGCAAACCCAAGTATGTCTGTAACCAATGTAGAACCTTGAACCTGTTGGAATTGCGACTCTCTCTCTGCCCCTGGTGTTCTGGTTTGCTGATGGGTCATTTGCATTGTGAATTCAACACCCCCCCCCCAAAGTATTAGAGGCTGTATGCCAGTTTCCCTTTCTCTTGTCTCCCAATTAAGTAACCTCAGAGAAGTCTGGGATATCAAAAAACACCAGCTTAGATTCAATCCAGCTAACTAGGTCCATCTATATAAAACAATTTGATAATTAACGCTTCAGTCTGTTGATTGTGACCCCAGAAAATGGTAGACCACAGCAGCCCTCCCTTTTCCCCTTTAATGATTTATTTTTCTTGTTAGTGTCACCATTTAACTTCCTTAAAAAGATCTCCTTTTTAATGTTGCTTTTTGACTCTCAACTCCATTTGTTGCCTCTCCCCATAGTCATTTGCAAGTACTACTAGAGCTACCTTTAGAATATATCCCAGTCTGACTACTTCTCACATCCTTCATTGCCTTCATTCCTAGTTCAAGTGAATATTTGACAAATGATGGTGCCATTTAAGTAAGATGGGCAAGTCCGGGGGAAAAAGCATCATCGGAGGTTAAATCAAGAATTCTCTTGAATTTTATATCCTATTAGACATCTAAGTGGAATTCCTAACATACCTGTGGATGGAGCCTTAGTCCAGGACTGCAATCATCAGCTTCTAAGAATGGTGGTGTACAAAGTCCTGGGAGACATGTGGTCGTTAAGGACTGATGAGGAATAAGAACTAAACCCTGGGCACTCCTCAATTTAGAACCTGTGAAGGGGAGGAGGAGCCAAAGAGAAGGCTGAGAAGGGGCGACCAATGAGATAGGAAGAAACCAGGAGAGGTGTGGCACCTGACAGTGTTTCCGGAAGGAGGGAGACAACATTTAACTGGCCAGTGCTGCTGGGAAGTTGCTTGAGTTGAGCACTGAGACATGGTTTGGTGAAAATGGAGATTTCTTAGTGATGTTGAAAGAGCCGTTTAGATGGAATGCTGAGGATGAAAGCCTGATTGTGGTGGGTCATCGGAGAAGAGGAGAAGACGGGGGTATGCACAATTCTTTGGTGATATTTTCCTATAATAGGGAGCAGAGCTATGGATCTGTATTTGAGGGGGGATTTGGTCAAGGAACGTTGTGTATGTTTGTATTAAGATTAGTGATACTATAGCATGTTTGTCTGCTGAGGGGAATGATCCAGAAGAGAGAGAAATTTTGATGATGCAGGAAATAGGAACAATATATTAAGGAAAAAAATCCTTGGCTGAGCAGGTGAAAGGCAACAGGATAGGGAATCCAAAAGGAGAAGTTGGAGGAACAAGGTCAGATGCTTGCAGGTTGGTACATTTAGAGGTTGGAGGATGCAGTCATTCTCATGATAATCCTGGGAAATAGGCAGGGGCATGAGTCATTATCTTTGTTTCACAGAAGATAAAACTAAGATTCAGTTAAGTGGTTGGCTTAAGGCCTCACAAATAAGTAGCAGAGTTAAGACAAGCCAAGTCTTGGGCTGTTGACATTTTACCGAGGTTCCTATCATGCTCCTTCACTTTTAGTGGAGGTGAAACGGATTCATGCCTTGTAGCCCCAAGCCTGGGATTCCAGTTCCTGTGCTCTCACTGAGCCTTGGGGCCTTGTTCAACTTCTCTAAGCCTGGGTTACCTTGTTTCTAAGCTGGAAACACTAATAACTGCCATCCAGCTGTGTGTCATAAGAATCAAATGAAATAATATACATGTAAGTGCTTTGTAAATGGAAAAGTGCTTTCTATACAAATGTAAGATGATGATTCATATGGTTGTAGCTCAGGCTAAATAGATTCAGAAACTTGCTAGGCAGAGCTATTTTGAAACGTGTGGCAAGGACCAGAATTTAAGCTTTTCCTTGCTTATATAACATGACAGAGTAGCTAATGTTAAACATCAGAGAATTTGGTGTTAAAGTATCTCTATACTTGTAGTAATAGTGAGAATCACACCACTTCAAAAATGTGCGAAAATTGCTTGGAGGATGCTAATCTATCAACACAGATGGGGGTGGAGGATGATGAGAAAGGGATTGGGGGGGGGTGAAGCTCTTGATGAACATTCAGACCTAAACTGTGTCTTCTCTTTCCTCATTGTGTTCTGTCTTACTGTCCTTCTGCATGACGCGGGACACAAAGCATTTCCTTATCCATTCGAATAGTACTTATAGTTAGAGAATTGAAACTGACTACATTGACCCATATCTTACATTTTAAAAATTATTCATGGTGGTGAGAATTTTTAGAATTTAAATAGTATGAATAAACTACCACATATAAGTTACTACAATCTGAAGTTCATTTCATTTGAGAGCTTTTACTACTTTGTGTATATATGTCTTAAATTTGCTGATTTATGTCACCTTGTGTTATCACTGGATTCACAGATTAGTCATGCCTGTGTGTACTTGTTATGGTGCTATGAAGGATGGAGTTTAGAAAGCTATTTAGATTGTTTTAAAAAATCCCCCTTTCTTTTTTTTTTATTATGTTATGTTAATCACCATACATTACATCATTAGTTTTTGATGTAGTGTTCCATGATTCATTGTTTGTGCATAACACCCAGTGCTCCACGCAGAACGTGCCCTCTTTAATACCCATCACCAGGCTAACCCATCCCCCCACCCCCCTCCCCTCTAGAACCCTCAGTTTGTTTCTCAGAGTCCATAGTCTCTCATGGTTCATCCCCCCCCTCCGATTTCTCCCCCTTAATTTCCCCCCCTTTTTTTTAACATATAATGTATTATTTGTTTCAGAGGTACAGGTCTGTGATTCAACAGTCTTACACAATTCACAGCGCTCACCATAGCCCATACCCTCCCCACTGTCTATCACCCAGCCACCCCATCCCTCCCACCCCCACCACTCCAGCAACCCTCAGTTTGTTTCCTGAGATTAAGAATTCCTCATATCAGTGAGATCATATGATACATGTCTTTCTCTGATTGACTTTATTTCACTCAGCATAATACCCTCCAGTTCTATCCACGTAGTTGCAAATCATTTCATAAGTTATATTTTCCTTCTAAGTACAGCTAAATGTTGCAAAGTTAATGACAATGTTCTTTGTAGAATTGATTTATTATCTTAACAATTTTTTAGTATTATGTATTCAAAAATAAATTTTGTCATAGAATCACTTGTGTGACCTCTGGTAAAGTAAATGTCTTAAATTCATTTTGAGTTCTATATCTGATGAATATTGATCTAGGACATTTGGCCTCTATAGGTTCTTGGTGAATAATAAAGTTTTTTTATTCAGTAAAATACCTTAGGACAAATGTTATTGGGTTCAAATCAGGCAAATAGAATGCCAAAAAATGTTGCTAGTAGGGACCATTAAAAGAAAGTTTCTAGAGCTCTGGATGGAACAAGGTTAACCATGGCCTCGTGGTTGCTGGGACTTAGTGATGAGTACTCAGGGCTTACTATAATACTATGCCTGCTGTGGAGTAAGTTATAAACTCTCCTTAATAAAAAGTTGAGTAATAAAAAAAAAATTCTAATATTGTCATTATTCTGAACAGCTTATTACCTTTCAGGCTTTTCTTATGGATGTTCATTATTTTAAGTGTTCTAGAAATTTCTCAGATTATCTTCCTTCACCATGTAAATGGAATTTCACTTTTTATTTTAGGGTGGTGATGCCACTGAAGCAACTGCCAAACCAAAGAGAAGCTTTTATGCTGCGAGGGATCTGTACAAATATCGACATCAGTACCCAGTAAGAGTATAGAATGTTTTTTCTAAAATGCAAAATATTTCCCTTCTGTTTTTCTTATTTTGTGGTGCTAGTAAGCAAACATGCAAGAAGAGTCCTGTGCCTTTTTTATATGTCCATATGCTGGAGATTGACTTATTTTTTTCCTTTAGCAGAACTTCAAAGATATCCGATATCAAAATGACTTGAGCAATCTTCGTTTTTATAAGAATAAAATTCCATTTAAGCCAGATGGTGAGTAATCTGCTATCCTGGTAAAAAGCAAACTTTAAATAATAACATATACCTAGTTGTTCTTTGTTTATTCTGTGGTCAGTAGCTTTTTAATGCATTTGTTCATTGACTGGCTTTACTTTGGTCTGTAGTCTAATGTGTCCCCACAGTCCTAGACTCTAGAGTTGTGAACATCCACTTGGCAATTTCTGGAGGAATAACTGTGAATTAGCAATACCTTCCCCCCACTTGTTCATGGTGGCTATTGTATTAAAGAAAGTGGGGGCCCCTTCTGTGAGAGGCAAAGAGTTAAGATTTATAAATTTATAGAATCATAGAATATTAGATTACTAAGAAACTTTAGAGGAAATCAAATTAATCTTGCTCATTTTAAAGATGAGGTTACTGGGTCTTAAAGTTTGAACGACTGACTTGTTTGATCACTTGACTGTAGAGTTGGGTCTAGGATCCAGAGTTCAGTATTCTTTTCACCAAATTATTTAGAACATAATTGAAAAGTAATGTTTATATTAGAATTATCTTTCCTGTTGATTTTCAGAGTCAGGGGTCAGGGAGCTCCAGCAGTCCCAGTTCAGTGTTCCAATATCCTGGGAAGGGAACTCCAGAGACAGTAGATTTCCATTCAACTCTGCCAAATAAACTGCCTCCTCCTTCACAACTGTACAAAACTGCCCTCGTAGGATCTTTTCTAAGATTCTCCCCCTATAGGGAGAGGATGCATCCACTATGGTAATATGCATATTTCCCTGAGGCACCATGCTGTGGTTCATGATGGGCATCCTAATTTTATCCAGGTCAAACCAGCCAAGTTGGCATCTCTCCTTCTCACCCTTATCTCTGTGAGGTGACCAGATGGCCCTGGCTTCTGCTCTTTGTTCTTAGTGGAAACTGAGCCATATCCACAGCCATGTGAGTCAGGGAATGAGGCTCATAGACTGCAAAGCTTTCCAAGTAGCAGGACTACATTCTTTGGTGAACTAACTGGATGAAGGCTGTCTGAAGGCTGGGTGGAGTGCTGGGAGGAGGAATTCCTCTACTGTGTACTGAGAGATGTGATAGTTGGGAGTTTGGACTTAAGAACATTGTTGCAACGGCCAGATTGTGTCCCCAAAATCTGCTCTGATTTAGGAGGAAGCATCTGGATAAAAGTGCTCTGTTGTATTTACTAATGATAGAAACACACCACATTATTTACTAATTGAAATAATATTAATTAAATTATTAGGGTTTTTTTTAGGGCCTGGGACAAGAAAACCTTTTGAAGAAATGCAATGATAGATTAATTTGACTCTGACTTGAATTTAATAAAATTTACCTAAAGGAATGCCTTTAAATATTAAAAACATTGAACATGACAGTATTTAACTGAATTATTTTTGTATTTCTAGTAGTGAATTTATTTTTGAGGTAGTAATTTAAAGTAATAACTTCAAGCACTGCATTAATTTTTTTGTAATCTTTACCACAAAATTTATTTTGAAATCTTATAGGGTTGGTAGGGGTCAGGAGGAGTTTTATCTAAGGTCACATAAAATGTTATTCTAGTTTATTATATAAATTACATAAACTCACCCACTTTCCTCCCCAGTATGTGTACACATACGCATATCCTTCCCCCCACCCCACACAAACACTTGCCAATAAGCATAAGCCTGCAATGATGTATTTTAATTATTAAGCAGGAGGAGGGGTAGTGGGAAGGGAAATCATGGGGTAAATGGTTTTAAAAACGCTGATAGGGCCAACAGTATGATTCAAAACAACTTTTTACTCAAGCTTCCAAGAGTAGACTTCTACTACAAACTGGTGATCTGTGGTGGAAACGAGAATGAAATCAATTACGTTTCGAGAAATATGTTGTGTTTTTTTTCTGTAAAATTGACTAAATGGCCACGTAGTCAAATGTGGGGACCTAGACAGAGTTCGAGAAGCAGGACGGTTTTGTTGTACAGTTGGCCCTTGAACGGTGGTGTAGGGGTAACGGGCCCTAACCCCTGTGCAGTCAGAAATCCACGTGTAACTTTTGACTTCCCCAAAACTTAACTGCTAATAGCCTCCTGTTGACTGGAAGCTTTACCAGTGGCATAAATAGTTGATGAACACATATTTTGTATGTGATAGGCATTATGTACTGTATTCTTACCGAAAAAGTTCAAACTCAGTGTTGTTCAAGGGTCAGCTGTAATAAGTTCTTATGCGGAAACAGTAGGATGTGGTAAACAGGGCTTAGTTTTTGGAACCAGAAAGACCTATATTCTACTCCTAGATTTGTTCTTTTGTTAGCGTGGGACTTGGAACAAATCATACAATGTCCTCATTGGTAAGATGGGGATGGTAGCACTGGCTTGGGAGAGTTCTGTGGCGATGAAGCTGGACGGTGTACACTGTGTGGGTGCACGCTGTGTACCCACATGGGTCCTTCTGTTTTTCCTTCCTCTCCTTCCTTCTCCTTTTTCATGCTTTTCTCCCTCTCTTTCTGTTCTCTCACCTCTTTTATTCCTTTCTTTTTCCCTGGGCTACATTTCATTTTGATCCCGTCTTGCATTTAAAGAACTAAAAAAATAAATAAATAAGATAAAGAACTTAGGACCATCTAGGGCAGGGGTTGACAAACTTTTTCTGTCCAGGGCCAGATAGTAAATATTTTCAGCTGTGTGGGCCACATGGTCTCCGTTGCAGTGTGCATGGCTGTGTTCCAATAAAACTATCTCTAAAACAAATGCCATAGTTTGTCAACTGCTTTAGAGTAACCCTGTCTGATAGAACTTTCTGTAACTTGAGGCGCCACTGAGTTTTGAAAAATTAGGCCTATTACATAACTGAGCATATGGCATAGGGTATGCATCTTGGCATAATTTCTGCGTGCTATTACTAAATGTCAGAGGTTTTAATATAAAGATTAAGTGGTTAAATGTGAAAGTGCCTTCAACAATGTCGTAAATGTCTGGCTCATTTTCTAAATATTTACTACTTAGGTGTTTACATTGAAGAAGTTCTAAATAAGTGGAAAGGAGATTATGAAAAGCTGGAGCACAACCACACTTATATTCAATGGTCAGTTAACATTTCTGTATCTTGAACCGTGTCTATTTAATCATGTATGTTTTCCAGATAACATTAATATTTATTTTTCTAAAAAATAGGCTTTTCCCCCTGAGAGAACAAGGCTTGAACTTTTATGCTAAAGAATTAACTACATATGAAATTGAGGTAATGCAAGCTCATTTCATTTTATAGGAGATGGCCAGATAATATTGCTATTTTATTGTCCTGGTAACTACCGAATCATTTCAGCTGACTTTTCCCCCCCCTTAGGAATTCAAAAAAACAAAAGAAGCAATTAAAAGATTCCTCCTGGCTTATAAGATGATGTTAGAATTTTTTGGAATAAAACTGGTTGATAAAACTGGAAATGTTGCTCGGGCCGTTAACTGGCAGGAGAGGTTTCAGCATCTGAATGAGTAAGTAAAGCCCCCGCAGTGCATCAGGGGCCAGCATGTTATTTTTTCTGGGTTGGAATTCTCTATGGAACATAGGAACAACTAGTGGATGGACCCAGGAATTTGAATTCAATAGCTAGTCTGAAATGCCTTTTAGTCCTTGTTCTATGTTCTAAAGCACAACAAAACAACAAGAAAGAATGAAATTGCAGGTAGGAATAAGGCCATTCCTCTTCAAAGCTGTTTCTTCCTGAAACCTGTCTACTGCCCAGGCCAAGTGTGGCCTCTCTCCTTCTTTATACCATGGTTCTTGGCATTTATACTTATTTCTTGTATAGTTTTCCACATCCCCTCTGCTAGGTTGTGAGCTTCTTGCGGCACAGTCTGTTTGTCGAGCATGGTACCTTGTTAGATTAAATCCATAAATTAGGCCTATGACATATAAAAAATCATTTTATAAGACTGAGATGTGCCTGTACATTTCTAAAAAAGAGCGAAAATTAGAATTTTCATTATTTAGGTAAAAAACAAAAGCCCACTTTTGCTTACTAAATCCTAAAACCTGTGAAGAAAATTTAACGTGGTTTATTTGGAATTGATTTGCTGTATTCTTTTGCCTGGATATTTATAACTTTCATTAATACTTATAGCCAAAGTTTATTTTTCTTATTATTTTCTTTGTATGCAAACTGATTTTTTTTTCTTTTTAATTATAGGGTGACTTATGAATGCTGGACCATAAAACCAGCAACTTTAAAGCATTTTTTTTGTTAGCACATTATGATTAGCTGAGCTGGGCAAGTACCAAGGAAAAAAAGTAACCTAAGAAATTTTTCTTTGCCCAACAGTTTTGAGCATCAATTAGCTGAATTTTTTGGTCTTTTTCTAGAACTTTCATCTTGCTTTGCTAAAATTAGTATAAGTATTACTGCTTAAGCCTTCTTTTTACTTTATTAGTCACAGTCAACACTATTAAAATGGTAGCTTGTACTAAAACACTGAAGATATGGGCATAAAGCTTTATGATCCTGACTAGAAGACCCATTAACTCATAACTCAAGTTAACTTTGATTTATATAGGGCACTTACAACAGAAGCATATCTACCTCTGCCTAAGCAATGTGGGTAGCTGTCTCTGGACAGAGTTTCTGAGCATTTCTGTCATCCCATCAACGGAAGCTATATGCAAGTAGCCTACTGACCTGAAGGACGGCAGCACCACTGTCATTTTAGAGAATCGCTGTCTCCAACTTCTTGGAATAGCATTCTTGTTTAGTAAATGTTTGTTGAACGAACAAACAATGAACAAAAGACATTTGCCAGTTTAAATTCTCCCTGGAGTTTTATTTTCAGATCCTCTAACTGATAGCTGGAAACAGAATCCTTCTGAAAGTTTTAATTAAAATGATCTCCTGGCTTGGGTCAGGGGAAGGGAGCCTGAATTAACCATCACATTCCCTGGCCCCATTCAGATCCTTTTCTTTCTACCGCCCACCGTCTCTCATTTCCCTTTCCCTGGGTATTGCACAGAGTTTTTATTTGTGTTTTAATCTGTGTGACATCTTGAGTTTCTTAGAGTAGGCAGGAAACTCAATATATTTATAGTAGCCCAGCAGACAAAAAAGTATTGAATGAAAGTGAAATGAAGTAACGTTCAGTGAATAAGTGACCATGACTAAAAAAAGTGAAATATTTTCAAACACGGGAGTATAAATATATAGACCAACCACTCAGATGTATTTCCAGGTTTCTTTGTAATCACCTTAGATTATGGAGCCATACTTTAGACTCTGGAACTGCTTCTCACTTTTATTTTCTGCCTCCTGGTTCTTGCCTTTTGTGTGTTCTCTCTTCACCTATCTGGTCTTCCTGACACCTGGGGCCCTATTTACCACCCTTACTTCTTTCGGGAAGCCCGGCTTCTCTCTTTTATCTGCTGTGCAACCCCAAAGACTGCTCATAACATTAGGAGGGTTTTAGCTGTTCTCTTCTCTTCCATTTTGTCTTTATTTGTCATGTTTATTTCAAATCATACTGAAGCACTCAATTTCTCCCTTGTATACTTCTGTTCCATAATCCTCATTTTCATTCTCTTCAACCCAAGTATTTGTCCTTTTCTACTGTTACATAAGTATTTTAAATCGGAGAGTATATAGATACAGATAAATGTGTACAGAAATTTCATCTTGGCCATTCATCTAAGACTGGGTATGTGCAGTTGAGCTGGTTGCAATAGAGTAAATTTTGTTGGATCAGGTAACTCATCTTTGGGATTTTTAAAGAAAAATATTCCCTCCACTTTTCCATACATCTCCTTCTCAGATTTATGAAGCAGATGTTGCTCAAGGATTTTATCACTAAGTTTTTGGAGAAGAGAAACTCCATACTAACCTAACACTCAGTCAGCTCTGCTGCTAATGGCACATGGTCTTAACCTCATTCAAAATGCATGTTGTCTTAGAAGACTCTTACTTCCTCACTATTAAAAAATACAGATTCATAAGACACAAACATCCCTGCTATGTTTTACCCCTTTGGCCTCAAAGAGTCGAATATTAGGATAATACTTTTGTGGTAAACATCCAGAAGAACAGGGGTGGTGAAACTGCTGGACTTGTCTTTACTGGGATTTGGCTAGCCTGAATCATGAAGGTTTTTGTTTTGTCCAGATAAGCTTTCCTATTAAAATGTAAGACTGTGGAACCATCCCCTTCTGTCCCTCAGATAATTCAGCATCCTTCTTCACTTTTCCCAAATAATTTGCTAGCTCTTTGTAAGTGAAATACTCCAAGTGCTTTTGGAAACCAAAGCAGGCATATGCATTGCTTGTATAAAGTTCAATGTCCAGTGTATAAAACAGGTTTTAGGAAGCTAGAAATAAGTGGTGGTTATGGTTGTGTGTCAGTATAGGGTAAGTAAATACCTGCGCTGTTGATGATGGATGCAGCCAGGTATTTGTAATAAGGCAACTATTGCCCGGTGTTGTAGGGCAGATATATTTTGAATTGTGAGAGATACAGGCTTGGAAAGCCTTCCATCTGATAAAGGCCTTAGTTTGGGGATAGAGGAGAAGTTTGTGCAATTTGGGGAAAAAGGTGTCTTTGGAGTCCATGCCATTAGAAGCAAAATTTAAAATACTCTGGGGAAAAAGGAGAGAGAGGCCACGGGGGGAAGACAATTAGGTGATTAAGTTGGGAGAGGTACATAGAGGTGGCCCTTAGTACCATATTTAAAATCATAACAATAACAATGTGAATTTTAAATAGTATCTAATATTTTTTGAGTTCTACATGCCCTGCATATGTCTCAACTCATTTTGATTCTTCTAACAGTCCAGTAAGATGGGCCATTTCCCCTATTTTACAGATGAGGATACTGAGTCAGAGAGCGATACTGTAACTTCACATAGCTGTGGGTGGTAGAGCCATGGTGCAAACTCAAGTGTGACTCCAAAGCCCATGCTCCTAACTATGTTCTGCTAAAGAAGTCAGTTTTGCATCCTTTGTCAGATTGTTCTAGCAAGGTAGAGTGGTTTTTGCTGCTTTCCTTATAAGTTGGCTAAAATGGTGGATTTTGCTGACACTGTGAATCATATCTTCAGCGGACAGCTAATGTTGCATTTATGTTTGGTACCAGTTACCTGTGGTGGGTACAATACAGTTGGTGTTGTTGCAAATAAATGCTCCGGTAGATCACATCCTCAGTGTACTTAATAAACAACAATTCAACATCAGTGGGAATCAGTTTTAGATCTAAATATTTTTCAGATATGAAGAACTAAAGCAACAAGGGGAATTTATATTATGTATTTGAATTTCACATAGATTGGCATTACACTGAAGTATAAGGTTTCAATAACGTCTGATTTATTCTTCCCATGGTGTCTAATACGACTTTCAGTAAAGTCATTGTTCGGTTAAAAAATATTTTTCCAATATTTTTCTTTCCCCTGCTTTCCTTCACCTGATTTCCACACCCCCCAACATTTTATTCAATCCTCTCTTTCAGGTCCCAGCACAACTATTTACGAATCACTCGTATTCTTAAAAGCCTCGGTGAGCTTGGATATGAAAGTTTTAAGTCTCCTCTTGTAAAATTTATTCTTCATGAAGCTCTTGTGGAAAATACTATTCCCAATATTAAACAGAGCGCTCTGGAGTATTTTGTTTATACGATTAGAGACAGGAGAGAGAGGAGAAAGCTCCTACGTTTTGCCCAGAAACATTATACGCCTTCAGAGAATTTTATCTGGGGGCCACCGAGGAAAGAACAGTCAGAGGGAAGCAAAGCCCAGAAAATGCCCGCCCCTCCCACCTCTGGTCATATCAGTCAAACTTCTATGCACAAAAAATCCAAGGACTCCAAAAATTCCTCCTCAGCTGTTCATTTAAATAGCAAAACGGCGGAAGAAAAAAAGGCGGCCCCTGGAGGGCCTGGAGAAGAGACAGACAGGCCAGGCGCCGAGCCCAGCCGTGAAGCTACCAAGCCTGGAAACACAGAGGATGGTAAGGCCGAAAACTCGAATTCTGACGCGGAAAAAACAGGCACCAATCCCACAGAGAGGAAGGAGAGTGCAGCGCCCGCTGAGAACGAGGAAGAAGGTGAAACTCCTAACAAAGACTGTGAAGATCCTGGAACTGCAGGTTCCCCTGGTGAGGGACAATTACAGTGAACTATGAGACCGCACACCCCAGCAGTAGGTAAGCGGGAGGAACCTGCAAGGTCCCCAGAAGAGTGGAGGTCACCTTGCAAATTTTAGCCATTCGTTTGTGATTTCTGTTGTCAACGTTTTGTTGTTGGTTTTTCATTCTGAATGACAATGAATTTAATCTTTAGTGGGAGGTTTTAAGCAAGACCCAATAAACGAATGTATTCTGTAATGCTTTTAGGGTGTGACTTTTCAAATTCTGTCCGTAGTAATTGCTTTTAAATTATTTTCAATGTGTCTAGAAATAATCATGTAGTATTTGATATATCAGATAAATTCTTTGGGAGATGCCAGTCTACACGAATAAAAAGCAAGAGGATAAATTTCATTCTGTTGCCATGCTTTTGCCCAATTTATGGATTTATTTCTTAAGCTGGAAAAACAAATGTGGTCATTTCAGACTTTTTCGGAAAGTAATTTGGACTCATCACTGCAACACCTCCACATGCTTATTTTTAAATTCTGGTGTGTGAAATTTGTGTTCTCGGGGAGCGATCATCTCCCAGCCCATTTCTTGGGCCCCACTCTCCTTTCCTCGTTCCGTCTCTCTGCACTTGCCCTCATTTGCCATCTTTGTCAGCCAGCATGTACTTTTCTAGAGTACGTTCAGGTGATCCCCTGTACTGAAATTTAAGTGGAACAGAGGGGGCACTTTCAACTGTACGATAACCAAGAATTTGCTTTTTTTAAAATAACAAAAATGTTTTTCTATGTTAGATGCTTAAGAACCAATTTTGATGCAAAAGTCCAAGAAAAGGATTTTGCTTTTATGGCTGTTCTATATAAATTTGGTGCTTGTTTCTGAATGCAAATGACTAAAGAATTAAAAAAAAAAAAGGAAAGAAATTATTCATTTTTAAACAGCATGCTTCTTATACTGGCAACAAGGCAGTGGTCCCTAAATCCTTGACTATCTGTGTTCCGTGGGCTATGAAATTAATAAGAGTGCTTAGTCCAGAGTATCTTTAAAAAAGAAAACAATTTGATGTGTCTCTAAGTTGTCAAACCTTGAAATTGAGAATAGATTTAAAATTCCATATCCTTAGGTTTAGCAAGCCCTTAATGTGTTGATACTGGTATTAAGAGCAAGTAATTTTATTTCCAGTACTACTATTACTAATTAATATTACAAATCCGAAAATAATCAGAAACGCTGTGGTGGGAACTTCAAAGCATACATACAAATATAGTTAAAGCAATTAATAGAAAAAAATTTCACTTTCATTTGTGGAGCGGAATTAGCTCTTGTATGTCTCTTGGGCTTTTAGATTTCACTTTAACCCCCCGAGAATTTTTACTATGTCCTATTTGTTAGTCATATCATACCATCTTCTGTTACCTTTATGATCAGGGGATTTCCGGCAGAGGATTTCTCGAGAATATATCAACAGTATGCCTTTAGAAATACTTTATTGCTTTGAAGTTTACATGAAACATCACAGTTGCTCAAACTTAACTTCTTAATATGAATATTAGTAACCAAGTTGTTTATCATAGTCCAATTAATATACAGCGTTTTCTCATTTTTGGTTCCCGTAATATCCCATTTTTGCTTTCTCTTGTTTTGTGAAGTGAGCATAAAGATTTGGGGAAACAATTCTGCTTTTGCATTTCAGTTTCTTTTTTGTATGGACCCTCTAATGTGGTGCTTGTAGCAATGTCCCCTTAGAGCCAATAAACAGTGTTCCAGAATTAGACAGTGAGAGTAGTTGTCACATTGAACCGAATTGTAGTAACATGATTAATTCAAAATATCTTACCAATTTTGAATACATGATAAAGTGGTCAGACTGCTTTCTAAGTGTATAATATTAAAAATTTGTGACCAGATATTAAGATATTAAAAAACAGTGGACAGAGACTAAAATAAATGGTTATAATCTGAAATGACTTGGAAACTGTAGTATATCAGAGCCATTACAAGTAAAAACATTTCATTCAACAGTTTAACTTTTAGAATATTATTCCTAATTAGGGTTTTGATTAGATTGTGCCAATTAATTTGAGAATATTTAGTCTCAAGGGAAAAACTGCCTGGCTTCCATTTAAAACAGTGGCCTTTTCCCACTATGTCGTTTTTAAGATCCATATTCATATGTAATAGTATGATTCCTCTATTTAATCTGCAAATAATTTATGAGAGAATTCTTCAGTGGAGAACAAGTGAGGGGATGTCATTCCTTCGGCAAATAAAAATTATGAGTGTCTGGAATTTTTTTTCTATAAAGAATACTTTGTACAATTAATAGTTTTTTAACTAAGATCTATAGATAACGTATTTAAGTGGGTCTTAGGTATGAAACAGCCCTCTGGGTTTGACTGTGATGTTTTGTATTTTTAAAAACTACCATATGCTTGCAGAAATTTATTGAGAAGCTGTTTTAAAAATGCAGCAAAGCATGGCCAAATAGCTAGAAACATTATTGAATCTTTGCAAATATATAGACTTTATTGTTGTACCTTGGACCGCGAGGATATAAACATTGGCTATTGATAAAATATTAAATTGCATTTCATGGCAAATAGATGTTATATCGTTTGGTTAGTCTAGTACATTTCTAATATTTTGTGCTTTCATATCTCTAAGGAGATAATATATGTGAAAGTATTTTGAGATACTGTAAAGTGATATAATTATAAGATATATTTCTGTACAGTAGAGAAAAAGTTTATAACATTAAGAATATTGTATCATTATACCGTTTCATGCTTAATTTCATAAGAAACTCAAAAGAATCATGATAGAAGTGAAAATGTGTCTGCTTTCTCTAATCAGGTCTAGTTCTCAGTTCAAAAATTATTTTATATAGTTTTATTTTGAATTTAGATTTTGAGACTACTTTTTTTTCAGCTTCAAGTAGAAAATAAAATGTATAACTCAGGAGTTACTAGAGAAGTTCCAAGATTTTTTTTGCGAAGTATTAAAAATACAAGTATATAAAAATGTCACTTAACAACCATCATTGTCATTATGTTTCATATTTTGTTGTATAGAATTACCTACTTTGCTTCTAGCTTTTATGCTTTAATCTGAGTGAAAATATGATCTGGCGAAAAAGGAAAAACAGTGCCATGTTCTATCTGAGTTGCTCTTTAAAAAAACATTTTAGTAGGTAAACTTCCATATCAAGTGGTCAAAAACTGGTTGGAACTGATAGAGACTATTTGGTTAATTGTTTAAAGTTAAATTTCCCAAGTTTAAAATAGAATTATGATTGAGTTTATACTCTGTTGAGGAACTGAATCAACCAGGTTTTTTGTCTTTCTATAATTGAGGTTCTTCTAGAAGTTTTATTTCCTAACTTGAGAAAAGAAGGACATTCTTGATCTTACTTGAATGTTGTTTCGTCTATGGGTCTCCCATGTCTATTTGGGCTGAGTGGGAATTCTTTGTTATAGGAATGGTTTTGAAGACTTCTAATTTGTTTCCCCACTTAGAGAATTCCCCTTTGTCTTTTGGGGTATATGTGTTAAATATAAGGTAGGCTGGAGTCAGAATTGCTAGAATCATTTCAAATGCAAGTGTGGTTGTAGAGAATGATGACAGGTAGTCATCATAGTATGGGTCAATCAGAGTCAATGTAGGATCTAGAAAATTAGGAGTTACATGTTTTGGCGTCTTTCAGCTTCGAATTCTGTAGTGTTTATGACATGAACAGATTTGTGTGGGTAATCCCTAGGGTGGCAGTGAGTACTAGCCTGCCTCCTTCCCTGTTCTGTTATCCAGCCCACCCAGCAGATTGTGTTCAGGGACAGGCTGTGTTTTTAGGAATCCCTTATTACTGAAGTTAATAATAATATAGTTATAAATATGAACGCCTGGAGGTGTCCAGATGTGCCTTAACTAATGTAAATGGTTTTCATTCAGAAGTTTAAATTTTTACTCCATTATAAAATCTTGCCATGAGGAACTTTCCAAACCATGAATATCAGTTATTTTAATGAATTTACCTTGGTGCTTTTTCATTTTGGAGAAATTTCCCTTTGTGAAAATAGCATTAGTTCATAAGGAATTGTACTTGCCACGGTGTTCAACAATGTGTTATATTTGACAAAAAGTGTTTACGGTAAGAAAGATTAACTACATTGGTACATTTATTTATGCTCTTGCTTGATTTTGCTACATGCTATGATTTTCATTTTAAACATTTCTCAGTTACTACAAGCAATATTTATCTGTATTTTGCTCTCTTCTTAGCTGCAGATGGATGCAGAAAATGGAATTCTATTAGAGACTTATTTAAAAGTTTAATTCCAGTAAATGGTCAGAGGAGTCTGAAATTAATTTTCTTATTAGAAACATTCAAAAAGCACTGTTTTTGCTTTTTTTCCTAGATTAGAATGTTTTTTGTCATCTGCTTTTTTCCTGATCTGTTGAGAATTATTGTTTTAGTTATTTGTGGGGAAATCGCTTCTTAAAATGTTTGTTGCTTGAATTAAAGTTTTCATATGGACGATACAATTAAGTGCTTTGTTTTATGGCTCAAACTACGCCTGGAAGTAGAGTTGAGAATGGGGACTAAGAATCAGGTGGGCAGGCATCTTGGTCAAGTGGAGCTGACACTGGGTTCCAGTCTCTCCAAAGGCATGATGGGTCCTCAGAGCTTCCTCTGAATCATGAGGGTGTTGAGCTCCGTTATCCCTGACTTCTGAAGAAGGTGGACTGCCTTGGACTCCATACACAATTTTAATAGGTATCAATTTTCACAAAATATCTGTTATAATTTGCTACCATTTTGTAGTTGTTTAGGAAATTGTGAGCAATTAGACACCTGCTATGTAAATTGTAGCTGAATCTTTATCTTGGGAAACATTGAAATACCATTTCCGCCCACCCCTCCTCCCAGTTCTTCAATCAAAAATTCTTTTGAGTTGTTCTTTCATAGGTAAATATTAAAAAGTTTTTATAAAATGACTCAGTGTATTTTAAAAATGAACTGAAAGGGAAAAGACATTGATGCCTACTTGTTACACTGAAAGACCTTGTTTAAAAAAAAATTAGAAACCTTATGAAAATATATTTAAGCTATGAAGTTTATCATATTTTCATTTTTAAATTATAGCAGAGTTTATGGAACAGTTTACTTTTTAAATTGTAGCAGAATTTATGGAACAATTTACATTTACATTACGGAGAGATTAGTTATATAATAATCTTGGTCCTAAGAAATGTTCAAGTTCTGTACTCACTGGTCAAATGGTCATTATTTTTTTCAGTGCTAAGAGATTTAGTTTCAGGTAAAGAAAAGGAAAACACAAATGGAACAAAAGATTAAAAACAGTAACAAGAAACTTACCACAGAAATAAAGATATAACCAATGATGTGTCTGTACAAGTGACAGAATTGTTGGGAGCAGATGAGCTGTACAAGCTTTATGGTGGGGATATGATTTCAGAATTAGCTCTATGTTATTTGTGCCTAGGAGATTAGGGATTGGTGTGCAAACAGAATCCCATTAATACTCTCATCTGAACCATGACTTCCACCTACTCCACAGTAGACTGAAACCTTTCAGTAGATAGAAGTAGGCAAATAATCAGATACTAAGTTTAATTTCTTTGCCAGTGTGTTTCAACAGTTGGTGGTTTTACTAACCAGAAATTAAACTGAGGGACTGGCTGAGATAGGATTCAGTAATAAGGTTGTCTAGATATGAAGTAACTATCTCCCACAGGAGAGTTGACAGCATATTGTGCGGCGTTACAATTAAGAGATGAGAGCAAAGCATTAGCTTATCATTTGATAAGCATTTTTTTTTCATTTTTATAAAAAGACCAATGACTCACTTTTCCTAAAAAGCTATTGGCCTTTCATTAGTATTACCTAAGAAGATAGATGGCCAACTGGGTCCTGGCACTATTTTCACCTTGGAAACTACTGTGTCCTTTGTATGTTAAGTATTTCAGGAAAATGGGAAGGATTCTGAAAAGGCTGTGTGTTACTTCCCACGTAAGCTCTCACTGTCCAGCAGCCACCGGCCCTTCTCTGTGCTCCGTATCCTATTGCAGTATGAATTACAGGATGCTGTGCCTGTCTGTTAGTACCAACACCGTGTGTGGGGTAGGGGTTGTAACCAGTCTCTGGATGTGTATGGTACTATGAAACACTTTATAATTCTATAGTTGTATGGCGGTGTTAAGCCACAAATGTATAAAGAACAATAGTTTCTATTGCTTACTGCTGTGTTTTAAAATATTGTTTCTGAAATAATATATTTAGAGTTCCTTTAGAGTAATTATTTTTAAAAACTATTGCCAAATATCCTGTAAAATGAACAAAAGCCACTTCATCTTGGTTAACATTTTAGCCTTATGTTAGAGTACATTATCTTGATTTTGCATGATTAAAATATTTTTGAAGAGCTGGAACAAATGACTTGCTGTTTTTCTATGATTAGACATATTTTTATGATTATCATATGAGATCAACATTATTTCCTTTTATGTTGTAAAATAAATATTTGATTTTGAAGGGTGAAATCTTACATGTGAAGTTATTTTTGTTGCAAGATTCTGGAGGGCAAATCGCATGTGTAAATACTTGGATGTTTATTGTTTCTTGTTTTTGCTTTTCTCTAATTGCAAAGTTTAAAAAGTATGTTGAACACAGATAAATGAAAATGAATAATTAATGGAGATGACCTTCTTCACTAAAATAGTTCTGGTCTTTTTAATAAGAGTATAGTTGACACACAAGTTTACATTAGTTTCAGGTGTACAACAGGTGATTCAGTTTCTCTGTACGTCACGCCCAGATCATTACAAGCGTAGCTACCAGCCGTCACCCTACAACGCTGTTACAATAGCATTGTAAGAAGTCAAATGTTTGACTTAGAGAAATGCAGCTGTGAGGTGGAAGGGAAGAGGTTGCTCTAGATATCATGGGACTGTGTGGCTGAGGATGAAGAGGGGCTTGGCTCGACTGCTCTAGATAGGCAGGAAGAGAGAACAAGAGAACTAAGAATAGACTGTGGTAAGAATCAGGATGAAATGACATTGTGCATCATTGAGAAACTGTTAGAGAGGGAAAAAATAACAGCCACAGTGGTGAGGGAGCATGATTTTTAACTGCAGCCTTTGGGATTAATTGTTTAGTAGAGAGGAGTGCACGCAATTACTTTCATGAGAGAAGAATGGGCACATTGTGGTGATAGAAAATGGAGAAGTTTTCTTTTCCCCAAACGTTGAATGCCTGTAGGCAATGTAAAATCCTCAGAGATTGGACGAGAAAGTCAAGACTGAGTCTGCATTTCTTTAAGAGCATAAAATTTAATATGGAGAGAATTTGGAACAAAGATTTATAATGTGTTCCTTATTTTAAACCTCAAGTGGATGCAAAGCAGGCAAGCTGGTGTTCCAGGGAGGGAAGGAAATCCCAGCCTGGATAAAAGTAATGATGGGCAGTTTGGCTTCTTGTAGGTGATTTTACGCTTTGGCTATTGTGACTAAGGGGCTGAACTGACAGAGGGAACGTATAAAGGATTATTCTGCCCTTGGGATTATCCCTGAGAAAATGTTGGATTAATTGGAAGAGCATTTAAAAATAGGTTACTAAACTGGGGTGCCTGGGTGGCTCAGGCGTTAAGGGCCTGCCTTCGGCTCAGGTCATGGTCCCGGGGTCCTGGGATCGGGCCCTGCATCGGGCTCCCTGCTCGGCGGGAAGCCTGCTTCTCCCTCTCCCACTCCCCCTGCTTGTGTTCCCTCTCTCGCTGTGTCTCTCTCTGTCAAATAAATAAGTGAAATCTTTAAAAAAAAAATAAGTTACTAAAGACAGAGATTAGAGAGCCAGCATGGATTTGACTTAACTACTCAGGAAAACTGGGTTTATTAAGTAATTTTGCTAATACTAGTTACCATTCTACTATTTTTATAACCTTGGTGTATACTTAACACTACCAGTGAATATATAAATATTTTCTTTTCAAATGGTATATAACATTTTTGTTGTGATTGAAATAGCCTGTTTTCTCAACTCTCAGCTTTGGAAAAGGAAGATTTTAGAGGAAGAAGAATAAACAAAGAAGTGGTAGATGATGTGAACCAAATGAGATCTGACAGCTTACCTCAGAAAGCTGAGCTTGTCTGAGATCTTTGAATGGATGATTTGACTCTTGTCAGAAAGAGAAGTTCAAGAAAAAGCCCTGAAGGAGTAAAAAGTGAGGGCAAAAAGGTATTTTGTTTAATGGAGCAGAGCTGACTTTCAGGCCAGAGACTTGGATCCACATGGCAAAACCATCACTTATAGTTGGCTGTGTGGCTTTGGACAAGTCATGTAAATTCTCAGGGTCTTTGGTCTCTCATTGGTAATAATATCTATTTTGTGAGTTTCTTGAAAGGATTCAAGTGTAGGTTAAACATGAGGGACATATTCAAGATACTCCTTTGCAGTGGCTGCTAGTATTCTAGAAGAAAATGAGATGTTTGGTCATGACAGACATCATGGAGAATTTATCTCAATGGAAATCAATCTACTCTAATCTATGTTTTTCCAGATTTACAGATAGAAACAGGTATCTTATAGTTTTAGTGTCGTTTTTACTAAAAAAGCTACCAGGTATGGAATTGATGATTTTATGTTAGATATACTGATATCAACAGTATAGAAAATTTCCCTCACTGGGAATATAATGAATGTACAAAAGAGCCCTTTTTTACTCCCTTAGTATTTTTTTGAGTTGATTTCCCTTTTTTGCCAAGAATAAACTGGAGTTTGAGGCAGAACTGAAACCTTTTGATCAGGATCAGGAGATAATCTAGTTTATTTTAAGACACTATCAGTATTGATTTTTATCAAAAGCAGAAAATTTTGATTTCAAACCCTCCAAATAGATATTTACTTCATGTCTTAGTGGAAGGCCACTTAATAGTTAACACTATTTAAAAATGTGTATGTAGTTAATTCTATGAACATTGTGGCCTACTTGTTATTGTTTACTTATAATTAGAACTAGGAGGATGAATAATCTTGTGCTAAATAAATATTCATCTTTAAAACTTCTAAATTGTAGGTGTCTTCATACTGTGAAATTAAAATGGGGTCACCCTAGGTCTTGGGTCATTGTCCTGTTCAACCATTTGTCCTTTCAGAATGCCACCCACATACTATAAATAAGATATGAAATAAATACTCGTGGTGTAAAGAGAAGTTGAACAGTTTTGTTTTCTCTGGCACTCATTTCGACCGGTTTCCCCTCATTTTTCTGTTTCAATGTCCATATATGGGAAGGGGAATTACAGACTTCTATAGTTGGCAGTGAGTGTGGATCCTAATCTTCTAGATAATGAGGAGGTGACATGACTTTCCTCCCTCAAATGCTGCAGATGCAAGAGCTTGGGGTAGGACCTAAGCCTCCTGGCTCTCTATTCAGTGTGTTTGCAACGGGTGGCCCCTTTTAACTCTCGAGAACCCTTTGCTAATTAGAATGGTTTCAGAAGCATCAGTCTAGACAGTGGGTTGACCTGTGCCACAGTATTAATCGAGGACTGGAGTCCTCTCCACAGAAGAGTTTTTCTCGCTGCTGAGTGTATTTACCACTGGCCATTGATCAAGTTTGGCAGGCTCTGAAGCAGGTTCAAACATTTCCATGTGGAAGAGAAACCCACTGGGGCTCTGAAAATGAACTTTGAAAGCAGTCATCTCTGACCACGTGACTTTCTGTGCAGAGTAGCTCCTTTAGATCTCATCTCTGGGGTAACGGGGAGGTATCCGTTCGGTTGTCACCCTGACATTTCTGATCTCGTTGAATGGCTTCACTTTATCTCCAAACTGGAAACCGGGGAGCTACCTCAGAATTTTCATTTGTCACCACATCCAGTTGGACAACAAATTCTGTTAATTCTATTTCTCAAATTTGTCTCCACTCCACTCCCTCATGTGCATCCCCACTGTCCCCATAGGCCTTTATCTATTGCAAACAACTCCCAGTCTTCCCTCTGCCTTCAGAGAGAATGCAGCCTTCACAAGATCTTGGGTGCCTAACACGGGACTCAGCGCATAATAAACACTCAATAAACAATGACTGACTTAAAAAGATGTTTAGCAGTTATAAATTGAAACAAAGTGTGTAAGTTTAGGGACAGCTATTTCTGGATCCATTTCTGAAATAAAATGTTTTCCTCAAAACAAAGAGCCTTCAGAATGAGTTATTGTTATGACAAGTACAAAGATTTACGTTGAAACATTTCATAAGTATTTAATGCTTTGACAAACCTAGATCATAGTCTCTTCCTGGTTTCTTGGGTCACTTAGTAACAAATGTCATTAATTCAAATTCGAGGTTAAAAAAGGAAAGAAAATTACAGGATCCTAGTTTTCCTGCTTGGCTTGAAATTTTAGGTAAGATGAAGTATCAAAATTATAGTCAGTGGATCCACAAAGTCCCCGTTTCCATACCTGGCTGAGAGTTATATGCATGGAAATAAACAAGTGTGAGCATGAGATGAAGTCCCTCTGTACGAAAAGCATCTGGAGCGTTGGCAGAATAAAAGCAATTCCCTTAGCAGTTCACAGCAGAGCTGACTTTTTTCCCTCTGGTTTTACACTTTAGACCAAAATTCAGATTGACAGTAAAGGCCACACTTGAAGAAATGACTTTTTCCCTTACTGTTTGATTTTCTGATTATATTCCTTCTTTGATGTGGGCTTTTCTTTTTCCTACATGTTGACAACCAAATTGAAATGAAAAACTCACTTATCTTAAGATTTCATTAAATGGAAACCCTGTGGAAGTTTTCATGGATGGAAGTAAATGGTCATCCAAATTCTTTTAAACTTCATGAGCACTCTTTTTTTTTAAAATTTTATTTATTTATTTGAGAGAGAGAGAGAATGAGAGATAGAGAGCACAAGAGGGAAGAGGGTCAGAGGGAGAAGCAGACTCCCTGCTGAGCAGGGACCCCAATGTGGGACTCGATCCCGGGACTCCAGGATCATGACCTGAGCCGAAGGCAGTCTCTTAACCAACTGAGCCACTCAGGCTCCCTTCATGAGCACTCTTGATGAGCAATCCTAAGCAAGGCTTGAGTGTGTTGTATACTCAGAAAAACTTGAGCTAAACTTGACTTTGTGAAGAGGGCGACTCTTCATTCTGTTTGCCCTTTTTTAGCTGATTGTAATGAACTCAAATTATAAAAGTATAGTGAGGTCACAAAGTCACTCACACCAAACTCAGCCATGTAAAGAAAATGTAGCACCTATTTCTTAATAGCTCATCTGAGTCCAACCTCATGAGTCCCACCCTGATGTTTGGTGGGAACATCTTAAACTTGCCAATGGAACGATTTCTATCACTTCATGTTTATAGTTCTCCTTTTGGTTAAATATCTGGACTATTGAAAATTTGAATAAGAACCAGAATGACCCTGTTTCTTTTGGTAAATTGCTAGTCATTCAGGTTTTATACCCTTCTTTTTTTTCTTGCCCAATATGGAATTTGGAGGCATTGATGAGGTATACTAAATATTGTGGCAGCAGAAGAGAACAGGAGAAAAGATCGTTGGGGTGTCATCTGGATGCTCTCTGGGGATAACTATAGAGTGACTAGGCCAGCCGGCTCCTGGGTGGGTAACTGCTAAAGTTCAGCTGGTCTCAGCTGGCTATTTGGACTTCAATCTGATGGTGCTCATGGTGGAGCTGATAGCCTTCAGTCTTGAAGTTCCCACAAAGAGCAGCCAAATGGGTCTTCTGTGACCATCTCAATTCCACTGGTCCATGCCATGGTAGAAGTGGCTGCCAGAAAAGGTTCACCCAGAAGCTTCCGTCCACATAAGTCCCCGGGGAGAGTGTGAGACCAGGAAGCCTGGTGCCTTCCAGCTTCCTGATATATCTATGGATGTTTTTACAGACTCTGATATGAATTGATTAAAGAGAAGGTTATTTATGCAGAAAGCACAAGAGAAAAGAAAATAACCCCTTTAATAATAAACACAGAGTACTTTCTTTTTTTTAGTAGAATCTAGAGTTGGAACTAGAAAATAGGAAGTCCAACACCTGCATTTGCTCATAAAGAAATAGGTTTAAAGGGTTCCCTTGGATTCTGTGATGGATTTGCTGTTTAAGTTAGCTCTAACCCAGGTCTCCCAGCACCCCCAGCTCCATGCTCTTTCCATAATGCAAGGTTGCCCTTCCTGTAAGTGCAAATTTCTATGTAGTTTCCTGAATAGATACAGGCTGAAAGGTCTTCTGTTAAAATGATATGCTAAAGTCTACCTTTTAATTCACTCTTTGGTTTGAATTAGTTAAATAATAGTTATTTCAGTTTGGAGGCATCTGTGATAGAGAGAGATTTGGTTCTGTGATTTGAACCCCATCTTTTCAGCTTGGCCATGTCGCCTTGGAAAAGGCTACAAACACTTTCTGAGCTCCAATTTCTTTCTCTGTAAAATGGGAACAATATCACTCACCTGGAGATGTCTGAAGTTAGAGAACTACAGTGTTTATTCCTGACCCCAAGTAGTTAATATGCTGTTACTGTTGTTGCTGTTTCTTGAATACTTGTAGTTTCTGAGTGTTTCTTTTAAAGCCCAAAATTTAAAAGAGAGGAGGAAGGAGGAAAGGAAGAACAGGAAGAATGGAAAGACACAGAGCCAGATCTCTATATCATATTTTAGATCGGTCTTTGATTTTTCCTGAGAGTCTGTTTCCTGATTATGTAATAACACCTAATCCTTCTTTATCTAACTTGATGGTTATGAGAAAAAAAATGATATTACAAATGGAAGAAGCACTGCATAAGCTAATGTTATTATTATATTTATAATGTAATTATTTCAGGAATATTGAATAATCTACTTCTTAAATTAAGGAAAATCTATAAAATACCCATCAGGGAACTTGGCAAGAAAAATAACATAATATTTAATGGTTCAGAAAGTTAGTTTCCTCTTTATCATCACTATTTTTGTGTGGAAAGCAAAAAGATCAGTGCTGGACTTAGATTTCCCATAAGTGTTTTCAAGAGAATTTTGTCCATCAGGGTAAAACTCTGCTGATAAACATTTCTCTCCACTCTTAATCTTTAGGCCTCATACAAGTGCTCTGTAATTGCACAAATGCTGATTCAAACTAAAGTATGGGAATTCTGCTAAAGAAAATATCCAGCCCTAGGAAAAAATTTTCGAAGTGCTCATTAATGTGATAAATCAGATAATTTTTGAGTGGTAACTATACATAGATCTGTAGACTGGGAAATCTGCAAAAGAGCTGCTTTCAACTTTAAACACCTAATTATCTTGGTAAGTAGCTTCATAATGGACACCAGGGAGACTTGTCCATGTCTACATTCCCTCTTGTATATGTATTTATTGACATTCCTGCAGTTGGGGTGGAGTGAGGTTTCATGAAGAGATTTTTTTTTTCTAATATGACAGGGAATTCTCTCATAACTGGAAATGCTTCCAATTGGGAATTACCCTTCCCCCATTACCACCCCTCCTTTACTACCATCAATTTGAAGAAATTGTTATTCTGAGAATTAAACTAATAAATAAATAATGGGTGAGATTACTCTCTGCAGTCAACTTTTACAACAGACTGTCTGAAATACTTAGGGATAAATGTAACAAAACGTGTGCACAATCTGTACATTGAAAACTACAAAAGATTGTTAAGAGAAAGACAAAAAAAAAAAAGAAAGATACCATATTCTAGAACTAGAAAACTCACATTGTTAAGATGTCAATTCTCCCCAAATTGTTCTAGATTCAAAGCAAGCTCAATAGAAGTCCCAGGACTCCTTTGTAAAAATTGCCAAACTGATTCTAATAGTTATATGGAAACGTAAAGGACCTAGAGTTGCCAAAATAATTCTTAAAAAGAAAAATAAATTTGAAGGACTTCCTTTTTTTTTTTTTTAATTCAAGACTTACCTGAGAGCTACATAATCAAGATAGTGTGGCCGTGGTATAAGAATAAACAAATAGGGCGCCTGGGTGGCTCAGATGGTTGGGCGTCTGCCTTCGGCTCAGGTCATGGTCCCAGGGTCCTGGGATCGAGTCCCACATCGGGCTCCCTGCTCCTTGGGAGCCTGCTTCTCCCTCTGCTTCTCTCTCTCTCTCTCCCCTCCTCTGTCTCTCATGAATAAATAAATAAAATCTTAAAAAAAAAAGAATAAATAAATAGGGGGTGCCTGGGTGGCTCAGTTGGTTAAGCCTTCGCTCGTCATGATCCCAGGGTCCTGGGATCGAGCCCCACATTGGGCTCCCTACTCAGTGGGGAGCCTGCTTCGCTCTCTCCCTCTGCCTTCTGCTCCCCCCCTGCTTGTGTGCTCTCTCTCTCTCTCTCCGTCAAATAAATAAATAAAATCGTGTTCACACCAGTCAGAATGGCTAAAATTAACAAGTCAGGAAACGACAGATGTTGGCGGGGATGTGGAGAAAAGGGAACCCTCCTACACTGTTGGTGGGAATGCAAGCTGGTGCAGCCACTCTGGAGAAGAGTAGGGAGTTTCCTCAAAAAGTTGAAAATAGAGCTACCATACGACCCAGCAATTGCATTTACCCCAAAGATAGAAATGTAGGGATCCGAAGGGGTACGTGCACCCTGATGTTTATAGCAGCCATGTCCACAATAGCCAAACTATGGAAAGAGCCAAGATGTCCATCGACAGATGAATGGATAAAGAAGATGTGGTATATATACACAATGGAATATTATGCAGCCATCAAAAGGAATGAACTCTTGCCATTTGCAATGACGTGGATGGAACTGGAGGGTATTATGCTGAGTGAAATAAGTCAATCAGAGAAAGACATGTATATATGACCTCACTGATATGAGGAATTCTTTTTTTTTGAAAGATTTTATTTATTTATTTGAGAGAGAGAGAATGAGAGATAGAAAGCACAAGAGGGAACAGGGTCAGAGGGAGAAGCAGACTCCCTGCTGAGCAGGGACCCCGATGTGGGACTCGATCCCAGGACTCCAGGATCATGACCTTAGCCGAAGGCAGTCACTTAACCAACTAGCCATCCAGGCACCCTGATATGAGGAATTCTTAATCTCAGGAAACAAACTGAGGGTTGCTGGAGTGGTGGGGGGTGGGAGGGATGGGGTGGCTGGGTGGTAGACATTGGGGAGGGTATGTGCTATGGTGAGTGCTGTGGATTGTGTAAGACTGTTGAATCACAGACCTGTACCTCTGAAACAAATAATACATTATATGTTAAAAAAAAAAAAGAAAGTAGGAAGGAAAAATGAAGGGGGGGAATTGGAGGGGGAGAAGAACCATGAGAGACTATGGACTCTGAGAAACAAACTGAGGGTTCTAGAGGGGAGGGGGTGGGGGGATGGGTTAGCCTGGTGATGGGTATTAAAGAGGGCACGTACTGCATGGAGCACTGGGTGTTACACGCAAACAATGAATCATGGAACACTACATCAGAAACTAATGATGTAATATATGGTGATTAACATAACAAAATAAAAAATGTTAAAAAAAGGAATAACATAAATAAATGGAACATATTTCATTAAAATATCAGGTTATAACTCAAAAAAAATTTAAAGAAGGATAAACAAATAGATCAATGAAATGGAATAAAGAGTTCAGACCAACACTTATAGAAAGTCAATTGATTTTTGACAAAGGTGACAAGGTAACTTGATGAAGAAGGGTCAATGGATAGTGCTGGGACATCTCGATATTTAAACAGAAAAAAAATGAGCCTCGACTCCTACTCACACTACACAAAAATATACCCAAAGCATATCATAGAATTAGAGTAGAATCTAACCACATAAAACTTCAAAAGAAAACATAGACATTTTTCAAAACTTGAGGGGAGGCAAAGATTTTGTGGATAGAACATAACCCTATCTATAAAAACAAATAAATTGGACTTTATTAAAGTTAAAAAATCCTGCTCTTCCAAAGATACCACTAAGAAACTGAAAAGGTAAGCCACAGATTAGAAGAAAATATCTGTAATACATATATCTGAAAATGGTCTTACAGCTGGACTACATAAGGGACTCTGACAACTCAAAACTAAGACAAATGACAATTAAAAAGGGGGCAAAAGACTTGGACAGAATCGTCACCAAAATATATATATAAATCTATATGTATACACACACACACAATGGCCAGTGAGGACATGAAAATATTATTAATCATTAAGGAAGAGTAAATTAAAGTCACAATTAAGATACTATTACAAACCCACTAGAATGTTAGAATTTAAAAAGATTGACAGTATCAAGTGTTGGAAAGAATGTGGAGTAACTAGAACTTTCATACACTGCTGTTAGGAGTGTAAAATACTGTAAATACGTTGGAAAACAGATTCCCAGTTTCCTATAAAATTAAACATATACTTACATATGATTCAGGCTTAGGCATTTAATTCAAGAGAAATAAAAACCTATGTCCACAAAAAGACTGTCACGCTAATGTTCATAAAAGCTTTATTCATAATAGTCCCAGCCTAGAAACAACCCAAACACCTATTTACCAATGAATGGATAAACAATTTGTGAAATATTCGTGCACCTTATCCAGCAACAAAAAAGGAACAGGCTACTTACATGCAGCAGCACTGATGAATATAAAAAACATCCTGAGCAAAGAATGCAGACACAAAAGAATGTGTACAATTGTGTATGCTCTATGATTGTGTATATATGAAGCTCTAGAACAGGCAAAATCCACAGTGATAGAAGTTAGATCAGCAGTTGCCTGAGGAGGGGTTGGTGTTAACTGAAGAATTACGGGGGAGCCTGGGGGGAGGGTGGTGAGAGAATTATTCTATATCTTAATTATGATGATGTATACAGATGCATACATTGTCGAAGCCCACCAAATTATACACTTAAAAGAGCTGCATTTTATTATATACAAAATATAATTTGATAAAGTTAAATGCATAAACAAACAAATAAATAATAAATAAAATCTCAAAATCAGGAAAAGTAGAGCTTATGAAGTCCATCTCACTTGGAGTAAGTGTGAAGAATCTAGGAGGATAGTCATTCTCTTTTTATGCTTTTATATTCTTCATAAGAGGAACCGGTTCCTACACCCTTCCCAGAGTTTCAGGCTTACTGCCTTTCTTAGCTTACAATATAGTTCAAAGTCTTCATAAACATCAAATTAAGCAGTTGAAATTCAAATGCATTTCTACTCTGTTATTTTTCTGTCATTTCAATTTCAAGTATTCTTTGTTCTGTCTGTCAACTCAAGTGTGATATCTCCTGCTTCTCATATTTTGATTGTGGCAACTTTAATATAAGCATCTGGATCATGTTAAAAACAGGGAAAATAATTCCTCGAATTCATTCCTTATTGGAAATCTCTTCCACATTTGTCTTGCTGTCCTACTTTCTAACTAGTTTCTAACTAGTCTCCCTACCCCCAATCCATTCTACAAATTACCATGTGACTTCTAGAAGTCTTTCCTTGATTAAATCACCTGCCTTCGGACAACCCTTCATTTTGCTTACTAAATAGCATCAGACTCACTAGTTTTCCCAGTCTGTATCCTTATTATCTCTCCTAATTAATCTCCCACTATTCCCCTGTGAGTGACACATGTTCTAACTAACATTGACCACCAGTCATTCCTTGAGTACCTCTATTCTTACCTCTACCCTTGGCTTATACCTTCTTTCCACTTGTGATACTTCCCCCTCCAACTTTGCCTTTCTGGATCTCACCAGTCTTTGAAACCAGTTTGCATGACCCCTCTTTACCATCACTCACGCCTGATGTGATTCTACCAACTTAAGCATTCTTCCTTTTTCTTGCGCTTGCTCCTATATTAGTTCATAAACTCAGAAGGCTGGAGCTCAGTCTCCGACATCTTTGTCTTTCCCACAGTAGTGGCTTTGAATCTAGTAGGAAAAAATACACTAATTGAATGAATATAAAGAGTGAATCATGCAAGTTCTTGTGGTTGAAAAGCAGAAGAGTGAGAACCAGAATTTCTATCTCCCTCCCTATTCCCACTCTATTACTTTTTTCACACTGCTAGTGTTGGGAAAATTTCCCACAGGACTTTGAATTTCCTCCAGGAGAAGGATGAGGAGAGCACATTGCTCTAGACATTTAAAATTGAATCCAAGAAGGTAGTAAAATTTGCTGCAGGGAATCATCCTAGCAGAAATATTAGCTTAGATGCCTTTTCTATTTCTAATCTCATATGGTAGTAGAGCAAATGGACTGTAAAGTCCCCTATAGAAATTGTGACTATTCCTTAGATCTTTTCATATGCACTTTCTTTTTCTTTTTAAATGGAACCTGATTGGAGGCTTATAACATATTTTGTATGTGGTCAGTACTTTATGAATGGGTCTCAAACATTTTTGTGTTTGAGGAATGCTTTCACAAAACAGAATTTTGGATGGTACCTTTTTCTCTTTATTATTTTTTTCTTGAAGTATAATTAACTTAGAGTGTTATATTAATTTCAAGTGTGCAATATAATGATTCAACAATTCTATACAATGGAGCACCTGGGTGGCTCAGTCAGTTAAGTGTCTGCCTTTGGCTCAGGTCATGATCCCAGGGTCCTAGGATCGGGCCCCACTTCTGGCTCCCTGTTCAGTCGGGAGTCTGCTTCTTCCTCTGTCCCCCACCTTGTGCTTTCTCTCACTCTCTCTCTGTCTCAAATAAATAAATAAAATCTTCAAAAAACCCCCAATTCTACACATTTCTCAGTGCTCATCAGGATAAGTGTACTCAATCCCCTTTATTTCATCCATCCCCTGCCCACCTCCCCTCGAGCAGCCTTGAGTTCGTTCTCTTGTATGTAAGAGTCTGGTTTTTGTTTGTCTCTTTGTTTGTTCATTTGTTTTGTTTCTTAAATTTCACATATGAGTGAAATCATATGGTATTCGATGGCACTAGCTTGCACCTGCCTTTGTCATGGCACACTTCATAGGCCACCCTTTAACACCATGATGCTGTTGGAGAAGAATCATATACCATCTTGGCCAGCTTGCTTATGTCATTGCATGTTCTAAGGAAAACACAAGTTTTCTTTGGTTTGGCTTGACATTCACTATAGCTCTTATACCTTGCACCAAATTGTACCTCAATGCTCTGACAAGCAATACTAGAATGTATGTTGGCTTGGTTGTAGCAAAAATCCATTTCTGTGTGGATAAAAATGTGATCATTTGCCTTTGACATGCACACAGGTGGATATATGCTACTTTATGTGATCGAAGTTGAGGCACTGGGGCAAAACAGACACACCACGTAGTGGAGACTGTTGGCTGTCCTCCAAAATTCATCCTCTTTGTTTCATTGGGATAAAATTGTAGGTGGACACATGGTTGCTCAGCCAGAGACCCACTTCCCAGCCTCCTTCCCACTCTTGAGGAGTTGTACCTGGGTTCTTGCAGTAGAATGCGAGAGAAACGACATGTCCTGCTCCCAGGTGAGGGCCTTATAACATGGGTGTGTGTTCCTTTTCTTTCACAAGTTAGGAACTTAAATATTCCCATGATCCAGCTTCCACCATGCAGTAAGGTCAATACCCCAGAGCACAGGTGGACACACTTTTTCTGTGAAGGGCCAAATAGTATCTATTTTCAGTTTTGTGACTAGACAGTCTTTGCCTTACAGCACAAAATCATCCAAAGATGACACATAAACAAATGGGCATGGTTGTTTCCAATAAAATGTTATCTATAAAAACAGTTAATCGGTTGATTTGGCTCACAGGCCTGCAGTTTCCTAACTCTTGCCCTTTGGTGAAGAGACTATGTAGATGAAGAGGGGCCTAACAGAGTCTATGTAGCTGCCCACCAGCCCAGGCTGCTCACCCCAGTTATGAGGGAGAAATACACTTCATTTTCTTGAAGCTGCTGTGTTCTTGGGCCTCTCTGGTCAACACTTTGGCTTTCCCTCCTAACCAGGACACATAAGCAGGCATTGTTGGTCTTCTCCGGACTCGATTTCCCATTTGAAAGCAGGAAACTTTAGTTGGGCACTAGCCATTTTAGATGGATTCCTCACTATGTCTTACTTCTTCTCCCAAGAAGGCTTTTTCCTCTCTATCCATTTTATTAAGGAAGAAAGACTGGTTTTCCCAGTAGACATCTGTCTATTTGGCATATTGTCTTATACTTTCTCGAAACCAACACAGGTATTCCCAGGGTCTTCTGTGGTCTGCCAAGCTGCCTGGGGAACAGAGTCACATCTAGATATAACATGTGAAGGAGGTAACATTTTGTGTCAGGGGGAGCTTTTTGGTCTCTCCTCTACTCAAAGTTCTCTTTCCTCTCCTTAGATGTCTCTTCTGTATCTACAGCTAGTCTTGGAGCATTGCTTTTTCCTAGCTGCAAATTAAAGCGACAGTTCAAAAAACTTCCTATGTCTTTTTGACCCATTCATTCTGTTTTGTTTTGCTTTTTCCAATTATAAATTACATGACATTTAGAGAAAATTTGAAAATATAAAGTTAAAAAGTTATAGACAGTACAACTCCCACGCATAATCATGGCTAACAATTCTGGTACATTTTTGATTCCTTCTTGGTTTGTATTTAGGCATAATTTAAGAAACCTCTTCAAAATCTGAAAGGGTAAGTTTCAGTAATTAAAGCAAATGGATCTGGTGAATAACAGCAGGCGTGGTCAGTTATTTCTGCCTGAGGATCATGGAGGGTTTGATGGAAGAGGTAATATTTCAGTTAGGACTTAGAGTACAAATAGAATTTTGAAGAAGAGCAAATGAGGAAAAAGAATCCTATGATAAAAGAAAAACATGGAGGCATTAAAGTATCCATGTATATGAATAATTTAATGGATGACTGTGGTCCTGAAGAATCTATTAAAATTTTGTGCTCCACTTTCCTTCTTTATGCATTGGGGAGAGTCATATTTGCTTTTTTATCATTCTGAAAATGGAATCTGTTAAGATAATCCCTTTTCAAGTTCTTTGAACTCTTCAAAGGAAAGATACCTAAAAATCTACAGCATAATTGAGGTATCAGATTTTTGCCACTCTTACAATCTATTATGATTTTATTCACTCCTATTTATTTTGTCATCTAGAATTTTATTCACAAGCAAAAGCTTTTAGAAAATTGTACTTATTTTAGGTTAAATGAGAAAAACATTAGCTTAATTTTTCTTACGTGTCTTTTAATGTTTCTGACTATGATTATAATACCTCACAATAACTTATAAAGTTAATTTTAAATTTCAATCATTATTAATTTGGCTGTCTCAAAATCAGGCTATATGTTATTCAAGTACCATTGTTTGGTGTCATGAACACAAATAAGCACTGTGTGTTCGAAAATAAACATTTTAATTGCAGACACTTGCAAACAGTTCAGAGTATGTGTTAATATGACATCTGTAGCATTTCAGATATTTCTGGTTCTCAGGTTTAAAAAAAAGCAATCTATTTTTTTAATTATTTTTATGTTATGTTAATCACCATACATTACATCATTAGTTTTTGATGTAGTGTTCCATGATTCATTGTTTGCATATAACACCCAGTGCTCCATGCAGTACGTGCCCTCTTCAATACCCATCACCAGGCTAACCCATTCCCCCCACCCCTTCCCCTCTAGAACCCTCAGTTTGTTTTTCAGAGTCCATAGTCTCTCATGGATCATCTCCCCTCAGTAAAAAAAGCAATCTAAAAAGCGATAGAACAAAGGGAAAATATTGAAAAGTAATCTGCTTAAAAACCCATGTGAAGGGGCGCCTGGGTGGCGGGTGGCTCAGTCGTTAAGCGTCTGCCTTCGGCTAAGGTCATGATCCCAGGATCCTGGAATCGAGCCTCGCATCGGGCTCCCTGCTCCGTGGGAAGCCTGCTTCTCCCTCTCCCACTCCCCCTGCTTGTGTTCCCTCTCTCGCTGTGTCTCTCTCCTGTAAAATGGATAAATGAAATCTTGAAAAAAAAACAAACAAACCCATGTGAATACTTGGAAATGTCAGACCTTTACTCATTATAATCTTGAACTCCCCATGTTTTACATATGATAAACATTCCAGCCTCTTGTTAGGTACCATGTCATATAAAATTGTCTGGGATTACATTCATATTTAAGATTGTATTCTAATATTCACATGGACTAAATAAAAATCTACTTATTTAGACCTACACAAGAGTAATTTCACTGTCATTCTCCAAGTTGGATTTTATAGTTTCACTAATCAAAAGTAGGTTTATTTTTTAAAGAAACTGTAATTTAGGTGTGACAGGTATAGACAATAAACTCAAGTGTATAAGAAACAGCTCAGTTCTTATTGCCTTTAAATGAGATTAAACAGACTGAGTCCAACCTCACCAGACTTCCAGGAAACCCAATCTCAATCAGTGATTCTCTTAGGATCATAGCATCTGGGAGGTTCACAGGGTGTGGGGTGAGGAAAAGGGCATCTACTTGCTAGGCCATCACGGTCCCAGCTGACATATCGAAGCGAAAATTTAAAAGGTATGCTTCTTTGGAGTTTCATGGCTCTCTGTTCTGTGGTGAGCCCAAGGCTGCCAACCCCTTCTCCAGTCTAGGCACACCACGGAGCCATGTTGTTGAGGTCTTGCTACATTTTTGCAGGGACACTGTGCATGGTGGTGCACTTTGTGCCCTGGACAAAGGACAAGATTAAGGGGGTAGAGGGGCTTAGAACCAGGCTGCACTCTGCTCCCCAGGCCCTGTGCCCTGGTAGGGGGCTGATTCATTGTACTCTGGACAAAGACACCATTTGTTCGAAAGCTGGGTTCCTTTTGGCTTACATCTGCCCAGAGGGGTGCGTTTTCCCGTCAGCACAAAGGCCTCATGTATAGACCAGCCATGGCACTCCCCTCCTTCTGGAATTGCCGCAGAGCGCAGCACAGGTTGCTGCCCCTCGCAGAGCCTCAGATTGCTCATCCTCTTCTGGTTTCATGAGAAGGAATCACTTCTCTCAGCATGGATGATTCTCAAGGGCACTATTCTTCTCCTGTTCTCTTCCACGACTCCCAGCACCATCTCTTTTGAGGACTTAGGAGTCTGCAAGAGTGAAAAGGCCCGTGGCTACAGGTGGTTTGGCTTTCCAAGGCCAAGATGTTCATGGCAAGGAATCACTAGGGCCTCGCTACTAGCTTGGAACAGGAGACGGGTGAAAACTAAGAGTATGGTACACACCCTAATACTCAAAATCACCCACCACACAAGTATGAAGGGGAAATATTAAGTTATAACGTTTATGAATTGCTGTTCCTCCCACTTCTAGGGAGGAAGGACCAGTTCTTTGGCTAGAGAGTCTGTCTCGGACTTGAGAAGTACTGTCCAGGATGAGGAACGGGGTGGGGAGAGCCCAGAAGTCAACACAAAGGATAAAAGAAAGGAAGGGGGGTATAAGGCAGAGAGGAGAACAGAAAGGGGAGTCCTGAGGAAGTGGGGCGGTTGCCATGACAGTGGGATGTTAGAGAGAGAACTGTCTTCAGAAGTCCTGCAGTGCATTGTGTGCTGTAATTCTTCCACCACTTTCTTCCACATGTTTGTGGAAACATGACAAGCAGTACAGTTAGTTTGTGTGCACTTTTAGTTATGTTTCTCAAACTTCAATAAAAAGTGAAATTTGGGCACACTTTACATCCTGGCTTTTTTGTAAGATTGTAGTTCTCTCATAAAACTATTGAGTAGGCACAGAATTGAATAATGAATCATTTTGTATCTATCAAATCCTGACACAAAGAACTGAAAAACCCAATTTAGTTGAGAAACTTGGGAAATGAAATTATCTTCTCCTAAAGATAATCAACATC
The DNA here is from genome assembly GCF_003265705.2 of Callorhinus ursinus. Lineage (NCBI taxonomy): Eukaryota > Metazoa > Chordata > Mammalia > Carnivora > Otariidae > Callorhinus > Callorhinus ursinus. Next base: position 24,668,746 of record NW_027397084.1, read on the forward strand.
AGAGGTTGTCTTGACATTTTTGTTTCTCCCACAGTAATGCAAAGATGAAAGCAAAGATTAAATGAGATCATATTATAAGTGACAAGCACAGTGCCTTCCCACAGTAGAATCAGTAAGTGGAGCTATTTTTATTGCTAATGGCTGTAACTATGTGGTCCAAGCAGACAGGCACACATTTAGCAGGACAGTATGTCTCCTATAGTCTGAATGCTGTTGCTCACCTGTACCTGAAATCTTAGACTGGATGCTAGTCCTGGTGTGTCTTGGGGCCCCCATGTGGTTTGTGGAAATAAGTTTGCTTTTAAGGAATCTAGATGAGAGCTAGTGTCACTCAACATTTATTGTCTGCTTTGTGCCAGGCGCTGTTCAAAGCAGAGCTCATTGGAGAGAGGGAAGAAGCTGGTACACATTACTCGAGCCAGTGGCCTGGAAGGAGGCTTGAGGTGTGTGGAGATTGAACATCAATGCAAAATTTAGGTGAATTTTTTTCTTTTCTTTCTTTCTTTTTTTTTTTTTTTAGTTGGCTGACCCTGTTGATGGGGCTCTTTCTTTTTTTGTTGTTGTTTTGTTTGTCTGTTTTGGTTCTCAACCTTCGAAGTAGGTAGTATTTCACAGAGGAGAAAACAAAGTCACAGAAAGATTTAGTAATTTGCTCAGTGTCACACAGCTATTAAGGGGCCCAACCAGGATCTGAATCCTGAGGATCTGACTCCCAAGGCTAAGATGTTAGCAATCAAACTATGCTGAGTACTTGGTACTTGTTCATGTTTCTGTCCCCAACTCCAACAGGACAGAGCAGGATGGGCTAGCCACAATGCAAAGGCAGAAGGGTTCAGATGTTAGAGATTAATCCAGACAACAAATGATGTCTAGTCAAGGAGTCTTGGAAATCTCTGGTAAATGTATTGCTGGAAGGTTTCAAACGTAATTCAAGCTTATTTAAAAGTCTAAAATAGTTTTTATACAAACAAAAAAGGCTCCATCCTAATCAGCTGGATGCATATTAATATCAAGTAGTCATTTAAGCTAGTCTCCCTTATTTGAAGAGTTTTTAATCAATATTCTGAGATAATATACTTCAGTTGCCATAAAATTCCTTTTTGCATTTTTTAGTGATTTAAAGTATTCTTCTCCCTGTCAACCAGCATTTAAAATACATTTCTTTCATATTAGTGAGATTTTATGTGCCTGTTAAATACCATGTGGAAATAATCAAGCCCCATTATGAACCCAATGCCAATTCAACACCAATTTCAAAGCAGTTTACCCACTTAGTGTCAGCAGCTATGCACTTTTTAACTTGTGGTTTAACTTTTAAAATCCCTTTGTTTGATATTGAGTCCACTTCTTTGGTGTAAGTTAATTATTTTGGCAGGATCTGGACCATGTTGGAGTTTGCACCAGTGGGAACCAGCGTTCACTACAGCAGGTGGTGGCTGTGGATGGCACGGGTGGTGTCTGGTGGGGAGGCTTAGTGTTTCCAGGCAGATGACTAGCTTTTTTTTCTTTCCTTCAGGGACTTTCATGGACTTTTTTAGATCACTCAGGCTTGGGTTGGAAAGTTATTTCAATTACTTAGAGAACTAATGAAGATTTCCCACTAGCCTTATTCTCTTAGCCAGAGAATCTGATTCCTTGACTGTGTGTGTAGCAATTAAGTCATTTGAGGAAATAATACAGCAAAGAGGAATAAAGCATGATGGTGTGGGGTCTACAAAAGAAAAGGTGGTTAAGTCTGAGAAGGTAGCATTTAAAAAAAAACCCAAATGATAAGAAGGGGTGAGCCATGCAAAGACCTGTAGAAGAGCGTTCCAGCAGAGGGAAGAGCAGACATGAAGATCCTGGGGCAGGAATGGATTTGATGTATTTTGCGGGGAGGTGCTGCTTTTCTGCCATTTGTAAAAGGCACAGGCCTGGCCCGCCCATCTACTGCTATCTTTCCACTGCTAATGTATGTGCTCGAGTTCAGTGTCTGTGCAAGAGTTCAGTGACATGAACCAGGGATGAAGATCAGCAGAGGAGATAGGAAGGCAGGCAAAAGCAAGGTCATGAGAACTTGTAGGTGATGGTAATAAGCGCCAGTTTTTAAGCGCAATGGAAAGTGCAGTTCAAAGCCTTTGGAGAGTTTAAGTAGGGAGTGACATAATGCAAATTGTGCTATAAAAGATCACTTGGTTGTGGGGTAGATAATGGATTTTATGGGAAGAAGAGTGGAATAATTAGGACGTTATTTGTATATTATAGGCAGGGGATGATGGTGGCTTTGATGTTATCAATGGAGGTAGAGGAGAAGAGAGTGGGTGAAGGATACGTTTTGGAGGGAGAGCTGATAGGAACCGTGATGCATTGGGTGGAGGAGACGAGGGAAAGATATGAAAGAGTGAAATCAAGGACGAGCAAGTAGGTGAGTAACAGTAATATTTATTGAGATAAGACCTCAATTATTCCTCACAATGGCCCTTTGAGATAGTTCTATTATGCCATCTATCCTATATGATCCCTGTATTTGTTTATCCTATCTTATATCTCTCTATATCTAATGTGTACCTATCCTGTATTATTCTTGTATCTATCATAAAAGAGAGGAAAATTAAACCTTAGGACTGTAGGGTAATTTGGCCCTGGACATGCAATTAGAAAGTAGTGAGCAGGAATGTGAGCCCATTCTAACTGAATTCAAGGTCCATACCCTAGTCACCACTCTAAGATTACCTTTTAGTTACTAGCCAACAGCTATCGTTGTCAACATCTTTTTTTCAGGCTTAAGATGAATTTTCGTATTTTAAAACAGATCTACAACATATAATTTATAAATGATCTTTCATATCAACTATTATATTAAAGTATTACTATATACTCTTCATAACATCATGTTCTATGTAAACCATCATCCTTCAAATGTTTCTTTTCAAGAGAATGACTTTGAATATCATGGTGTGGGGAAGAAATAGGTAAATGGCCTAAGAAAGTTTCCTCAAGGAGAGAATAAAGAATGAATAAGTGTTATATTTCTCTGATTAAATATTTATTTCCCTAAGATTTTCACTCAAATATTTATATATATGAAAAAAAATCTATATTTTACCAAAAAACATCTCTTTGCATATTATTTGTGAACTGTTTTAAGAATTATTTAATTTTATTCTTCAGAATTACCTTCAAACTTAAAAAAAAAAAATCTTTAGGTCTCAGCCCTGAGTGGTAGAGCAGTTCACCTATTTCTTAGTATCCAGAATGTACTCTGCCTCATTGTTTTATTCTGGATCCTGTGGTTTCAGGTAATAGAGTCCTGATCAAGCTAGTTCAAGAATAATAATAATGTGAATAATAGTTATCTTAGACTGGGTTTTCTAGAAAGTAGAGATTGAAGCAAGCAGGAATGTTAAAATCTGAAGTCGATTTGGGAGAGGCACACCCAGGGAAGCCAGGGTGGGGAAGACGGGAAACTGCAAAGAAAGATGAATCATGGGATGTGATGTATTCCCACCTTGGCTGCTGCTTCGTGGGACCTGTGACAAGACACAGCATGTCTTCTAGAGACTTCTCCAGACAGGTCCCATGGAGAAACTGTGCTTTAGAGCTGTCCAGGGATGTGGGAAGGAGGAGGGGATCTGCCCGGCTCCCTCTCATCCCATTGATCAGTTTGTTCCTGGGGGTCTGACTCCCTCTCCCTTGCAGGTTGCATCATGAGGGACCTTCAGTGACCGCTCAGGAAGTTTGGTACAGTTGCCTGGGGCATCCAGCGGGGAGGACCTAGCTCTCCCAGCAACGTGGGCTATCTGGGAGGTGGGAGGTCGGGAGAATTTGAAGATGTGAGTAATCTGATATATCTGAATGTCAGTAGGCTGAGCATCATACTTGGATTATCTTACTGAAACCTCATCAAAACCCTATAAGGTAGCTGTTATGTGCCTTAATTTACAGTTAGGGAAATTTAAATAATAAGTGCCGGAACTAGGTTTTCTTTTTTTTTTTTTTAATTTTTATTACGTTCAGTTAGCCAACATATAGTACATCATTAGTTTTTAATGTAGTGTTCAATGATTCTTTAGTTGTGTATAACACCCAGTGCTCATCACGACACGTGCCCTCCTTAATACTCATCACCAGGCTACTCCGTCCTCCCACCCCGTCCCTTCTCTAACCTTCAGTTTGTTTCCTGGAATCTCATGGTTTCTCTCCCTCAGCAGAGAAAGACAATTCCATCATATGGTTTCACTCATATGTAGAACGTAAGGAATAGTGCGGAGGACAATGGGGAAGGGAGGGAAAACTGAATGGAACTAGGTTTTCATGTAGGAAGTCAGACGCTAAAGCTCATGCCTTAACCACTGTACTTTCCTTTTGAAAGCTCTGGATGAGTTAGAGGGTCTTATTAAAGTGATGAAATTCCAGGGAAATATACAGGGGACTCTCCTGGGAAACAGGGTTGGGAATTGGACCACCACTGGAAGCCAGGCCAACCCAGAGGTTTCAGAGTTGTGTACCTTCATGGCATATCTGCTTTTCCTATGATTCCTATCCATTTTTTTTTTCCACTCTGTGAGTCAACCATCTTTCCTCCCTCTTATCTCTAACTAATGAATAATAACAGTCTCTGCTCACTTTCCATCTCTTCTCTGGCCTCTATGCTAACTCACAGCACTCTAGCTCTAACTCTACCCCTGTGGCATACAATGTCTGTGTCCTGGTTTGCTATTTCTACATTTCTCAGGGAAGCATTGGCCTAAGATAGTTTTTAGAGTGTGTTGGAAAATAACTCAATTATTAAGTTCTTTGGAAAGTGAATTCCTTAGAAACTATGGGTAGATCACAAGACCCCTGTTCGGGACTTATGGGACCTAAGAAGTACACTATGTGCAATGTGTAAGTTCTCAGAAGCAGATTCTGAAGAACGCCCACGAATGTGCCAGCCTTGAAATGTTCTTTTTCTTTTCTGCGTTTGTATAACATGGCCTGAAATTCAAGGCCCTTGAAAAGAGGGGCTGATTGGCTGAATGTAACTGACGTACCAGCCCTTAGCTACACCAGGCAACTTTCACAAGGAAATTAGTTGAAGGAGCCTCCAGTGATACCTCGATTCACTTTCCCAACAGGGTTGCACATAATAAGGGAGATAATTACCTAGGAGGATATTAGGATGCTGGAAGAAAGCAGGGGATGAATGTTGGGCCGACAAAATAGGACAAATATTTTCCTTGCCCAGCCCATCATTTCTCTTAGTGCAGCACACAACTCACCATTCGTTGGCCAGTCTATAAATGGCAAGAAAATTGTGGCGAGCCTTCATGCATTTCCAAGTAACATCTAAATGACTTTCCAATGATCTATTTTGAATTATTTATGCCTTCACTTTCTTCTGTTTGCACATCCTAGATCTAATCATAAGAAATGACCATATTATAACCATTTATCAGACAACACTTTGGCATCATATTTCTTTATTTACAATTCAGCATTGGTCTTCAATTTACTACTGTGTCAGGTGCTATGGGAGCTACAGAGGCCCTGGATAAGATGTGATGGTTGCTTTCTGGTGCTTAGAATTGAATATAGGAAACATAATACAGAACAAATAATACAAAATAAAATAATAGAATATAAACCAGCGCATAATCAAAGATTAAAAAGTACATCTATGTGTGGGGGGCTAGCCTGGCTGAGAACCTAACTGGTGCTGGCATAAGAGGAGCTACGTGCAATGTATAATTTAAATCTGGGAGGAAATATTTTTCATCCAGGGAAGAGACTTGTGGTGTGGCAACCAGGTGATCTTTGCCCAGGCTATGTTAATCTAAATTATAATTTTTTGCTATTCGTTTATTCCAAAAGGTAGGACAGAGATTGATTTAGACTCTCTCTCCTTCTGTGTGTAGTAAAGAGATTTTGTCCCGGGGTTATTTCCTTTGGCCACAGTCCCGCTCTGCAGCTTTGCAAGGAGGTGCTGCTTTTCTGCCATTTGTAAAAGGCACAGGCCTGGCCCGCCCGTCTACTGCTATCTTTCCACTGCTAATGTCACGAGATGCCTCTGGCAGCATAAATAACTTTATTACGAAGCTGTAAAGTAGAGCAAGTTATTAATATTGTATGAATTGCATTCTATTCGTTTTTTTTTTTCTCTAATGAGGGTTAGATCTTACCATAGTCTGGAAAATACATCCTTGAAACTGCTGAGTAACATGTATTGCATGAAATGAATCAGGAAGCTCCATCGCTACTGGACATTTTGATTGGAAGCTGGTTTTAATAAGTTCAGGTTTCCTTCTGAGATGCTTATTTTCTTCAGGAATTTCAGGATTAAGGCAGGCTACCTCTCAGTGCTAACTACAAAGAATTGGATTTGACAGTGTAGTGTAAACAGACCTGGATCGATGAGATGACATTCTGAGCATTATCAAGAGGCTTGTGGACTGCTTTGTTGTGAGAGGTAATTGACACTGAAAGCTTTTGAAAATTGAGGTGTACAGGAGCAGGGCCAAGTCAATGATGTTTTGTTTCATCTGAGGTATTTGAATAAGACATTAGTTGGTGGGTACTAATACCACTTTGCGAAGCTCAAGTTTAGGCAAGACATTAACCTCCTCTACAGCAAGCAGAAGTTAAGTTAGAAAGGATAAAAATAAAATTCCCTCCAGATCAGTGCAATTACTCTGTGAGGAACGGAGGAAGACAGGGGTCTGCAGATGTCACAGACTGCGCTTCATTTGATAGAGGTTTATTTATTTCCCTTGGGCCATTAATAACCACATGTTAAATTTTCTCCCTCCTTGATGTCGATCTGATCCTTTATTGTAAGTTGATTTAAAAACAGAACGCTCTGAAAAGACTCAGGATGCTAGGTTCCAGTCCTAAATTTTCTACCAACGGACCTGATTTTCTGCTTTTTTGTCCCCAGTGACAGGAAACGCTCATATTACTGATTTGCATAATATTGATTTCCCCACGGGGTTTCCTGGGAGTGTGCAATTCCTGACTCACTTCCCCAGGAATAGACTGACACACTTCTCTCCCACTATCCAAATGTCACTATTTTATTAGTAGCAACAAACTACTGTGATACACTTCCAACTGAGTGTGGCCTCCCAGGTATCTTGACATCTGGCTGCGATCTGCGGCACGCAGAGTCTGCCCGACAGTGAGTGAACGGCTTAATTTCTCTGTGCTTTATTTTCCCTCCAAGAAGGCCCCTTCCAGTTCTGAAATTTTAAAGCACTCTCCTAGAGCAGCAACCAAGCCAAATGAGGTCTCTTTGTATATTTCTATCATGCTAAGGTAAGACACTGCCTTACTTACTAAGTCAGAGTTCTTCCAATACCGAATTCTAAACTTGACAACGGCACAGGGCTATGAGTTAGGCGCCGTTGGACTCACTGGCATTCGACAGGGTTAGGCTACTCCCTTGAACATATTCTAACTTCCTTTAATGTCCATGTTGGACCTAGTAACCATTCATGCATGATGGAAACAACTATATTATGATATAAGTGTTAGTGTGGTATAAGCATAACATTTACATTTGCAATTCATTCCAGCCATCAGCACACGCGCCTTCAGTTCCATGAGAGCCTGGCCTTCGGTCTGGTCTGTTCATCTCCTCACGGTCTGGCACAGAGGAGACGTCCAACGATATTTGTTGAGTCAACTAACAACTTCCGCAATAATGACGATATATGAAGTAGTGATGTCTTTTATTTTTTATATTACTGGACTATTTTTGCCTGCATGGGATAGAAACCCAACTTGCACGAATGTAAGCAAAAAGAAAAGATGCCGTTGTGGGAGCACTCCTAGATGGAGGGTGGGTGCCTGTCCTTAGGAGTAGTACTCGGCAACCCAGACTTTTCTGGCTCCATCTGGCATCCTTGATTCCTTCCAGCTTCCTCTACAAGGTGACTCGTGGTCACAGGTAGCACCTGGGTTCACATTTCAGTTTTCTTTTCAGAAGGGAACCACCTTGTTCCCTAGTTTGTCCGGCTCCAGTTTTTTTACCCAGTGTTTGTTGCAAAGGTTGAGGGCCGGGCAGGGTTCAGCAGAAGGTCTTTCATCACAGATTTGTTAGTTCCTGTTGAAAAGCAGATTAAAGATGGGAAAGCTTTAAAAGGCTATTTTTAAATATTTTATTTTAATGAATTAATTTGCCAATCTTTTGATGTAAAGCCAATACTTTTTTTTTTTTTTTTTAACTCTGAGACTATTGTTTGGAGCTCTACCTTGCTCTTCTTGAAAAAAAAAAACACAAACATATCTTCATGCAGCTTTTCAACTGTGATTTCCTTAAAATGGAGAAAAGACTTAATCCTCTAAATGTTTAAGATTCCCCCCTTGATTGTGTATAGTGCTTTTCCCCATGATTTATTTGATGTGTGTGTGTGTGTGTGTGTGTGTGTGTGTGTGTGTGTGTGTGTACTTTGTCTCTATTTTTCCCAAAACTTTTGGGATAAATTTTCAAAAATAAAGCTTTCATTTCAGCTGCATTCATTTATTGTTTGTTTAATATCTAATGAAGTTACATACTTATAATAACTATCAAAACTGGCATGTAGGTGTGGGAATAAATGCAAGTGACTCTTGATTAGTATACAGCTCCAAAGGGGCAACTGAAGTATGCAGACATTCGAAGAGATGCCAACTCGCCACTGTTTAATGTGCCCTCTGCCAACTGGTCTTGTTAGGAGGGGAAGGAAGAACATCTCTTGCTAGGGTGATTTGGGTTTAACAAAGGCAATCTCTCTGCCTTTGAGTCCTCACAGTGTATGGAGGGACAGACATGCACACGTAAACACAGAATGTAGAATGTGATGGATCTAATAAAGAGGGATACTATGAGAGCAAAGAGGAGGGAGTCACTCTTTCTGCTTGAGTGTCAGTCGGTTGGAGCTGCATCTTTAAGAACAGCAAAGGGGAGAAAGGACATGGCAAGCACCAAGGCAGTGAGACGTGAAAGAACAAGGCAGAGCTTGTGACCATGTCTAACTACTGAGGGCCTCGGAGTATTCGAACTGGAGAAATGCCAAAACAAATTTATGAAAATTGTGGTAATTTTAAATGTTTACCTTTCATACATTAAAACCATTAACACACATAAAAAGTGATATTCCAAAGAAATCACAGGATTTATTTTAAAAAGCCATCCAGGCAGTATAGGCCTCGATGGGGCATATTAAAAATCATATGATGAACATTTGAATGATGAATATCTTGTCAGCATACATATGTGACTCTATGTGTAATATCATCTGGAGATAATGCAAAAGCCTAACTTTGAAGTGGTTATAAATGTTCCACCATAGCCAAATGGCTCTCCTCCACGCATGCCTTCTGGCTCATATGCACCTCAAGCATGGTATATGAAGGTAATTGCAAATTGAAAATTATTGGGCATGGATGTGATTTAGGGTATGTTTTAAAGAACCACATTAACGAAGCAATAATGGAAGATAAGAGAGAAATCATTAAGGACCTTGAAGCCATGTTAATAAATTTGGAATAAAGGTAACAGAAAGCCCAACAGCTCCCCTCTCTGAAAAAAGCTATTGGCCATCACAAGCCAATATTATTTTCCCATTTTTTATATCATTTTCTTATAAGACTATGATGCTCCCCTAAAAGCATTGAATTGTTATGTACCCATCAGACTGGATAACAAATACTGAAAGATACCCTTAGTTGAGTAACTTGGGATGTAGAATCATTTGGCCTTAAAGATAAAATTTTGGCTTAGGTTGAATGTGAAAAATGTTCAAGAAAATACTCAACATAGGAGCTTTGCACAAATTCCGAACTAGATAAAGTATCCTAGACTCTCATAGTTTCTACTGTTCTTCTGCAGGCTTCCAGCATCATCTTTCACTCTGACATAATCTACAAGGGATTTGGCTAGCGATGTCTCTCCCTATGGCACCGTATCTTTACCCTAGCAGGTATGGCTCATGGTGATGGATGTCATACACATGCACAGACAACAGGAATATAAAAAGGTTGTGGTGTCTCAAAGAATAGGCAGAGAGATGCTATCTGTCAAAGAATGTGATGATCAAGTCTGTTTTCTCATAGTTGTTAATAACTCCACACTTTTTAAAAGAAAAAAAGTATACTTTTGGAAACATTATCAGGGAGGATACCCTTTAATTGAAGGAAGTATATTTGATGATAAGTCATGGATGGATTTTTAAGAGTGATGAATACTACTATAATGAACATCCATAAGCTGGAAGAAATCATGAGGTAGTTGACAGGTTTTCAAGCATCAAAAACTATCCTTTTAGCCCTGAGTCATAGAGTTTGATTCTTTCTGGATTGGCCAGGCACTGACAGGGCTCACATGTTGACTCTCAACACGACTGATTGAATGGATTAAGGGAGATTTATAAATATACTTGATATTTCTAGGCATCATGTAAATGTAAAATTGTTTGAAATTTTGATTTTTTTTACTTATCATGATGAGTTTATTTTCCATATGGAATTAAGAGATCTAATTTAAAAGATTAAATTATATGATTACAATTCAATTATTGATCAATAACATGACAGAATTTAAAAAGCCAGTGTAAAATGGTAGATAGGATAGAGGTAATGAAACGTGAAAGTCAAACTTTCAGATCTTTGCATTAATGATTAGACTCAGATGTCCGAATGGGCCCTTAGATGATTATTTGTTTGGCCTTGTTTAAGAGATGAAATTATGAGCCGAAGTTTATGTGACCTTTCTCCATTTACAACGTGTCCAGTTTGGAGTTTAAGAGTTTCTGGCTCTGCCCAGTTTAAAAAGGGCTAATTGAATTTAAATTAAAAAAAAAAGAAAGAAAAAAAGGGGAAATGTATCTATTCTGTTTACTAAACTCAGGAATGGGTCATGAATGGAATGAAATGGAATGGAATGGAATGGTGTCAATGGAATTATAAATAAACATCTTGTTTCTACCTTTTCTAAGTTGTTTTGAGATAAACTTTATATTATATTATGTGTTGCTACTGCCATTTACCAACACTAGTTTTACAAGTACTAATCTATTTTTAGGTGAAGGTGGGAGTTCACCAAGGGCAATATTTTTAACTCACAATAAGAAATTTATAGGAATGCCTGGGTGGCTCTGTTGGTCAAGTGTCTGCCTTCGGCTCAGGTTGTGATCCCAGCGTCCTGGATCTCCCTTTGCTTCTAGCTCTCTCCGTCTCTCATGAATAAATAAATAAAATAATAAAAAAAAGAAATTTATAATATATCAATGTATATAAATGTAATTGTATAATGTAAACATAATATTTATAGAAACATCTCTAGATATTGTATAAATATTATTTATGTATATTACTTATGTATTTAATATATATAAGTTATATAAATATACATATGAAACAAGAGTCTCACAAAACAAACTCTATTCTTACTACTAGTAATGCTTTCTGACCACTTTTAGGAACCACTGTGGTGTGTAGGTTGCCCAAATCAGTGGGTCAGCGCCATCCTCTTAGCCCAGTCTCATACAATTCCTCAAAAGAAAGGCTGTGACAGCCAGCAGGAGTAATTCCACTCGACGCATGGGGGGAGGGCCAAGAGTACTGCCCTATGATCTATTCTATCTATTATTTCATAATTTTTAAAATGTCTTCTGACTCTCTAGATTGACCATTCCCAATCCTTTTTGCCTTTCTGTCTCTCCATTTGGTGTCCTGGGAGAGAGAATATGATCAGCTCAGTTTAAATGAAGTGTCTATGCCTGCACTAATCAGCTGTAGACAAAGAGAATAAGATCCCTTTTTAAAAATTTATTTATTTTATTTAAATTCAGTTGGCCAACATATAGGACATCATTAGTTTCAGATGTAGAGTTTAGTAATTCATCAGTTGCCTGTAACACCCAGTGCTCATCACATCACGCACCCTCCTTAATGCCCATCACCCAGTTACCCCATCCCCCCATCCACCTGCCCTCCAGCAGCCCTGTTTCTTTTCCATAGTTAAGAGTCTCTCGTGGTTTGTCTCCCTTTCTGATTTCTTCCCATTCTGTTTTCCCTCCCTTCCCCCATGATCCTCTGCACAGTTTCTTATATTCCACATATGAGTGAAACCATATAATTGTCTTTCTGTGATTGACTTATTTCTCTCAGCACAATACCCTCCAGTTCCATCCACATCAATGTACTTGGTAAGCTTTCATCCTTCATGATGGCTGCATAATATTCCATTGTGTGTGTGTGTGTGTGTGTGTGTGTGTGTGTGTGTGTGTGTGTGTGTGTATACCACATCTTCTTTATCCATTCATCTGTCGATGGACATCTGGGCTCCTTCCATAGTTTGGCTATTGTGGACATTGTTGCTAAGAAAATAGGATCCTGTAGTCCAGATATGATCATCTTCTATCCCAAACTTTCTGCATCAAGGGGGCTAATTCCAGCAGGTGGGGATCCTGTGAGCTAAGCAGTCACCCTAGTTAGCATGTATTTAAGATGCCAATATCCTTGGGATCTTGGACCCCTCTTCTAAGTTCCTTCAGGGTTCTAGTCCAGAATACATTGACAAGTGGGAATTATTATCTGATTTTACTGGAGGAGAATCCAAGAAATAAAGGATGAATGATTTACTCAGAATTCCTGGGGACTCTGTGGAACAGACAAGGCTAGATCCATGCCTTCTTACTTTTGGTGTATGGCGGTATGTTGCTTGTTCAACACAGTGGACTTAGAAACCTTATTGTCATTACAACTGCTTTGTTCATGTCATTCCTACAAAAAAGCCAAAAAAAAAAAACACCTACATATTTTCATTAATATGATGCTCTTCAAAAGGTTCTGTTCCCTGTTACATATTTTATGCAATGTTAAAATGGCTTGTTTGAGCATTTGCTCCTGTACTCATATAAGTCTAGCAGTCTATAATTTCCTGTGACACTCCCTTTTCCTTTTTATTAGATAGGGAAAGCATTTCCCTTCTTTCATCTTTAGACGTGTTTTGTGTGTCCTTTATAATTTCTCAGAAAGATTGAACAGTGGCTCTGTAGTGACAGCAGTAAAGTAATTTGTGATCCTTCAAAAAGATGCAGTACAAGTTAGAATTATTACTCCGTGTTAACAAAGTAACATATGACACCTAATATATTTTACTCTGATCTTCCATGTCCATAACTCTGGCTTTTCCAGAATTATGTCTATAAAAGTTATATTTTTAAAATGTGCAATAGACATTGGTCAAACTGGAAGCAAATTTTTTTTTCCTTTTCTCTTTCTTTTTAAAAAATTTAGAGCCAGCAGGGTTATGCCGATAGGCATTCTGGGGAGCATTAAGGGCTATTGGTTGAGGACATTGGCAGCCCCAAGCTGAGAATTCTATAACCCTTTCTGGGTCTCTGTCAGGATCCTGGTGTAAAGATTTCTTAGCAAATATATAACCCCCAGACAAGAGTCCTCACTTGGTCTAAATCATTATGATGATCATCTTACACTTGCTGATTACCCCATTAAATCTCTACACTGAAGAGTAATGCTTTAAAAGTGCATGTATGTGTGTGTGTGTGTGTGTGTGTGTGTGTGTTTCAGAACAGATGTTTTAATTCAGAATGTAGATGACTACTTTTTTTAAAAAAAGAAAAGTTTCCAGTAGAGAAAGAAATAGAAGTAAGGAACTCAGCTAGTGGTCAGGAAGGAACTTAGCTGGAGGTAACAAGTCTGTTTTGTCAGGAGTTAGTATCTGATTGTCATCATCACGGGGAAATCTCTAGTTTCTTTTCAAAAGCCTGAGCAGTTTTTAACGCTCCTCTGACGTTTAATCCCACTACCTGGCTCTCCACACAGAGGGCTTCAGATGATTCAGTATTTTCTAAAACTTCCTGGGTTTAATTCTCCCCTTCCCCTTGGTGACTGGAAAGATTGCAGCCTCTACAACTGTTGCCCTTTCCCACCCCCACCCCTGACAAAATCTCTTCTCATAGTTTTCCAAGAAGGAACGTAAGTTGCTTCCTAAAATTATCATTCAATACTACCAGGAACTGAGAAATCAACAGTACTGAGCAAGACATTTTCTGCCAAAGCAAGGGCCAAATACATTCAAAGAACATTTAAGGAAAGAGGGAGAGAGTCCTGTATCCATCCCTTCTTAAGCCTTTTGCTGTTCATGGATCTACTTTTCCTTCAGGGGATCTTGCTCTTCCCTCGAAGGACTTGCTTGTCCCAGCCTAACAGTGAACTATAGGGCTGTTCTGTTGATCTTCTAGTTCTCTCCGCAGAAGCTTTCCTTTTCCCATTTAAAGATTTATTTATTTATTAGAGAGAGAGAGAGAGGAAGGGGCAGAGGGAGAGGGAGACAAAGAATCTCAAGCACACTCCACGCTGAGCGCAGAGCCTGGACACAGGGCTCGAGCTCATGACTCTGAGATCATGATCTGAGCAGAAACCAGGAGTTGGATGTTTAACTGACTGAGCCATGCAGGTGCCCCTCTTTTTTCACATTTAAAATGAGGATAGAAACAAGATAAGCCCACACAAGGAAGAATTCAGAGTGCCTGGCTGAAGTTGCTAGTAGCAGAGCACAGAGGTCTGGGGGTGTCCAGGCAAATTATTTATCCCAATTTACCATAAACATTCCCCTAGATTCAGGGGTAAAATGATCACTTTCTGAGAATAGTTTCCTGCAGAGACCTGCCATGCAGGTCTGGTGTTTCGGTGACACGTTAGATTGTTCCCCAGGGTGGGGCAGGAATATCTCCCTTAGGAAGCTCTTACTTCCAGGTTGAGCTATCAACAAACCATTCCCTGTCTTTGGTCTAATTAAACTATACATATTTTGGGGGGGGGGTGTAAAATAGAGATGCTGACATGTCAGCATTTATGCTGCTGACACAAACGTTCTGTGTATAGTTGATGTAAATGTTGCTGACATAAACCTTCTCCTCGAGAACAGATGCTAGAGGTGCTTTTTCACTATCTTCCAGTGGATTAAATTTAAGCATTGTCTGGGCCAAGAGTTGAAGAATCTACTACTGATATTCAGTCCTCCACTATGACAAATTAGCCTATGGATTATTCAATACTTATTTCTTTGATGCCAATATCTTAAATTAGAGCTTGACTTCTTTTAAAGTTCAGTATTAGAAGAAGAATGCAGTACTGATTATCTTTGTACCAGTGTCTTCGTTTCCAGGGCCTTAAAGATGACATTTAGTTTCGGGTAGAAAATAGAGGCATGATGGTTTATTGTATAAAATAAGTTACATTGTAATACAGATTTCATGTTAATATGACTTTTGAACTGTTGCATTAACTGAGAGTTGCCACTGGTGAGAATTTTGTAGATGACTGTGATGAAAGCTATAGATCTTCTTCAGGGAGAATTGCATACACACTCAACATAATACACACAAATTTAAGGGGCTCAAGAACTCCTAAGGTTGCTTATGAACCTAAGGTTAAGAACTTCCTTCATTGGTTGCATTGATCAGAGATGACATTTACCACCGACATTTGGGGATACAGTATCCCCAATAAGGCTTTTAAAAGATGGGCACCTGGGTGGTTCAGTCGGTTAAGCATCTGCCTTTGGCTCAGGTCATGATCCCGGGGTTCTGGGATCAAGTCCCACATCGGGATCCCTACTTATCAGGGAGTCTGCTTCTCCCTCTGCCCTTCCCCCCTGCTTGTGCACTCTCTCTCTCTCACCAAAATAAATAAATAAAATCTTTAAAGAAAGATCACATCTTCATCCATAGTATCTTTTTATAATATTGATACTCAAGAATTTTGTGAGTTAAGACCTACTGGCTATTGGAGGTGTATTAGTTTAAGTCCTCCAAAAAGCTAGTGTCAAGGCAGGATGAGATGTGCAAAAGATTCATTGGGAAAAAATGCCAGTGAAGGATAAAAGAGGAGGGAGCAGGAGTTGGTAGGTGACCCTACAGGCCTGGAAACTGATCTGACACCTGGGAAGAATCTCAGACCACAGTGCCGTTCTAAAAAGTCTCCGCCAGGCCAACAGGGAGTCCCTGAGCAAAGTTCGTACATTAGAAGAGTTGTGCGTTGGGCAGGCTGGCCTGCCCCAGCTTTGCCTGGGAGAAGCATGGGGGAAGCATGGCCCGGGCATGAGTGCTGTGGCAGACTCAGAGATGCAGCACCTGGAGGCTGTCGGGCAAACATGGTCCCCACGCAGGACCTCTTGAAAGGGGGTCTAAGCAGTGGTCTTCATGGCCACCACATGGGGGAAAGAGGGTCTTTGTAGGTACAAAAGAGCAAGTTCTTCTTTTTTCTCCCACTTCCTTATGTTTTGATAGCTGCGACTCTTTGGTCAGTCTGACTCTGCCAGCCAAAGTGTACACAGGGATAGGTAATACGATATCGTAATTTTGTGACTTGGTTTTTGCCTCCCTATAATACTGTAGCCACACGAATTGTTCAGCAAGGGGTTAGGATGGCAAGATCATTATCCACAGAGGTTAAATACATCAGCTTTTTACCACAACCTTCACCTTTTGTCCCGGGGCACTCAGCGACAACATTCCTGTTAAATAGGAAGGGACTATAGAATTAAAAATTGCTGTTTAAGTGTAGAGCCCAGAATACTCACCAAAGTTTGACAGAAGCCATGCTAATATCCAGTGTCTCTCTTTGTGGTCTCAGTGGGATTAAGTCCAAAGAGTGGTGTCCAGTTTTTTTTTTTTTTTTTTTTTACCTCCCTCCCCCCACCAACCCTGTGGCCTGTCAGCCCCTTTCTTTCACGTCTACAAAAGACACATGGAGGATTCCCTTCCCTAACCTGTAGAGCAGAGCCAGGCTACTCTCCCAGGGGCCTGCGTTCTCCAGGGGAGTGAGCTATACTAGACGTGGGCTGGGTGGGAGAAGAGAGCAAAGAGACAGGGACAGCATGGTGAGCAATGCTAAAGAGAGCTCCTCTGTGGTAGGAACGTGAAATGGTCCCAGGATATGGGAGTTTATGATAATGCATTCACTCACCAAAGGAAGAGTCATGGGGCAGTTACTTTGTTTCAGACACTGTTCCAAGTGCTTGGGATATATAAGTGAACAAAATAAAAACCCCTGCCCTTTGGTAGCTTACATTCTAGAAGGGAGACTTTAATGTGTACATGAACAAAATACATAAATAAATTTTATCTAAATAAATATACTTCTATAAAGCACAGCTTTTCTTAAAATTGCTTTTCAGCAGCAATTCCCTCATCTGCTATTACCAGAGGCAGAAGTCTCTTCCCTCTGTTTTCTTTGCCCCTTTTAGTTTCTTTCATCTTGGCTTCCTGTTTCTTCCCGAGGGAAGGAAATACTTCCTTTGCAGAAGTTCATCAAATATAACTTCCAGATAGTCGCTGACAGAATAAAATGACCCTGGGCGTATTATTTAGTGAATATTTTGGATCTCTGCAAAGTCTGCCTTTTAACTAGATCTTAATACATTTCCCAAAACCTGTTCAGAAAATGTATCAAAAATGTAATTGGTTAAAACCAAATAAAAACACACAGGTCTTCAGTTCTAAAATCAATGGCATTAATCCACCAAAGGCCGGCATGGCACTGAATGAAGGCGCCACAAGTCTCACTGACTATGATCTAAAATCCACAGATCTTCTCAGTAATAAATAGGGAATGGGACAATAAAAAGTACTCAACTGCGAGGAAGGCAGACATTTCGATTCTCCCTTTGCTACATTAAACAATACAGCCTGCAATCTAGAGAGACAGGAGGAGAGAGCCAAGTGAGAAATAATGACTTCAAGTGTGTGGGACTCACAATTAAACCCTGACCTTATTTCAAGGCCGACCCCTAGATCAGTAGAGCATACACAATTCCGGCTGGATTTAATGGAAGTCTTTTTTTCTTTTTTCTCTTTCTTCACTTTTGTTTCTTTCTTACTTTCTTTTCTTTCTTTTTTCCTTTCCTTTTCTTTCTTTCCTTTCTCTCTCTCTCTGTCTCTCTCTCTCTCTTTCTCTTTGCAGAAGGGACTATTTAAGGTCTTTGGGATTCATCTTTAGGGAAAAACCAAAACATGGTTTTTCCATGGATTCATATTTGGAATTAAATGACACACTTGAAAAGACAATATGAACGAATCCTTAAACTACTTCCTTACCCCAACTCCAGGCCCATACATAGATTCTATTTCTAACTTCTTAAAGAAACAAAAATTATCTTAGTAGCTGTGGGTGGTTGACTTTAACTTGATTAAGACAACATTCAATTAAAAGGCAATGTAGGTCACAGCCAGAAATCATTTACAGAATGTATAGAAACAGCCCTCGTCCCTGTTATGACCGACATTCTCAAGAGCAGGTCATACTCCTGTCTTCAGTCCCTCACCATCTCCATCCTGGTGCCATCTTCGTCCCGCCGTTTGGTGAGGCTGCTCTCCTTCATGACGGCAGTGGCTCCATCAGTCCATCTCTGGCTCATTGTCAACCTTCTGAGCCTTTGACCTCCCCTGCTCTGAGAATGGGTCTTTTCTTGGCTCCTGGGACACTTGATTTCCTTGGGTCACTTCATTTGGCTTCTCACAGATTTCTTCACTGCCTTCCTTCCTTCCCTCATTTCTTAGATGGAGGCAGAACCCCCAGATCCAGTCATCAGTGACCTTCTCATCAATGTCATCCACTTCATAGCTTCCACTGCTGTGCTGTGAGCCCTGAACTCTTCTTAAAGCCCAGCTCTGACTCTGAATATACAACCACCTGCTAAGTACCTTGAAATGGGTGTTCCTCTGCACGTCAAGTTTAAAGTCTGAAACAGTAATTCATTTTCTGCCCCCTTCCTAGTCTCCCTATATTTTCAGGATCATCTCTTTTTATTCTCTCTGTCTCTTGGGCCAGAAAATTGGTCAGATCATCTTTGGGTCCTTCTTCTCTCTCATCCCCTACATTTAATCACTCAGCTACTTGAATCTATTCTATTTTCATAACTGTGAATTTCCATTCCCAATGCCACTTTCCATAATTAGACTCATATGAGACTTTCTGTCTGGCTTCTTATAACAGCCTTTTAACTGGAATCCCTTTCTCTCTCTCCCCTTCTTTCTTTAAGAAATGCCGATCTATTCCTTATGCTGTGCAAACATTGTGCTGGAAGCTTGGGAAACAAAAGCAGTTGGAGCGGGCTCCCTCCGTGAGGAGCTCACAAAGCAGTGGGAAAGAAGGATGTGAATGATACTCACTTCCATATACTCTGATGAACACTGAACACATGAATGGTGTGTAGGTGGCCCAGAGAGAGGGGTGATTTTTTTTTTTATTTTCCCCAGGAAGCGGGCAGAGGGCCTTAACAAAGGGCTTAATGGAAAAGGTGGCTCTGGGGCTGAAATGTGGGGAAGGCTAGGATTTCACCAGATGGAGAGTCATGAGGAAGGGCATTCTGGGCCAAGGTAACAATGTTCACAAACTCACAGAGACATCAAGGCATGTGGTATGTTTAGCAGTCTGTTGTCACTGAATGCAGACTGGGGTGGGCCGTGGGGCAGGAGACTGATGGAGAGTTGGGCTGCACTGTGAAGTGCCTCCAATGAGGTTTGTGGGTTTTGTTCTATAGACACTTTGGAACCGTTGCTTTCACTCCCCACATCTAACCAAATACCAAATTCTGAGTAGAATCAATAAACTGATGTGTGAATCTGATCTATTTTCTCCCATGACACTGACTCTGTCTTATTTCTGCCCTTATTATTGGGGGCTCTTGGCCAAATTCCCCTTTATAAGAATGAGAACATTTCTATATCCAATCCTCAGTATTTAATTATCTTTTCTTATAGAAAAAAAATGGGATTTGGCAATATATGGCAGTATCAGGATCTATGTGCAAATTTCCTAGAAGACAATCTACACACACACACACACACAACACACACACACATATTTTTCATTAAATTTTCACTACAGGTCCGTGAGAAATGTCCCTATCCAGAAATTTCGCTTGCCTATTATTTTTGGCTACTACAGAATGGAGAGAGATTTCCTCATTGGTCTAGCCTCAAAAAAACATATGAGTGGCCCATGATTTCTGCCCTAAGGGATATAATGAAGAGGATTGAACACCCACCCCTGAACCTGATGTGAATGGAGAGCAGAGCCCTCTAGGTCTGCCTTTTCAGAAGGAGCATGCCATACGTCCTTGGTGGATCCCAGGCTGCTCAGGCTTTTGCAGTACTCCACATAGGCAGAAGAATGCAAACACAAGGATGCTGGTATCCACTATTGCCCTGAGTAGAAAATAAGTGGAAATGCAGAACAATTCTTCGTCCAGTTTCAAAATGTCCCTTGGTGTTTGAAAACACCAAAATGTCTGTCTCATTATTTATTATACAGAATCCAAGTAGGCCTATCTTAGAAAAGGGAACATCCCTAATTTTGGAAAGATTTTTAAACAGGATCTCACTATGCCTCACCCAGATTATTGCTCTGTAAACTAACAATCTCCTTGCTTCCTGTCCTTCTTCTTCTGTTTATTTTACATTCAACTGTCTGGTTTTGCTGTTTAAAATGCATATCTTCCACTTTTATGTTTAAACATTCCAGTATACTTGTTGTTGCTTATGGGATAAAGTCCAAAATCTCTTGGTATGGCATACCTCTCTCTCCAACCTCATCACCCATCTTGACTCAAAAACAACATGTAAAAGTTCTAGGAATAACCCCCAACATATGTAGGAACTGTATAATTTGTGCCTCTATCAGGCATTCTTGATGCAGTTGGGAGTTTGTTATGCTAAACAACCCACTAGGGAGCCTATAGATTGGTTTCTGAATGTCCCTAAACCTCCTGAAATGAATCTTACTCATTTTGAGTAAGAAATATATTAGAGCATTTTCTCAGGAGGATAAACTCCACATCTTCTGTAAGATTTTTGAGTGGGTCTTTACAACCTCATGGTTAAGAACCATGGTAAATCTGTTGAGAGCCTGGATACTCGATAGTCAAATTTGATAGAATAATATACAAAATAAGAATGGATGACAGTGTTTTAGTCAGATCATCAAGTACAGAACCTTATGAGATGTAAACGCAGAAGCCCAGGGAATTAAATAACTTGCCTGGGATTATTTACACACCGAATAACAGAATTCAGATTTAATTGTGCATTATCTTCTCTATTGTTTGCCGTCTCATATATTAATGTTACTTTTTACAACTACAGTAGAATGGAAGCTACTTGAAAGTAGGAGCCTTGCCTTGAGGTGATGATGATGACAATAAAGATAATTTTGGAGGAAACTGATTAAATAACACGACTAAGGGCACAGGCTAATCGTTAGTAAGCATCGAACCAAGGTATAAGAAATACAGTGTTATGTATTGCTACTTCTTACATATTTAGAACGGTCTACCACTTCAAAATCCTGGATAATGAGAATTTATTTATTTAAATCAAGTACATTCAATAGATCAGGCAATTTCCAAGTAAATGTGAGGTTTTTTTTAAATGAAATACTCTTGAAATGATGGATTCATGGATTTGCAGATCTGAGAACACTACTGTTTTTCATGTTACTCGGTTGATTTATGGAATGATTAAAGAAAGAAACTGCCGTTTACCTGAGATATCTTTTATTAGGCTCTGGGAAGCAGAGGAACTTGCTTTACATTTTTGTTTAACCTTTACTAGATATTTCAAATCCTCTCATTATCTGTTTTACTGATTTATAAAAGGGTGTAGGAGTGGTTTTATTTTGTTAGAGAACTAAAGTGCCCTCTCCTGGTTCTTCTCTGTCATTACAGTCAAATATCAGTTAAGATTTAATAAATAAGTTGTCCTTAATAGAAATAAAAGCAATAAATTCATTTTGATAAAGCTAAATTAAAACTATGGATTCTAATTATAAAAAGGGAATTGTCATTGAGCATTTTGAAGCACTTACACATTTTTAATTTGATCTGCAAAGAAAATCCCAAATATTTGCCTTAATCATGTTTTTGTCACTTATGTTTTAATCTTAAAAATGCAAATTCTACTTTATAAAGAACACTTTCAACTTTTGGCATTGGTTTTGATTCACTTTAGATAGCCAACATTTTTTATTATCTTGACTAATACCTTTTTTTAATAGATGAATCCAATAGATATACTTCCAATTTAAATGTTCAGAAGCACAAAATAACTAAGGAGGGTCAATCTTGATTTTATTAATGTAATTAACTAAACTTACTACCAAGAAAAGAAATCTCCATCTTGTTAAGATGTCATGTGATTGATATTCTAAGTAACTTAAAAGTAGAGCTTCTTAAGCTTGTTGCAAACTTAAATTTTGACAAATAATTATGTATATTAGTTCCCTTCACTAAAAGACCTCGTTGGGTCAGATTCATTCTAACTGCTGGTGCTAATGGCATCATTAGAG
Source organism: Callorhinus ursinus (assembly GCF_003265705.2). Taxonomy (NCBI): domain Eukaryota; kingdom Metazoa; phylum Chordata; class Mammalia; order Carnivora; family Otariidae; genus Callorhinus; species Callorhinus ursinus. The sequence goes on from NW_027397084.1 coordinate 24,691,060, forward strand.
AATAAATAAATGTTATCTCCAAGCCCTAATATTCCAGTTGTCTACGTTCTGAGAGGCTTAGGACTGTAGAGCACGTTCTTTTTACGAGTTCATAAACCTCATCACTTCAGAAGTAGTTCTCTCTCACTGTCTTTTTCATAGGACTGTTCTATCACTGCCATGGTTTAAGAATTTTTTCTAGCTGTTGGTAGCTATTCAGTTCTTGCACAAAGACACAAATCCTGGCTGCTGGCCTTTTGGCATCTGTTAATATTTTCATAGACCTCAATTGAACTTTCAGTCTGTTCATGGAATTTCAGAGGCCGACAATAGAAACCACTTCTATTTGTCTTTTAACCCTTCACTTTTAGTCCTTTCCATAAGCCACTTGAAAGTCCTGTACTAGCCGGTTTAGGGAGAGAAAGGGAAAAGAAGAAAATCCAGGTTCCCTCCATAATGTTTGAGTCTCCCTTCTCTCTTCATCCAGAGAAAAGTAAATTAAGCAAACATTCAAACTGGGTACAATGTGGTGCATATAACTAAGATGAATATTGGATAAGCCTCAAACTTGTAACACAGTCACTTGAGCCTCTCCTGGGTGCCAGAATTAGTCAGCGGAAGCAGCCGTGAAAACACATACAAAAAAGGGAAAATGGCTTAGCAGCATGGAGCCGAAGCAAGCGGGTCCTGCCAAGGAGTAGTGAGCTCACACTTTACACACTACAGAACTAGACATCTGCCGTAACACACAGGTCCTTCTTGGGCCCGTCAGTTTGGCACTTCCATCTTTCCTGAAGCCCTGGGAAGAATAGCTTTCAGGTTCCCTTCCTCCCCCTCACTGACTTTTACCCCAAGGGAAGAGGCCTGGCCTGGGGTTGGTGACTGTTCTGCCCCTGATTCCCAAAGGTCAGCAGGTCAAGATCCGAGCTCGGACCATCTCAAGGTGGGTGGAAGGCCAGTCTCTGCAGCAGCAGTTCTAGGTGAGAGGGCCTTTTGTGCCTAGCGGCCCTTCCTTGGGGAGGGGGCCCCACGGGCTAGGGCACGCTATCAGGGACATGCTGACGTAAGCGGTAGTCTCCAATCCAGTGCTACTTGTAATAAAAATGTTAGGTGGATACTTAGAAGATGATAAAGGGCCAATTTATGACGCTACAGGTTGTCCCGGATGTATTTTCCGAGGCCGGTTGCATCGTCAGCCAGTGAACCTGTAGGCTACACTCCTGGCCAAGGAGCTTTAGCACAGACACACTTGCAGATGCTCAGCCAATGAAGTTTTGTTTTTGTTCTCTTTTTTTACCATGCTGTCCTGAATGTGTGCTTCTACAATGTGTGCTGTTTAATTAGTTGTGGCCAATTTTTCTGACATTTGTGTTCTGGCAAACCTTTAGAACTATAATGTCAGACAAATGTACGGAAGTAGACATGTGGAACTAATTGCAAATAAGAGAAGCTTGCCGTGATGCAAATAAAAATTGAGTTTTATATGGCCTTTCAAGGAATGTTTGCAGGAATGCAGGATAAAAATAAGCAACGATTTGGGATTGGTGGAAGTTCTTTGAAGTCCTGAAGATCATTATAAACTTTATGGCAGCCCAGAGAGATTGACTGGAAATCAGGTCAATAGTAGGTAGAAGAACCTGTAAACAGTTTCACAGGACTTGAAGAGGAGAACAAGTGTTGGATGCCAGGGGCGGCCTATCTTCTTGGGAACTAAGCTACCCTGTCCCAGCCCTAGAATCAGCCATTTCTCCTAGAAGACTTGATTCGTTTCAGTGGGACCAAGGTCTGGGAGCTAGGTTTGCTTGTTGCTACTCTGGTCTTTTCTCTTTGGCCCTTACAGTGAAGAGACCTATGATGCTTCTGTACACGTATGCATATGCCTGCATATCAGTACACAGACACATATATACGCATGCACATGTATGCACACGTAAACATTCATATAAATATTTTAAAAGTCATGAGTTTACACCAATTCCTCCAGTTGCCATACACTTCCAGAAGGTTTTTCTTGCCTTCCAGCATTTCATATTTGTATTTCCTTCTTTCATAGTGAGAACTCTAGTTTCCAACAACATCAACACATTTACTCATTTGTACATCTAAACCCTTTAGTACATTTAAGAGTTTCAAAATTGCTTTGCCCGTGACATTACAATAAACGATGTACTAAGAAGAGTTTGGGATGTGTTTGTGGACTCTCTCCCCAACTATCCTAAGACTGAGGATATATAGTGCAATATTGTGTTTAGAAGTTATTGAGATTGGTTATTGTTTCCCCACCCTCTCTGCCTGTCTCCCTTCCTTCTGTAAGTGTGGCTATAGTATTCATTTGAAATACAATTAGGTTCATGTGTTTCAGCTTGCTTTCAATTTTAACACTTTCTTTGTATTCTTACCGATTTAATTTTATTTTTGAATATGTAGAATACTAATATGACTTCGAAGGTCAAACAATACAAAAGGTATAATGAGAAATGTGTCATTGCTTCCTGTATTCCTTCTACCCAATTTCGCCAACCTCTTGTAGACAATCGATTTCACTGTTTTCTGGTTTGTGCTTCTTGTGTTAATTTCTGTAATGATGAGCCATGTATTTTAAGGTTTCCCCCTTATTTTTACACAAAAATTAGCACACTAAACACTTTGTATTTTGTTTTTTTCACTAATAATATTTCCTGGAAATCATTCCGTATCAGCACATAGCACTCCTCCTGATTATGTTTCACAGCTGCATAGTGCTCCATTGTGTGTATGTACCATCATCTATTCAACCAATCTCTTATGCTTGACAATGACAAATAATACTCTGTAAATAACTTTGTGCATTCGTGTTTTCATATTGTTGGAGATAGATGGTCAGAATACATTTATAGAGGGAATTCTGTGTTGCGGTTTGTTTCGGTTATATATAGTTGGTTAGATATTGTCAAATTCCCCTTCTTAGGAGTCACACTGTTTTTCATATTGATCAGCAATATCAGTGCTGATCGGTGCCTGTTTTTCCACCATCTCATCAACAGAGTATATCGTTAAGCTTTTCAATTTTGTCATTCTGGCTGGCGAAAATAGATTTCCACCAGAATTCTTCCTCAATTCAAAAGAATTATTAATCATTGGGGATTTAACCCTTTATCTGTGACATATGCTGTGAATATTTTTTCCTAGTTTGTCAGATGTCTTTGACTTTGTTAATGTTTTTGCCAGGCACAACAGTTTATTAGTTTTTTTATTAGTAAATAGTCATATTTACTAACCTTTTCTTTTATTGTATCTGGGACTTTAGATCATAGCTAGAAAGCCTCGCCTTATACACGGGTTTTAGAAGAATTCGCTTATGTTTTCTTCTGGTGCTTGTGTAGTTTTACTTTTTATATTTAGATCTCTGATCCATTTGAAGTTTATTCTTGGGTGTGATGAAAACCATGGATCTGCTTTTACCTTTTTCCAAGTGGCTATCCAGTCACCCCTATGCTATATGTTGAACGGAGCATCTTTGCCCCAGTGATTCGAGATACCTCTTTTATCATAAACTAGATTTGTATATGTATTTGGATCTATTTCAGCAGGTTTTATTCATTCCATCGGTCTGACGGCTCCTTCTTGTGCCAATACTATACTGTTTAATGAAAAAGGTGGCACGTTTTTATACCTGGTAACAGTTCTTCCTCTTGTCCCCCAAGTGCCCCCAACACCCATCACCCTGTAGATCTTCATATTCAGTAATTTCCTAGATATCCTTGTGTTTTTTGTTTTTCATTTTTAGTTCTTAATAAAACTAAAATTTTAATCAACACAAAGGTGGCTTTCACTGTATCATTATTAATAAATCAGACTAAACCTGGATTATGGGAACTGCTTTTGTAAAAAGAGAAGAATGATAGGCATTTTATTCCTGACTATGAAAAATACTTATTCTTTCTCTTTTCGAGTTGAGTATAGAAGAAAATTATTTCAGTTCAGTACAACCTTGAAAAAAAATTAATGCTATTGCCTTATTCCTAGTATCTCCTCGTTCTTCTTACCTTTTATGTGTCACCAATAACCCATCCCACCAAGGGGGAAAGAAAACCATGCCATCACCATGTTCTGGTAGCTCCTCCTTCTGGAATGTACAGCTGAAAACAATCTTTTATCTCATGACTCTTTGAATTAATAGAACCCTCCATTGTATGTACTTATGTTCCTGAAACTAACTCCAGATGACTGTAGTCCACTGCTTCTGCCTTGGGATTGCGTCTATACTGATGTTCTCCTACGGAAGCCAGAGATCAAACGAGCCCTGATTCCATCATGGTGAAACATGCTAGTTTAAATTAGAGTAAGCAAAACTACAGCCAATTTCACCTGCTTCAAATCTCTATTGAAGAAATTGTATCTTCTGACTCCAGGGGTCCACGAAGATCTGTTATGTCTTAAAAATTCAGATTCCACGGAACTTATGTTTATTGTCATAATACATTTTCTTTTGCTTTTTGGCATAAAATAGTATTTTAAAAAAATTGTATTCCCCATCAAGTTTCATCAAAAACAGCCATTCTTTCCGTTAATTCTGGAAAAAATTTTGTAATCTCAAGTTCAAACCACATATCATAGTTGATCAATAGACTATTATAATCCATTGAGATAGTCCAAAGTTTTTTAAAAATGCAGCTGAAAATCAGAGAGGGAGACAAATCAGGGGAGACTCTGGACTCTGGGAAACAAACTGAAGGTTGCAGAAGGGAGGTAGGTGGGAGGATGGGGTAACTCGGTGATGGGCTTTAAGAAGGGCACCTGATCTGATGAGCACTGGGTGTTACATGCAACTAATGAATCATTGAACAATACATCAAAAACTAATTATGTACTATATGTTGGCTAACTGAACTTAATAAAAAAATTAAGAAAATAAAAATAAAAAACGCAGCTCAAAAAATAAAAATAAAAACATGAGAAAGCAGCTCAAAAGATGTGTCACACCAACTTAGGTACCCAATTTTATGTGCCAGTGATAAGCCAATGGACCATTTCATGAAGGCTTAACTTTTCAATCAGAAGAGATTGCCTTCAAGGTTAGAGAACTTTCATTTTAGAAAACTTTGTGATTATTCTTGCTGTTGAAACTTTTAAGCATTTTTATTAGTCAGCTTAATGTCTTTTGTGAATGATCATTTGATGTTTTTTTCTATTAAAATCTCTGTCTTAATTATTTAAGAGTCTCTCGAATATTATGTCTATTAATCCTCTCATTCTCATAAGTTTTGCAGATATTTCCCCCAAATTGTTATTTGTTTTCATATTTGGTTTGGCATATTTTGGTACATAAGGTTTTAATTATCTTTATTTATATTGGTCCTTTGTATTGTGGATTTTTGAAAATTCCTGTAATGCTTGGAAGATTTTCTGCCATCTTCAGATCATATAAATATTCACCTATTTGACTTTTAAAAAGTAACTTAAAAAAAAGATTGATGTATTTATTTGAGAGAGAGTGCAGCAGGGGGGTGGAGGGACAAGGGAAGAGAGAGAGAATCTCATGCAGACTCCCCACTGAGTGCAGAGCCAGACCTGGAGTTCAGTCTCACGACCCTGGGATCATGACCTGAGCTGAAGGCAGATACTCAACCTACTGAGCCACCCAGGTGCTCCCTAAAAATGTTTAATTTTTAATCCAGTTCCAATTTATTTTACCACACAGTATGAGGTGAAGATCTCTTTTTCCTGATAACCAATTGTCCTAGTACTATTTAAAGAATAATTTATTCTTTATTTGTGTATAATGATCTTTATCCTAGGCATAATTTTGTATGAAGCCTCTCTTTTCTGCTTTATTAATGTATTTGTCTATTCCTGAGACAGTACTATTCCATTTTAAGTATTGTACCTTTGAAACAATTTTAATATCTGGGCAAAGCAAGTCTCTCCCAGTATATTATTTCAAAATTTTCTTGACTATTCTCACCTGTTTTAAAAATAGATGAACTTTCATATAATTTAATAATTCTTTTTTTGTCCAGAACATACCACATTTATTCATTTCATGTTCACTGACAGACTTAGTTGTTTGCTGCATTTCAATCTGTGTATAGTATTCGCATGTTTTTATAGGTGAGATGTTGGGTTGGCTTGGCTGGTTCTCTGCTCTGATTTCATAAACCTGAAATCATGGTGTCACCAAGCATTCTTTTTTGAAGGCTCTTAAGATGAATCATCTTCTGAGATCATTTATTCTGTTGATAGAATTTAGTTGCATGTGGATGTAGGAAATGATGTTTTCATTTCCTTGCTGGCTGTAGGCTGGTGGTTGTTCTCAGCTTCTAAGATCTGCCTCCATTTCTTGGCCAGCGACCCCCTTTCTCTGTCTTCAAGGACAGCAACGGCAAGTCAGCCATTCTTATGTTTTGAATCTCTCACACCACCCCTCTATTTCATTTCTCCTTTGCTCCTCTCTTCATTTCTCCGCATCTCTCTGACTCTGTGTGCTTATTTTGTATATGACATTTAAGACCAACTTATTTAGCTCTATAAAAAAGCCCATTGGAATTTTTACTGGGATCAGATTACACTTGTAAATTAACTTAGAAAGAATTGACATCTTGATGATGTTGAGATGTGCTAATAAAGAATAAGAGATGTCTTTCCATTTTTTCAAGCCTATTTTTGTGTCTTATAGAAGTGTTTTGTAGTTTTCTTCATGTAGATTTTGAGCATTTCTTGTGAAATTTGCTCCAAAATATTTTATCTTTTTTGTCACCATTGTAAATGGTTTTGTGCATTCATTATATTTTCTAGCTGGTTACTATTTGTGTATATGAATGCTACCAATTTTTACATGTTAGTTTTATATCCTGCTACCTTAGTTAATATTTCATTGTTTGAATTCATTTTATCTTTGATTCTCTAGGATATTCCATGGATTCTATCAGATCATCAGCCAATAGAGGTAGATTTATTTCTTATTATAACTCCTGTACCTCTGGTTGTTTTCTCTAGTCTAATTGTATTGACTATTGCTTTTAAACAGTGCTAGATACCAGTGGAGATAGTGGGCTTGCTAACTTTGTTACTGACCTTAGTAAGAATCCCTCTACTGTTTCCCTATTAAGTAAGGAAATAGCCATTCGTTACTGTTTTCCTGAAAGTTTTTATGAAGAATGGGTGTTTAATTTTGCCAAAGTCAATCTTCAACACATATAAATTCTTATCATTTTTACCCATAGACATTAAAATGGTGAATTATATTAATTTGGTATCTAATACTAAGCATTTTTACATTTAGTATAAACCTTATTTGATTATGGGGTGTGTTAATTTTTTAATGTGCTATCAGTCAGTTCAACAGTATTTCATTTATTAAAAATGTTTATATCAATCTCATAGATGATATTGGTCTACAAATTTTTGTGCTATCTTTATCAGGTTTAGATATCAATGTTATACTTGGCTTCATAAAAAAACTTCTTGACTTCTTATTGTCTGAGGCAATCTATGTATCATTTGGATTGTCTGGTCTCAAAAGGTCTGGTAGAATTCTTCTGTATGATCATCTGGGCCTGCTGCTATCATGTGGGATAGGTAGACATTTTTTCCCATTTTTGTAAAAATTGGTCTAAGTTTTCTATCTCTACTGGGATCAGGTTTGGTATAGTATACTTGCCTAAGAAATTATGCATTTCTTCTAGGTTTTCAACTGTATTCGCATAAGGGCATGCAAAAGTAGATGTTAATGACTTAAAAAATTTTTCTTTTGGATCATAATTATTTCCAAATTGTAATTTCTACTTTTGTATGTTTGTGATTTCTCCTCCTTTTTTTGATTAGCTAGTGGTTTGTCTGTTTATTTTTCTAAGATAATAGGATTGTGATTAATTTGACCTACTGTTTTTCTCTTCTCTACTTCATTCATTTCTGATTTTAACTTGAATAATTCCTTCTACTTTCATTTGTTATTTACTTATTTTGTTCTTTGTTTAGTATTTTGAGTTGGAAATTTAATTCACTTATTTTTATTCTTTCATTTTTATTGATCTTGGTATATAGGGTTACAAATTATTCTTTACATTGCTTCAAATGTATTCCAAAATTTCTGGTATAGAATGTTTTTACTCTTGTTACTTTTTCATAAATACATTAATTTTTTTTATTCTCTTTTCACCCAAGAGTGACTTCATGCAAGATCTTTAATTTCCAGGTGAGATGCCTTTTATTTTTTGATTCTATTTTTATTTTCCAGTTTTATGGCACTGTGGTCAGATCAGTTTTAGTACCGCTTTTTATGGTAACTATCAAAGTTCTCTTTGTATCTTAGAACAGTGGTTTATAAACCATGGCCTGGAGGGTCTGTACCTTTCCTTGTAAATTTTTTAAAAAACATAAATGGAGAACTTAATGAATTCTTTTAAAGTATACACAGAGTGTAACAATCATGAAGTTAGGAAATACCTCTATCCCACTTTTTTCCAGTGACAACCTCTTCTTCCCATTGTAGAGGAAACCAGTCTACTGACATTTATGACAATTAGTTTCTTTTCTTTAGTTTTACCACCCAAATATAAATTTCTAAATAATATAGTTTCATCTTGCCCATTTTTTTACCTTATGAAAATAAAATAGGGGCGCCTGGGTGGCTCAGTCGTTATGCACCTGCCTTCGGCTCAGGACATGATCCCAGGGTCCTGGGATCAAGCCCCGCATCGGGCTCTCTGCTCCGCAGGAAGCCTGCTTCTCCCTCTCCCACTCCCCCTGCTTGTGTTCCCTCTCTCGCTGTGTCTCTCTCTGTCAAATAAATGAATAAAATCTTCAAAAAAAAAAAAAAAGAAAAGAAAATAAGTTTTAAAATAAAACTTTTAATTTTGAGATAATTGAAGAATACCATGAAATTGTAAAAGATAGTCCAGAGAGATCCCATGTACTCTTTATGCAGTTTTCCTTAGTGGTAGCATCTTGGAAACCTACAGCACAATGATCACAATCATAATATTGACATTAATACAATAAACCAATCTTATTCAGCAAGATCTTTAATATTCTCCTCCCCCTGCCCCCCGCTCCACCACCTCATATCCAAGGAGTACAATCTCTATTCTCTCTATAATCTTCCCCCAGAAGCACTATCTCTAAGGCTGCTACTTCAAGCCCTGAACTCTTTCAAGGCCCTTCCCTGTAGCTAAGGCTCTGAATAACCAAATCCCAATGTATCTTTGACATTTTTTGGTATGTCTCACCTCTTCCTCTTGGCCCCTAACCCTACCTCTCTATGCAAGAGGTTTCCTGGGATGGTTTGCAGGTATTAGAAGCTTTGTTAGAATTTCTTTTCTTTTTTTGCCCTCATAAGTGACTTGAAAGTTGCAGTGTTTTCTGTTCCCTAACAATGTTTAAGTCATAGGTCCCATGTAGTTTTATTTGTTCTCCTTGTTAATTGTATGGTTATTTTGGGAATGTCATGGGGGAGATTTGGAATCAAGCTACTGCTATTGTTCTTCAAAGTCATTTAATCTCTCTAACAGCTTCGTGAGTACTATCACCTCTCAATCCTTTGAATAGGAGGAAACTGAGGCCCAGAAAAGTTAAGTGATACCCAAGAAGTTGGTAAGTGGGACACTTGGGAATTGTTGATACACATTTAATAAACTCTCAGGGTTGAAGAGACTGTAACATTTCTGTTCCTTAGAACACTGCTATAACACACACCCACTGTGGCTACTGAAATTTCTGCTTGAATATCTCCAGTGGTAAGGAACTCATTGCCTCCAAATCTTTGGATTCTCTAAAATGGCTAGAAAGCTTTTTCTTATGTTCTGTTGAATTCTACTTCTGTGTGTCTTTGACTTTGGTTCAGGTTATGCCAACTTTGTGGTTGGGGTCAACAAAGTTCAAATCTATACCTCTATCCTTGACCTAGTGCTTTATTGTTGGAAGTCAGAAATGCATCCTGGTCTTCAACAATACATTTTTGAGTCTCCTTTACCAAATGGCCACATTGTTTTGGACATGTCCTACTTTACTTCTACCTCTATGGAAATGAACACAAAATACTTGGAATCTGACCAACATAAAATAAAGTAGGACAATTTGTTCTCCTAGTCTGGACATTATATCATATATTGATAAAATGTCATTATATAGAGAGAGTTTTTTTTGTTTTGTTTTGTTTTACCATCATGTCACTCTATGAGTTGCAAAGGTAGTGGTTAGGACAAGCCCTAAGTCTTTTTCCACATTTGCTGATGACAAGTCACATGTCCCCATGCAGTCCTTGTACATGCAGCTGTCTGACTCCCAAGACTGGACTTCTACATTTATACCAGTTCAGTTTCATTATTTCCAACCTAGCCTATCCTTCCTTTTGGCTTGCTCAGATTTTACCAGGGGCTTGATTCATCTATTGTAACATTGCCTTCTTGTTTTCTTTAAAAAATTAATCATAAATCCAACAATGTCTTTGTCTTAGTAAACTTAAAAATGTGGTGTAGGGCAGGACTGGAGCACAGTCCTGTTGCATTCAAATCTTACCTCTAAATTAATGATTCTTAAAGTGGTATGTTTTAAGATATGTAACAAGTTATGGGTAGAATATAACCTACCTTCTTTAGCTGCTTAATATTAATGCACACCTACCTGAAAATGTAGCTAAACATTTGAAGACCTTGTAAAACTTAGGATGTTTAATTTTGATTTCAGATAAATGGGTCAAATAATTTTTTTCAGTAGGTTGTCTCCATTCTTTTGCTGTCTTTCTACCCCCTACCCTAGTGTAGTTATCAAAGAACAAAATTTATACATGTTCTTTTTAATAGTTACCATTATTTCATTTTAGTATCACCAGTGTGGATAACCCATTACACACTTTCTAGTAACTCTTTCTCAGCACGTATTGACATTTTTATTTTACCTTACTGGTTTTTTATTCCTCTTTAGGCTGGATGGCATTCTGTTGGCCAACCGGTTGCCTCTATGCTCCTTACAGTAGATTGTGACCTAATCACAGGTTTATTCACTGAACACGGAGGAATTATTATATATGGTGAGCATAAAAAGATTATTTCTAATTAAGATAGCAATGAATATATATTTTATTGAAGTATAATCAACAGATAGTGTTATATTAGTTTCAGGTGTACAATATAATGATTTAATAATTCTATACATTTTTCAGTGCTCATCAAGGTAAGTGTATTCTTAGTCCCCGTTTATTTATTTTACCCATCCCCCTCTTCCTACCTTCCCTCTGGCAACCACCAGTTTGTTCTCTGAATTTAAAAGTCTGTTTATTTGTCTATCTGTTTTGTTTCTTAAATCCCACATGAGTGAAATATGGTATTTGTCTTTTTCTGATTGCTTTATTTCACTTAATATTATACCCTCTAGTTCCATCCATTGACAAGATTTCATTCTTTATTTATGACTAATATTCCATTGTATATATATCCCACATCTCTTTTATCCACCCATCTATGGATTGACACTTGGGTTGCTTCCATAATTTGGTTATTGTAAATAATGCTGCAATAAATAAAAGGGTGTATTTATCTTTTTGAATTAGTGTTTTCATTATCTTTGGGTATAAATACTCAGTAGTCGAATTACTGGATCATACAATAATACTATTTTTAATTCTTTGAGGAACCTCCATACTGTTTTCCACAGTGGCTGAAGCAGTTTGCATTCCCACCAACAGTGCATGAGTGTTCCTTTTTCTCCACACCCTTGCCAACACTTGTCATTTCTTGTTTTTTTTTTTTTTTTTAGCCATTCTGACAGGTGTAAAGTGGTATCTTATTGTGGCTTTACTTTGCATTTCCTTCATGGAGAGTGATGAGCATCTTTTCATGTGTCTTTTGGCCATCTGTATGTCTTCTTTGGAAAAATGTCTCTTCAGCAATGAATATATCTTACAGGAATTTATCTTCTGTAAAATTCTCCTACATAGTACACATCCATGTAAACTTAATACAGCAAATGACCATGTTGTTCTAAATGGAAGGTCAAAATTTTTTGTAATGAAAGTTTGTCACATTTGGATTTATATCAAATCCCCACTTCCAGAATGAAACACCCCAAAGGCTTACCATAATTAAATAGGTGTTAGACCAAACCCAAGGCCTACCAGAAGAGCCACACTTTGCACAGCAGTGTCCTTTCATCTACCCTTTATTTGCTAGTTGCTATTACCAACAGAAAATGCTGATGCTGTTCAAGTTATCAAGAAAGTCTTCATCCTCTAAAATACATTAAAATTAATGTATCAGTAGATTACACAAAAAATGATTGAAAATGGTATCCCAAACAAATCTGTATACTAACCCATCATTGTTTAATATGAACAAAAATCTTGGTATATTTGAGATCTTCCAGATTTTGAATGCTTTAGTTAACATATGAGAAATAACTTTAAAAATGTCCATGTCTTTAAAAAATACTTTATAGAATGTTTTTGAAATGACAAAATTATAAGGATGAACAAATTAGTGTTTGTCAGGAATTAGGGATGGTGGAGGAAAGAGTGAGATCTTTGTAGTGATGGAATAGTCCATGTATTAACTATAGTGGTGGCAATATGAATCTATATGTGTAATAAAATGGTAGAGAACTACACACATACATTGTTTTCTAGCCTTGATAGGGTACCATAACTTTGTAAGATGTAACTATTGGGGGAAATTGGGTGAAAAGTATATAGGCTCACTCCATCACATTATTTTTGTAGCTTCCTAAAAATCTACAATTATTTCAAAATAAAAAGTTAGAGAACAACTATACAATCTATCCATCATATAGATCATTCTACAAGTTAGCTCAGTATCACTTAACAGCTATTCACCAAGGTGAAACATATGCACAGTAATTGCCTCTAATCTTTTCTGTATTGAGGCAGGATTATAAAACAAACTTAAAATAGTTCAAAAAAGTTATTGAATGAAGGGTTAGGAATTTTGTGATTAAATGAATAAAGTAACCTTACAGAGTTGAAGTAGCCTAAAGGTCAATTTTCAGCAAGTAATAGAGAAAATCACAAGTCTTTAAAAAGGTAACTGCTAGTTTAGAGGATAAAGCTTCCTCTTTGTCCTTTTCATCCTGCATGAACACCTACCAGCATGGCATTAGTCATTCAATAATTCAAAAAATGCAAAAGGTAGGGTCCTTAGGGTCTTCTGTTTACTTAGGCTGCAGGAGCACAATCCTCAGGAAAGAGGCTCAGAACCTCTCATGTTTTTGTCACGGTAGTCAGTGCTACACAGCTAAGTTGTTTAGTGTATTCGGCAGGTGGATTTGGAAATCTCCATAACTGAATTCAAACATGAGAACCTGGATAATTTGGTGATTGCATAAACAGAGAAAGCAATGTATACATGGATGATGGGGGTGACTTTACAGAGTCACAGTGTCTTAGGGACAATTAACCTAAAAAAAAGGTGAAGTCATATACCGACTTGCACCATAAAAACTATAAGCACTGTCAGGAATTTGAGTAAGACTCAGGACAAATTAACCTTCTTTATCTAACCTTATTGTTAACAGTCCGTTGCCACAGTATGAATCTCAGAATTAAGGAAGGCAGAAAAGAGGCCACCAGATCATGATATTTAAGTTCCAGACCAAACATATGGACCAGAGAATGACAGGAACTTTTCTTTTACATACTATTAATCTTGGATTAACCATAAATATAGATTGTACATTTTACGCACTTTTACTACTATCATAAAACTAAAAGGCAAACAAAGAACCTAAGTTTAGTTTCCTGCAGGTCATGCAATATCAAGAGAGATAATAAATGAAAATAAATGACCTATTGGGCCAGAGTCCTGGATTTGAGACATATATCTAGCAGGCTATAGGAGTTTGAGCAAGTTATTTAGGCAAATTATTAAGTTTAGGCTAGATTATGTTATGGTTACAAATAATCTCTTCTCCATCCTCAACCTGAATCTCAGGAGCTTACCAGAAGAAAAATTCCCTTTTTATGTCCAACACTGGTCCAGCAAAGGGCCAGTGTCTAGCGTAGTCACTCAAGGATCCAGGTGACAAAGGCTCCATTTTGACAAGTGTTTCACCAATACAGGGGGAAAGAAACATGGCAAATTTACAGAGGCCCTTAATGCTTCCCTGGTGCTTCTGTTCCCATTTCACTGACCAAAGCAAGTCACACCTAAACTCAGAAGATATGGAGAAGTGCAAACTTCTCATGTGCCAGAAGGAGAGAGCTGAAAATTTGTAAACAACCCCACATCTTCTTAACAATCAACTTCAGTTTCATCCCCTGGAAAAATTGAGACAATAATACCTAACTTAGAAGGCACTTGTGCATATCACGTAATATGTAGGAACAGATCTCTGGCGCCACATGGCCCAGGTTGGAATCTCAGCTCTAAGGCTTGTTAGCACAACTTTGGGTACTTTTCTTAATTTCTGTCACTTCAGAGTCCTCATTTGAAAAATAATATTCATGCCTATTATTTAATTATGAGGATTAAATCAGTTAATATAAGCAAAATGTTTAAAAGAGTGCCTGGTGCATAATGACACTAGGTATTTACTTTTGGCCCCTAACATGGCTTCTGGAACACAGACAATCTTTAGTGATGATTGGTAGTTATCATGATGATTATTATTACCTGAACTGAAGCCATGTTTGCCATTGCCCAACACCGTCTTACTGATACTTGTGAAATAAAAAAAGTCAGTAAAAATCTAATCAGATTCCACTGACTGAACTGGAGTGGGTTATATAGAACTTAAAAGGTTTCCCTGAAGCATTAATCTGTAGCAAGGGCAGCGGGTGCAGTCCCCACAAAACTAGTGGAGACATCTTAGTTGTTTGCCACTGTTGTCCAGGGCCATCGTTGCGCTGGCTTATTCTGGAGATGAGTGAATATTTGTGGAGTCAAATGAGATGGAAATGGCCCAGCCGAACTGCAGTGACTGCACTGTACTAACAATGTCTAATCAGAGCGCACAGGAAGGAAGGTGGAGACTTGGCCTCGAGCACACTCACATGACTGGGCTAGCAGCAACACTAAAACCAGACTATTGTAAAATTCAAAGGTAGTTTTAAAGACATGTTGCCTTTTTTTTGGAATGTCTAAGTCCAGGGGTTTAAAGCATTTTAGTTCATCTAGAAATTCAAAGTTTTCCAAGTGACTGCATTATACAGTGAAGTCCTGGAAGTTGGCAGATTCTCAAGTAATGGGCATTACCAAACTGCAGAAATAACTGTTTTACCCTATGAGACTTGGAGGTTAAAACAGGATGCATTTTTCTTTTGGAGTCAAAAAAGAAGCACTTTAAGGCCATACTTGGCTTTTTGGTGGCAAAGCTTTTGATGAACTCAACATTACAGAATGTTTGGCAGTCACTCTAAGATCATAGGGTATTTTTCTGGCCAGTCTGGAGGCAATTTTTATACTTTAATTATGATTATTTTTAAGATGATCCAGATCTCTTTATTTATCTCCTTCAGGTCTGCAGGCTCCCAGGTAGTACACTACAGAGGTGTGTTAAACCTGAGACTCTAAAGTGTGTATCATTCAAACATAACATTCAAAAGTAAATTATCTTTAAGAATGTGTACATTTATTTTGGATGGATGGGCGTACTAGTACTTTAGTCAACATTAGTTTTTGTTTGGGACTATTCCAAGCCTCATAAGACTGTCATTTCCCAGTTATTGTGACAACCAAAAATGCTGACACCCATTTCCAAACACCCTCGTGGGGCTGCCCTGTACCCAGATGAGAATCATTAAATGGAGCTCATTAGCACATGTGACTTGCTGTGTGAAAGAGTCAAGGTTTCTTAGTTTTGGCTGAATATAAAAGCATCCTCAAACTAGTGTTTGATGTTGAAGTCTTTTCTTAAAAAATAAACTTTAAAAGACAATTTTAACAACCACAATCTTTTGTTCAAAGAAAAAGACAAAAATTCAATCACAATAATCATTCTAAAGCTGAAAAATAAGAATGCTAAATTTACAGTCTATTTATATATTTGACTCTGACTGGTAGAGGACTTACATGTTTCGAACCCAATCCTGGATTACCTGGCTATGGAAATACTTTAAAGCATCACAGAGTTAAGCTAGTAGTGTCTCTTTCAGTTCTCGAGTGGCTACTGACACCTATGTAATCCTGTGTAAGTCAGTTAACATTTTGACGCCTTGACCTTCCCTGAAACGTGGAACTGAAGCAGTGTAGCGGCATGGCAATGGCTGAATGCCTCTCATCATCGGCCATTTCACTCTTTCAGTAATTTGGTGACTTGATGGAACTGCTACAGTGTGATTTTGAGAAGAATGGGGTTCTGTGAAATAGGACAGTATCTTGAAGGAAAGAGGATGTTTGCTTAAAAGTCATTTGCTTACATGAACCTATGGATGGTTGAACAGTTTGCCAGTTTCAGAGAATGTTCCTCAAGATGTGTGCTGTTACTATGTTTTGAGAGAAAGATTCGCTGGGAGAAAGAATTTCTCTTAGTGACTGCTTGAATTAAGAGTTCTGGTCTAATTCAAGATCAGATGATTTAATTTTTTAAATTTAATTTAAAAAACTTTATTAAAGTATAATATACAATCAGAAAAGTGCAAAAATAAATTTTGGCTTGAAGACATTTCATGAAGTGACACACTTGTGTAACCAGTACTCAGACCAACATAATACCGGCATCCCAGATGCCCTGTCCCTCATGCCTGCTGACAGTCATTGTTTTCCCACCCTGCAAGGTAGCCATATTCTGACTTCTATCACCATAAAGACAGATTAGATTTGCCTGTGTTTGAAATTATTATAAATAGAGATATAAAGTATGTCCTCTTTTGTGTCTGGCTTATTTCATTCAACTTTATGTTTGTGAAATTCACTGATAATTTCATGTGAGCTGTAAATTGTTCAAGCTCAGTGCTGTGGTATTCAGTTGTATGAATATACCACAATGTATAAATCCTACTCTTAATGGGCATTTGTGTAGTTCCCAAGCTGGGGCTGTTACAAATAATACTGCTATGAACATTCTTAGTCATTTCTTTTGGAGAACATTCTACAAATTTCTGTCAGGCAGAAAACAAGAGCTAGGACATAGAATATGGATATATTCAGCTTTAGTAGATACCACTAAACAGTTTTCTAAAGTGGTTGTCCCAACAAATGCTTCCATCTGCAGTGCTGCTCCATATCCTTGCCATTTTTTTTCTTTTTAATTTTACCCATTTTAGTAGTTGCAACTTGGCACTGAGCTGTGATTTCAATTTGCATTTACTTGTAACTAATGAGGCTGAGCAACTTTTTATGTTAATTGGTCATTTGCGTATCCTCTTTTTGTTCAAGTCTTAGCTCATTTTTCTAGTAGGTTGTCTGTCTTATTAATTTGCAGGAATTCTTTATTCTCAGAAGTTGTTCGGTATATTTGTTGTAAATATATTCTCTTATATTATCTTTTCATTTTCTTAATGATTTTTGATGAAGAGAAATTCTTTTTTTTTAAAGATTTATTTATTTGTCAGATTGAGAGGGGGAAAGAGTGAGAGAGCACACACAAGCTGGGGGAGCAGTAGGCAAAGGGAAAAGCAGACTCCCAGCTGAGCAGGGAGCCCGATGCAGGACTTGATCCCAGGACCCCGGGATCATGATCTGAGCTGAAGGCAGATGCTTAACGACTGAGCCACCCAGGTGTCTCGATGAAGAGAAATTCTTGATATTATTTTCCAAATTGTCATATATTTTTCTTTCCACTATTGTCTTGTGATTTTTTAAAAAGAATTTTGCCCACTCCAAGGTCATAAATATGTTTTTTTTCTTAGAAGCTTAATTGTTTTACCTTTCATATTGAGATCTACAATCCATCTGGAATTTTTTTGTGTGCATGGTGTGAGGTAGAGGCTAAAACTTAATTGTTTTTAATAAGGGTATTAAATTAACCCAGCACTGCTTATTGAAAAGACCATCCTTTCCCTAATGTACTCAGTATCATCTTTCTCATAATAGTGTCGCTATTCTGTTTTCCCATCCATTGTCTGTATGTTTGTTGCTACACAAATAGTACACTATTATAGTTACAATGACTTTATAATAGATCTTGATATGCAGTCGGGTAATTTCTCCATTTTCTTCAAGACTGCCTTAGTTACTCTTTTGCCATTTAAATTGTAAGTTTTCGAATTTCTCAATTTCCAAACGCGCGCGCACACACACACACCTGCTCAAATTTTGTTTGGGACCTTATTGAATGTACTTGATCAACCTGGAAAGAATTAGCTACTTAACAATTTGAGTCCTGTTCTCCACGGCCATGTTATAGCATTCCATTTTACTCAAGTCTTCTTTAATTTCTCCTACTATTATTTAATTTCCAATGTAGAGACCTTACATGTCTTTTGTTAGATTTACCCTTGGGGTATTTGAGTTTTTGTTGCTACTATAAAAAGTATTTTTAAGATTTCACTTTTATTTGTCTGTTGCTGATTTAAGAAATAAAACTGATTTTTGTATATTATCCACATAACTTTTCAATGATAGAGTTAACAAAAATAACACCCAAGAACCACTGTTGTGATTGATAACTTGTTCTCAGCAGTTTTAAAAGGGAGAAAGGAACTTTATTTAGATCCAGAGAAATCTAAGCAAGAGAATTTTATAGAAATAGATCACCACTAGGCATTAAAATATTTATATTATAAAGACTTACTAATTTAAACAAATAAGGACAAGGAGACTGAATTCATAATCCAATACAGTATATATTAGACTTATTTCTGTTGAGTTTTTAATGACACAACGAGGCTTGCAAAGAATTGTCAGTTAAAGCTTAGGGTTTTTCAAATATAAATGGAAATTTACATTTAAAGTAAGTTTGCTCTTTTAAAGTATTTATGGCAGTTGCTTAGCGAACAACAAATACACAAATACAGTGGAAAGATAAATCATCCTTATCAGTATCTGGAGAACTATACATTTGACCAAAGTAAGGTCTAAGTTGAGAAAATCACTTGTACAATATACCATAATTTGAAAATATATAATATGTTGCATCATATTGGAATATATGTATTACATATATATATTCAAATTATCACTGTATAAGGGACAAGTAAATTATAACTTGGACCTTACTCTGTATAGATATATACATACACACACATATGTAAGAACACATATACATTTAACCCTTATATTACCTTCTATTATATATTATATATACATATATAGATATTGCTAGCAATATCTTCTCAGTAAATGTATATAAATAAGTGATCTCTCAAGCATGTTTATTAATACTACTTACCTATGTCACAAAGCAGCTTAGTAACAATGAGAACATATTTGGAAGAATAATGATAAGTACAAAGGCTAACAATATTATGTAAGATTTAAATCTAGAGGTTTTTCGTAGACAATGAAATAAATTTTCCAGAATACTTAAATTCATTTAGTTTTGAAAGATTGAAAAAGACAATACCATTGAATAAAACTGGATATTTTAGAGACCTAGACTACAGAAGATGTTTATATCCTGACACCTTATATACTTATTTGTAGGTTCATGAGAGCAAGGATTTTGTTTCTGTTCACTGCTATATCCCCAATGGCTAAAACTGGCGCACAGTAAGTGATCAATGAATGTGTTGGCTGATGGAATGACTATCAGCACAGATGTCAATAAACTTGAAACAGCTACATTCATGACTAAAAGACAAAATCAACTTAGATCTGAATTATGTGAAGGTTTCCACTTTTCATTTAGGCAAAATAACTAAAATGCTGTGAAAAACTACATGGGTCATTCCTCTCCTACTCTGAGCTGCCTTTGCATTTACCCATATAATCTGCACCTCCTAACAAAAGTACAATTTTAAACATCCACAACAACAATTTCTTTGAGACGACTGTAGAGCATTGTCTCAAAGAGGTCCTCCTCAAGCCTGCAGGCAAACTCTAAAAAGGTTAATGACTCAGCCAAGTTGGAGTTGCTCAGCAAGCCCTTCAGCAATGTCTGCCACTGCAGAAGGCCAGTGCAAATACTTCCTTGAAATCACATGCTAAGGTGATTGTATTTATATACATTTTTTTGTTTTTGTTAGACTCACAGGAAACAATTGCTCCTATTGTCTTAGATCCTGCACTTGGCAAAGAGAAGAAATTAAAAGTTTCTCTAATACTTTTAAAGCAGTAGAGTGTCTTTTGGTTTAAATGACTGGCTATGTTGATCTACCAAGACAATATATTCAAGTAATTGTGTCCAGATTCGTTAAATATTCAAAACAAACATTAAGTTAGTTTTTTTTAACCTTTTTAAGTGCTTGCTATATTAGAATATACCTTATTATATAAATACGTTCTATGAAAAGAAGACTCACTTAATACAGATTAGAAAAAAACCAACAGATTTTGTCAAGTTCAATAATTAAGTCGAGTCCAATAAATCTTTGATTTAAATTATTTACATAAAAGAAAAAATGAAGAGTTATGGTTTTTCTGGTTAAGGCTTAACCTAAGAATTAGTCTGTGAAGATTTTTCTTAACATTCTTTTGCATCTCCCCCACAATCCTATCTTTCCTCAAGATGTGTAACTAACCAAATTCTGGCTTTAAATAGCAGGTGTTATTCATATTGCTCATCATTACCACTCTAAGCCTGGGTCTCTAGCCTGCATCTGATCCTTGACAAAAGAGTAAGTCCCAGGACACCAGAACTTCGGCTTCAAAAAAAAGCTAAACTCAGGGTAGAAATGCTATGCAGGTTAGTGAAGAATTGTTCAGCTTAATGTGCAGGCACTTAATGGATTGTTGCTTTTACAGACCCGGCTAGAGCAACTTACAAAATGTAGCCTCACCTCAGCCTTGTACAGGTTCCCAGAACTTTCATCTCTGGGGTAGTTGGTAAAATTTTTTTTTCTAAATGGTGTTGGACAGATCAAGGATAACTGATCGTACAAATTATTTTATATTTGTTAGTATGACTCAACTTACTTTATTTTTTCCTTCTAGAGTTGACCTCATAAATAAATACTGGATAGGATTAATTACAAGACACATATAAAAATACTCCAAATCCGTTTCTCTGTAGTTGATTTCCAAGGCAGAGAGAGTAAACAGCCTTCTCCCAGCTTTCTTACTTTCCACAGCTGAGAGTGTAGGATGTTTACAGTATCTGTCGCTCAGGGTGGGGTTGGCGGTCAGCAGCACAAGCCTCAGGAAACCCAGCATCATTTCAAGATACCATAATGTGTTACAGGAAAAGATCCGAAAAGTATACTTGGAAGTAAATTATGGCTCTTTTAGGACTGGGGCTAGAAGAGTGGGTGAATAGGCCACATGACACTAATTTCTCGCCGCCTGCTAAGTTTTTGTCTTCCTGCTGTGCACATTCTAGGATTTTCCTGGGGTCTACAACTTTGGCCTTGCACACTCACAGATTCTGTTAATGTTGGATTTTCAATATTTTATAATTTCCCAAAATGGTCTCAAAAGATTCACCCACCTCTTAAATGGCACCCCTTTCGTTTCCGTATGTGCGAAGATGTGAAATCCAGCCTCTCTCACTCTCCAAGTTATACAACTTTGTTCCAGCTCACTGCTGCATGTAACTGAGAACAATGGCTGAACTGTGCTTGCAGACAAGAAGACCATCCATCAGTGTAATTACTGAAAGTTATTTTAATTACGGGTTACACAGTCATAAGCTCAATCTAATGTGAAAATGTAAATATGCTAGGACACCGGTTATATGCATAAAATGGTGTATTGTAAATTGCTAACAAAATGCTAAAATTCTAAAAAATTGAATATATTTGGAAGGAAGTAAATCTGTAATTAGAGGCATATACATGAATGGAGTTAGTCAAACCTAAAGTTCTTTTCTAAAAATGATTTATTCAGTGGTTCCTGGACTTCATTTGTTAATGCTGATCTATAATGCACTAAACACTTGGGTGAAAAAGAAAAACATCAATACTGTATATCACAAAACAACCTTCCATGCCACATTGTAAACCAAAGGGGCACCTAATTTCAAACTATTACTGGACATTGTTCATTCATTCATCAAACATTTGTTAGTGCCTGTCATATATCAACCATGTGTTAAATTCTGAGTGATGAGAAATGGATGGTATTATCCCTTCCCTGAAGAAAAACATGGCCTAATCTTCCAGACAGACACATAAGCCATTGTTATAAGAGTGACAAGTGCTGTGGTGGGTCAAAAGGACACTTCTGAATTGGCTGATAACCTAGGCTGAGTCTTGAAGTTTGAATAAGGTTGATTAAGTTGAGATGGTGCTAATATGGGTTTGGAAGGGGTGGGCAGGAAAGGGGATAGTGTAGTTTTAGATGTACCAGAAAGAACAGTCACAAAGCTGGAGAAAGGAAGACAAAGATAATGTATGCTGAGACCATCAAAAGTTCAGTAGAGTTAGAGCCAAAGATGCATGTGGGTGTAGGGAGGTGAGGTTAGGGGTAGATCAGAGTGGGAGATGATGAGGGTCCTTATATGCCAGCCCAAGAAATTTGGGCATTATCTCCAAACCATGGAGGCCAGTGAAAGATTATAAGGAGGCAAGTGGCATGACCATGACTGTCCTTTATAGTTTACTCCACATGTAAGGCTGCAGGTAGGGAAAATAAGAAAAAGATTAATGGTATAGAGGAGAGCATGAGAGTCTTAATTAGGGAAGTAGCAGTAAGGACCCACAGAAAATATATATGAGAAATTTGAAAAAGAACAGAACTCAGTGAGTGACTGCTTGAGGGGATGGAGAAGTCTGGGTAATTCCTAAGTCTTGCTGGGGTGACAAGGCCTTTCACATAGGAGGGAATTAATATGGAGAGGGGTGGTGAAGGAAAGAGCTCAGAATACCAACAATACCTTTAGTGGATCTGGGCTGGAAAGTTTATGAATTCACATTCAAGGCATATTTAATTCTGTCATAACTGAAGGGATGAAGACATTCTGGAGGACTGAATCAGATAAGCCTGTTCTTTATTCTGCTTCTGTACCTCCACTTGCCCCCCCGCCCCAGCCCTCCTGGTGGTAAATCTCCACACATTCTTCAAACCCCAAATCCAGTATTTTGTCTTTGGAAGCCTCTTCTGGCCATCTCCATCCCTAATATTGGTGCCCTTCCCCCAGCCTGGGGAGGTACTGTTCATTCCCCGCTTTGACCATCAGAGTGCTCTGCATATTCCTCTCTCACAGCACTTATACTTTATTGCAATTTGCTGCTTACCTATCTATAAAACACCATGTTTCATTTTCCTTCATTTCATTTAATTACAACATTTTTACAACCTATAGCTAAGTTTGTTTGGCACTACCGGAGGCTCCCAGTAAATGTTTGATGAATAAATGATGATTAAATGTATGATGCCATGTGCCACCTGGCAATTTGTTAACACTTTGAAGATGATTATTTGGGTTTTAAATATTTAAATAATGAGTATTTAACCAGTTCCTGAAGATGTGTTTTTAAAATCCCAAATAATTCAATGTTAGGCTGCTTTACTTTTCCAAGGAACTTGTGGCTAAGAAGATAAATTACTGCATCATAAGCAATCTTTCCTTAAATGACAGCAAAACCTTTCGGAAAGTTAACTTTGCATGACGGCAGTTTGTTTTAATTTAATTTTTTTGTGATGGATTCCAAATGAAGAAAAATCAGGGTACAAACAGTGCAGAGGAGAAGTGCATGTAAACAGTTTATAAATGGACAAGAAAGAAAGGAAATGACCCTAATAGTTGGTTCTGACTATTGAATAATCATTTAAGAGTTTAAAATGTTCTCACTGGGAAGAACCACACCCTAACTAAATACAGTCATTAAAATAATTTTAGTTACATAAAATGATTATTTTAACCACTCTAAGACAAATCAGAGAAGTTCCTGTTATAACAAGAAATCTACTCTTTTCAAGTAGGGCTTCTGAGATTTCACAGGCATTTTAGTTACATAAAACCAATCTCTGATAAACCAGTAATTTGGTCATTTTGAGCGCTAAACAAAGAGATATTTATTTCAAGTGTATATTATATATGATTACATTTGGTACATTTTGTATTAAAAAAATCTTTTTATCTATTATCTGATTTAAAAATATTCTGCAATAGTACCCATCAGCTTTCAGGATACACAGTAGCCTTCTCCATATCTCAGCTTTTAGGGTGAAATGTAGCAGCTTCGTAGTACCATGAATGACTGGAGAAAAACCACAGTTACCACTTTGGAAGCTTGATGTATCTTGTGTACTCAGGATTTTCCTGCTGCTCATGCCTTGCCCTATCGTGGGTGTTACTAATTCTTAGGCACCAGGTCTCCTACTATTGTTGCATTTTAAGCTATTGCACATTCCCCAGTGAGGATGTCTGCCTGCATCTTATTCTATGGGCATATCTCCATAAGCCACTTGGCCACCTGTTCTCTTCTCTTGCCCAGGCCATACACTTGCCATTTCACCTCCCATGCCACTTTCATTTTGCCCATTTTGTGAGATGAAAATTTAATAGGAAACCATCATCCCTGTCAGTTGGAAACTAAATCCAAGTGTGACAAACATAATCTCAATGAATAATGGACTATATAGAAATTTCCAGGAAACTATGAGAAAATCACAATTAAAATGTGGCGACATGCACTCTATTTTGAGCCTCCTTCATGTATAGTAAGTTTACTCTAACTTACTCTAGAGTTTGTACTTATCTGAGATCCTAAAGGAAAACTGCAAATATAGACTGCATCACTACCACTATGTTATAATACATGAATAATCAATGATAAGGTGACTTTAAAATAGAAGTGCAGAATATCTTCATAAAATTAAGAGATTTATCCAACTCAGAAATTCCATGGTTTTATTTCCAAATCATTTGCTCTGAGAAAGTCCACTCCTTCTTTAATTAACCTTTCATGTTTATCCTAGAGAAAAAAGCTCTTCTCCCCGATCCCCAAAATGCTGTCCGTTGAATCTGTGCCTGAAGTGATTCTGTTCTCAAGTTTTCACTGTGGCTTAAATCTAAAATCTAAAAAATTCTATAGTTGTGAGGGAAGAGCCAAAAGTTCGTGTCATCTTTGTGTAGAATGCTGTGAGTAGATTCACAGTCAGTGTGATGTAACCTATTCAATTACACCTTCCTTAAAAATTCTTTGGGCTCTTAATTTCTCTAGTTATTTTTTCCTTTACACTTACCATTTCATTTATCATACCCAGAAAAGAAAATGTGGATGAATTAATATTTTTTTACTGCTTATCAATATAATTAGTTTCCTATTAAGTGTGCAATTTCAAGGTTTTTTTTTAATATTATGGGGGCTAAAGTTTTAAATGAAAATATATATGGATATTCAATGAAAGTGGTAGAAAAACTGGGTTCAAAAACATTTTTTAAAAGGCAATTTTTGGAGTCCTCTCCCTATATATTCTGTGAGCAGTGTTACAAACTACATGTTATTCTGATAACTTCAGCCATGTTAATAAATAATTATGGCTCCTGTGTTTAACTGTCTGCTAATTTGGGCACTACCCATAGTGCGGGGAGTGTCACACTGACAAAAGAGAAGGTAATTTGGTAGTGTTGCCACACTAACATTCATTAGGAAACTCACATGGTGGGCCTGCCAATATTTTAGTTAAATCTTATTTACTACAGACATCTGAATTAACTTTAGAAATAACTGTCAGTGCTATAGAGTATCAAAATATTATATTACTTAGTGGCACCAGTTCGTATTTTGATGAGGTTAATCTCCCCACTGAAGAGGTTTTACCAACATAAAGTTACTCTGGCCAGATACTATCTTTTATGTAAAAAACACAACCCATCCCTATTTTTAAAACAAAGTGCATGTATAGTATGTGTGTAGGGGGTGTTTCTGGAAAGCTACACACAAAACGACAGCAGCAGTGACCTCTGGGGAAAGGAGGAGGGAACTAGGGCTGGGTATCAAAGAACATTTCAACTTTACTGGCAATAAATTTTTTTTTTTAAAAAAGAGAATGTACTCATACTTCTATCTAAATAATATATATTATACATATATATGAAATTATATCTGTATCTATCTGTATAAACCTGTATATATACAGATTTAATTTTAAAGTTAAAATTCTCTAACAAAATTAGACATAGGGTTCAACCGGGTTCTGGCCTCTTTACAGATTTAATCAAATTGATTAACTGTGACTTTGGGTACTCTCTAGAACTCTCTCTGAGCCTCAGCTTTTCCATCTATAAAATGATAAAATAATACAGATGTATCTCATAAGGTATGCCAAGTTCACTCTCAATAAATACATATCTGTAGAAACACTTCATAACATGTTATTAGTCTTAATATTTCATGTTTAGCATGTAACAATGCCTATTCTTTCTGCCTTAGTTTTCTCCTGTATAAGGGCATGGATCTCTTTCTTCAGCCCAAGGTGGAAATGTAAGGGATACTGGCTGCTCTTGTCAGTAGGGCTTCTGGCTCAAGTATCCCTGCCACAGAAAAGAATGTGGGGCTGGGAAGGCAGAGCCCTCTTAGGCACATCCTAGCTGATACAATGATTACTTTAAAAAAATTCCAGACAGAACAGATCAAATCAGAAAATATTCTTAAAAAACAGTACCACCAGGTGTCACTGTAACCTAAAGCAATGTTGGCTGTTCCTCTATTCAGCTGGAAAGAAATGTATACTACAAGCAAACAAATACTATCTTACAAGGCTTTCCATGTCATTAATTTATATTATCACAGTTACTAAACTATAGTCACTAAATTCTAAATAAATGGGTCACCACAGCCTTCATTTTTTTAAAAAAAAACCTTATAATTAATGACAATGAATGCTAAACAATTTAAAATGCACTAAGTAGATTTCTGGAGATCAAGGATTTCATATTTTCAGTTTTGTCTTTTAGAAGGCAAACTTGAAGTCCATGATAATAATGATGTATCATTTAACTAAGATTTTATCAGATAACAAGTGAGTCTAGTTGACTGCTTAGCACTTTTCTTGTTCTTTACTGGATATTTGGTATACATCTTAAAGTAACAAAAAATAACAGTTGGAAATTCTCATAACTGATAAAATTATGAGTTATAAGATTTATTTTAGAGACATAATTCATTTTAATAACTCCACGGGGATTTTAACATCACTTTTATTCTTTTCAGCCTTAATTTCTTGAAGATATAGGACTGCTTAAAGCAAAACGTATAACACTATATTTTGGGTTTTAAAATATATAGATGTAATATATATGGCAATAATAGCACAAAGTATGGAGGGTTGGTAAATGAAACTATACAGTTGTAGGAAATATAACTATAGTTGTAGGAAATATAACTGTATACACATATGTATGTGTGTATACATATATATATATATGTATCTCCAAAGTTAATTCAGTAATAATTTTAAGTTGATCATGATAAAGAAGCATATTGTAATCCCTATAGTAACCATTAGAAGAATAATGCAAAGAAGTATAGCTATAAAAGTCAACAGAATTAAAACGATACACTAGAAAATGTTTAACATGAAAGAAGGCAGGAAAGGAACAAAAAATACATGACACAAATGGAAAACAAATAGCAAAGGGGTAGACCTAAATTCAACTATATCACTAGTTACATTAAATGTAAATGGACTAAATATTCTAATCAAAGCTATACATTATTGGGCTGAGCTGTATAAAAAAGCCAGACTCAACTATATGCTATCTGAAAGAGATACACTTTAAATATAAAATACAAATAGGTTGAAAGTAAAAATTTGGGAAGATATACAGTATGCATAAGTAAACTTCAGTGGCTATATCAGAAACATGTAAAATAGACTTCAAGAAATAATATGAGAGTCAAAGACATTTCATATGGATAAAAGAGTCAATACAGCAGGGATTTATAAAAATTATAAGTATATATGTATCTAATAATAGAGCTCAAAAATACATAAAGCAAAAAAAAAAACTATCAGACTTCAAAGGAGAAATAAACAATTACTATTATAGTTAAGTTGATGACTTAAATATGTTTCTTTCAGTAATGGATAGAACACATAGACAAAAAATCAGTAATGACAGGGCTATACAACATTATGAAACAGATTGGCTGCATTGATATTTATAGAGCACTCCACCAAACAACAGCAGAACATATATTCTGTTCAAGTACACACAGAACGTTAATCAAAACAGACTATGTGTTGAACCATAAAACAAATCTCAATACAGTTAAAAGGACTGCATTTATACAGAAGACGTTCTCTGACTGCAAATAAGTTAAAATAATAAAAAGATAGCTATATAGTCCCCAAATATATGGACATTAAATAACATACGTGTAAATAATCCATGAGTCATAAAAGAAATTACAAGGGAAATAAGAAAGTATTTTGAACTGAATTAAAATGAAAACACAACATCAAAATTTGTGGGATGCAGTTAAGAGATACTTAGAAGGGAATATATATGCTTATATTAGAAATGTCTATATTAGAAAAGAAGAAAATTCATTTCTCTTAACTGGGCTTCCAAATTTAATAACTCCAGTTCTCTTATATTCTGCTAGATGAAGATGTTGAAGGAGTCTCTGCCAGTTTTCAAAAATTTTTTAGTTGGGATGTATTTCATATTACTTTTGTGAATAATAGAGGAAGATAAGAAGCAAAGAGATATTTACTATGTGCCTACTGGGCAACAAATGGTGTACTTAAATGAAAAAGCTTTTTCTCCTTCTACTTCTGAGATTCAGTGAGGTTATCCAGAGTCACAGGGCTAGTAAATGATGGAGAAGCTCAGATTTAGGTCTGCCTGATGTTACAGCTCATACTCCTACTATATAGCAGGATGCCTGAATTCTTGATTGCTGCTGTCCTGTGGTCCACTATGGCTCCTATATTTCCTTTGGTTTAAACTTTAATCTCTTCAGCTTATTTCCCATTATAATAGTTTGTTTCTTATTAAATGAAATCTGTTACGATTTATTTATTGTCAACTTATGAAAGACAAAGCAACTGTCTCTATTTCTGTCATGGTGTTGCCTTTTAGGTTATAAAGTCATAATGGGCAACCCTCATGGTTACTACATTATACTAACTGCTGCACAATCCCTCCATGTGGATAGGCAGAGGCATTAGATGCACTTCATGATGATGAGAGCATGCTTTCACTTTGCTTCAGGAAACACATCTGGTACTGTATGTTTGAAACTCTAATGCCATCAATTACTGCTAACATTGAACATTATAAATTCCCCAAACAGAAAAAGAAAATGCATTGATTAAAATTAATTCCACTGAATTACCTGAATAAAGCACTTAACAGTTCTGGGTTATTATAACTGATCAGACTTTAATAATAATAGCTAACGTTTTTGAATGCTTTTCATGTTCCAAGCCCCATGCCAAATGCTAATTACCATAGTGTTGTAAATAAACCCACACGGATGAGGGAATTGAGGCTTGAACTTGCTCAAAATCACAAAAGAGTTAATATCTAAACTCAGGTTTACTTCTCTCAGCATCAATGTAAACATGCACATCCTACACAGAGAAAAGTATGAAAATATATTCTGGTTCTAAAAGGTTTATATCAATATCTATTGACACTAGAAAAGTACAAGAGGATCGGACATACGTCTGGATACTTTATAGGCTCTTATAACTTCATGGGGTACTATTTACAATTTCAAGTTAATTCTCTGGGGATCATGCAATATCTGTATTTTTCCTTGACTATCAACGTTTCAATATGTAATAATAAAGTCAAGAAATGCTTGCTTCCACAGATATGAGTATGCAACTCCCAAAAGAATACACACATTAACATACAGAGATCACTAGTTTTTTTTTTTTGTAATTAAAAAATTCAAGTAAATGAATTTTTGGCATCAGCATGTTGCAACTACTAAATTAGCAACATTTAAACATACACACTGCACAGGCATGGCTCAGCAAATCCGTTATATGTAGCTAAAAAATCTGCTTCTGACTTGGTGATATTGCTTAATTTAGTTATAAAATAAAGGGATAGAATAAAAAAATTGATGGAAATATTTCTCATTAAAATGAAAACAATTTTAGCAGTATAGTAATTTGGTACAATGTGGTATATCAACATGATATAGTCATTTAAGTGATTAATATATTTAAGTAGAATGTAATATTTTTAAAAGGCATAACACTTTCAGTGTACCAGCTGACTGCATCTGTACAAAAATGGGAGACACTCCACAATAGCCAAAATATGGAAAGAGCCCAGATGTCCATCAAGAGGTGAATGGATAAAGACGTGGTATACACACACACACACACACACACACACACACACACACACACACACACACAGGAATGTTACTCAGCCATCAAAAGAATGAAATCTTGCCATTTGCAATGATGTGGATGAAACTAGAAGGTATTATGCTAAGTGAAATAAGTCAGTCAGAGAAAGACAAATACCGTATGATTTCACTCATATGTGGAATTTAAGAAACAAAGCAGATGAACATAGGGGAATGGAAAGAAAAGAAAAATAAGATAAGATAAAAACTAAGAGGGAAGCAAACCATAAGAGACTCTTACGGAAACAAACTGAGGGCTGCTGGAGGGGAGGTCAGTGGGGGGATGTGGTAACTGCATGATAGGCATTAAGGAGGGCACTCGATGGAATAGCACTTTTATGCAACTGGTGAATCACTAAATTCTACCCCTGAAACTAATAATACACTATATGTTAACTAATTTGAATTTAAATTTAAAAATTTTTAAAAACGGGAGACAATGTACAATAGGCAAAAACTAAAATATTTGGGTGTGAATAATAAGATTATGAAATGAATCATTTTTCTTTGGGAAATTTTTGGTTACTATTTTCTCAATGTTTCAACAATTTTTAAGAAGACAAAGAAAGACATGAGAGCACCTAGCCTCACAATGATGAAATTTAGACAAATGATGTAATGTTCTTTTTAGGTCGTTCAAATAAAAGATGTTTGCTCACCACACAGCAATTGACTGACTGAGCTTTTAAAATAGTAGCAGAAATATGAAAAAAGTTCTCAGGTGGCTGATTATATTTAGTGAAACCTGAATAGGTGACTCCATATATTTTAAGAAAACTTTTGAAAATGATTTCTTTTCAGCAGCACTGAGGGTGGTATTCTTGTGCAGTTTTTTGCTGCTATTGTATATTGACATGACAGAATGTTTTCTTATGATACAAAACAGAACCCAGCAGACTCAAGCAAAGCAGAAAATGTGCTGAATTTTTAAAAGCAAACCGTAGTAAAATATTTCGGGACTTTGTTACAGTAGTACTTAATCTCCATGTCCTTCTAATTGTGTTTATACAGACAGATTAATCACAGATATCCATCTTTTCCATTATATTAAAAGTATGTTTCAGAAAAAAATATGATAAAAAGTCTTATGAAAGTCATGGGGGTATAATGTACAATATAGGGAATATAGTTAATAATATTATAATAACTTTGTATGGTGACAGGTGGTAACTAGACCTATCATGGTGATCATTTCATAATGCATCAAAATATCATATCACTATCTTGTACCCCTGAAACTAATATAATATTGTATGTCAGTTGTAATTCAGTTAAAAAAAAAAACAAAACCTTACGATAAAGGAATATGTAATCTTGTTACCTTTGCAAAATCAAAACTTTTGGCCCAGTCCACTCTATCTCCTCCTCACCAAGAAAATCTTCGAAAAAGAAATGAAACTCTATCATCTGAAAATTCATCTGAGAACTATACATAACCTTTCCAACTCATCTAAAGGCTGGGGAGTTTGCAAGGGAAGCAAGAAAAAGTTCAGATGGTTTAAAAAAAAAAATCTGACTGGTTCCAAATCTAGTTGCTTAACCACCAGTGCCCAAGTGTCTCTAGGGAAGCAAGAGACATCTGTGGGTTTGGAAGGAGAATAATTTATAAACATGAAAGATGTATTTCCCCACTATCTCACCCCTGTCTCCAAAAGGGAAGAAAATAAAGCAACACAAGCTAAATGTTGAATGAAAAGTTACCTTAGAATTAGACAAAAGGAATGAAAAATAAAATTGCATTGGCGATTTTTTTTCATAAATATTCCATGTTAAGAGTTTCTGGAGAAAAACTGGAGCACTTGATTGATATGCAACCTTCAGGTTAATTATAATTGATATTCTGGCCTTATTAATTCTGATAAGAAGTTGACGTGTGAAAAGCAGTTGCTTGTGATAACGTTTAATGCACTGCCCTTTATGTTCACTATGTTTTTTGTATAAAGACATACTAATAAATATTTATAAAATTAATTTCTCTACTTGAGACATTTTATAGGGTCATATGAATACATAGTCAGCAGGTCTCAGTTTGGATGTTGGTTCCACTTACCACTTCTGTGACCTTGGGCAAGCTCTTAACTTCAATATAATAAGCTTTAAAACACATGATGATAACAGCGACTTCCTCATTAAGACGAAGCTCAAGGTTCTTAATTGTCAAAATTTAATAGGGACTTCTTCCTTTAAAAAAATTTAAGGGTTTACTGTGTACCAGGCACTGTTCTAGCCTCTAGGGATGTAGCTAGCCGTAAGTCCCTCATCTCATGGTACCCATGAAGAGACAAAATCAATTAAGAAATTAACATACAATCTGACAGGTGTGATAAACACTACAAGGGAAAGTATGGCTGGTTAAGCGATCAGTTGGCAGGGAGTGCGATTTAAATGAAGGTGAGGGTCAGGCCTTTCTTACTGAAACTAAATGAAGCAAGCCTAAATGAAGCAAGGGAGTGGGTCATGTGTATATCTGGCATCACATGTCTGTTGAATTTCATGTGTAATAACTGAGTGTTACACACATTTGTACCAGAAGCTACTACATAGAGAAACAGGGATTTGAAAGGCTTGGGAAGTACAGACTGGCAGGAACATATATAAAGGAAGAGGGGAAGAAAACAGCAACAGGGAGTAAAGAAAACATCACTTTCCCCTCTGTCTGACATGCAGCTTCTCGGTTTGAGCACAAACACCCTGGCTTATAGGATCTCTAAAGGGGTGAAGGAAAGCTAGACACCTAGGCTCTTGAAAGGCTCCAAAGGAAGAATGAATATTACTTTTATGCCATCTTTTCTAGTGGGTCTACTAAACTTTAGACCCAGGAATAAGCTGCACTGGCAAATGGGAAAAAGAACCAAGCTAGGGTAAAACAAGGGATCTTAGGCCGATTATCTTACGTTTCTCCACCTACGCCTACGGTCTTACTGAGATCTGTGCATGGGGTATGATTAACTTTGAACTCTGTATAAGAGTCAGTCCAGGTGTAACCCACACCTAAACAAAGAAGGACTTTCAGAAAATGATTAATACAGCCCTTTGGAGAAATAGTGGGAGAGATGGATGTTGCGTAAGCAATTCTCTGAAAACTCTCCGAAGAACATTAGACTTAGGCAATGTAGTAAAAAACATTCATTGTTCTGCTAGGTCTTATTTCCCCCTGTGGCAAAAGAATCGAAATTCTCACATGGTAGTTCTAAGTTCAAAGACATTGACTTCAGATGACAGTGCCATTTTATAGCGTGTTAACCAGTGTGTGTGAAAGTTATCGCTAGTATGCACTTGAATTACTGGAGTAAAGTCTTATTAACATGAAATGTTTTAGAAAACAAGCTGCTCCTAATTTCAACTTCTTAGGGTTTGTTACATAGTTCAGCCAGTTTCCCAATCTCTCTAGACCTTGACACCATATTTTGTTATAATTTCAGTAACTAGAAAAGCTTCTGCTTCTGTACATGCTATGTCCCAGCTTTGGTCTGTCTCCTACTCAGAACAGCTGCTTTACACTCAAGCCCCACCCTTCAGCCTCTCTGAGAGCAGCCAGGCAATAATGGACATTTCTGGGGAGGGCAGGGACCATGTCTGACTTGTTCACAGCTGTATCCTAAACTCTTAGCACAGCGTCCAGTTTAGAATAGTTCCTTAATAAATATTTATTAAATGAATAAACCAATATCTGCAGTCCTCTGTCTGAGATCCACGATGATCTTTTATCTTTTCTGAGAAGGACCTGGGAGAGAAGGCGGGCAGGTATTATTAGTACAATATGGTTGTTGATTTTTAGTTCCTCCCCTTTTGATAGGATTACTGAACAGGCATACAGAGAAAATGTATTGGGCAAAGTTTATTTGACCAAGTCTCTCATGTCCTTGTGGAGAAATGTAGTCTGGATCCTAATATAATCAGGAAGATTCACAACTGCTGAACAACTGTGCCCCAGAGGAACTGAGGATTGGATAGAGATCAGCCTGGAGGAGAGCACTGAGAGCCAGGGTTATAGTGCTGTCTTTGCCTGGACATTTCCTATGCAACGATTTTAATCTTTATCAATTATCTTCAGCTAAACTAGATAAATAAAGGCTTTCTGACGTAAAATTTTGTTGGATAACTAAGTCAGGATCCAAAAGGACTTTGACAAATTAGTGCAATGGGCTGATTCTAACTAACAATTAGGTACCATTTCTAAGAAATTTCTTACGGAGTGAAGGTGATGTAACTGCAGCTCTTGGGATGTCTTATGGATAAATGTAAACACCTATTTTAAATTCAGGTAATGAGCCAAACAAGTACCAACTGGGGCAAAAGTGCAATTCATGTGAAAAAGGAATGAGTTTTAACTGACATTAAGCTCAACTTGGTAATAATACTGATGACTGCCCCCCAAAAAGCTAATGTAATTTTAACCAACATTAAGAGAATTGTGCTATCTTTAGAAATCAACCGAGTATTTATGGAGCTTCTCTCTGCATTGTCCTAGGTGCTATGTGGGATAGAGAAGTATCAGGCATGAAATCCTTGCTCTTAAGGCACATTCTAGTGAAAAGATTGGCAGTCAGAAAACAATGTAAGATATGTGATATGAGAGACTACGTATCAAGGAAATGACCCCTCAAAACTCCTAAACACCCAAAACAAAAACTGAAAACAAAAAAAGGCCAGAGGCTTGAATACACTTGACAGGCATACATAGTTCCTTAATTGATATTTATAACCATGGCCCAAAGTCATCAAGAACCTGCTATACATAAGGCCCATTACTCTCTGTATAGAGACCGACAGAAATACATCTTAGAAACTGCCTTTTTTGTTTGTTTAGTTGTTTTAGTTTTAAATGGGATAAATTCACTTATCTAGAAAATTCAATTATGAGGATCAGCTCATTCCTGAATGGGGTCAGTAAATCAGGTACTACTGCACACAGTGAAGTACTGAAGTATACAGGTCGATCTGTAATGCTTGAGAAAAGAGGGAAATAAGTATGAGAAATCACAGAAATGAAGCATTCCACCCCGAACTCTACTGAGCCGAGCCAGATTTGTGGGCTCTCAGCAGTTTGAGGTTGTGGCACAACCAGAGACTCTGGGTGCTGACAAGAGGATGGGGGAAAAAAACAGCTGCTTCCACATAAGTCCAACATATAATTTACCAAAATAGCCAAAAGTTGCACACATCATGTTCTCTTTACAGTGATGGTGCACTACACGCCAAACCCATGGCACATTTCCTTCTCAGGTGGGATTTCCAGTGCACAAGGCCCTCCCTCCTTTGTGCCTGTATTTGGACTTTGAATTTAAGGCTGGAAAAAAGTGACACCAGCAAGTGGATCCATGCCTCCACATGTATGGCCTCTAATCTCAGCTGGCTCTCAGGGAAGCAGAATAGCTTCCACAGACAGCTTTCTTTTCTATGCCCATGGCAGCTTCTCCAACCTTCTCCTCTTCCCTATTTTCATTCCTCTCAGGTGTGACCTACCTCACTCCCTATTTCATGTGGTACCATTCTGTCATAAAGTACATTACTGTGTCCCAGCTCAAATCTGTTCTATGTCCATCTATCATTTCTTATTCACAGGAAGATGCCTCTCCTGTTTAAGACTAAAATTCCTTCTCCTCTGTGGAGCTGTTGATACTGTTGACTTCTCCTTCCTTGAATTCTCTACTCCCTTTACACCTGTAGTCTCATTTCCCTCCTCCTCTCCTGGCTCCTTTTCTGGCATCTTCCTCTGCTCAGTTTTCAATGTCATGTTCCTCAGTTAGGTTCACGGTCCTCCTCTCACATCTACTTGGGCAGCATAACCCACCAGTTGCTCTTCCTGAGGATGCTCTGCTCTGCACACCTCCATCCTCTATACATGCTCCTTACCTTTGCAGTGTATCGGCTCAACTGATTCAATTGCTCAGGGTCTGCTTGTCCCTCAATATGTTCAAAAAGTTTTTTGAACTGTTTCCTGATTCTTCTCTGTATACCTCAACAGGACTCTCAACAGGACTTCTACCATAGGTTCTCTCATGCAATCAATGATTCTCATGTTTTTATCAACTTTTAAGTTACCAACTCCTTGAAATGAGGCTGCACTGTTTTTTGCCAATCTCTGTGTGAAGGGGTCAATAAACACCTATCAAATGAATGGATGAATTTTTTATGTGCAAAATGTGATGCTGGAGATCAGGAGATAACGAAATACTGTCTGGATGACCAACTGGTGGGGCTGCCATTTGACAGGGATGTGGGCCAAGTGACTTAATGTCCCTGATGAGAGGAAGAATTTATGATGTTCTGACGATTCTGTACCACGTAAATCTACTTAAAGTTACTTTTTAAAAAAACTAGATATTAACAAAGTCTAGATAGACTGTACAATAAATTGAAAGGTACATCAGTGATTATTTTGCCCTTCCTTTTTTTTTTTTTTTTTGTTGGTAGCAGACACTGAAACACTTTTGGGTAACTACTGCTCTGTGTTATGGTGGCATGGGTTACCGGCTAATGAAGACCTAAACCATTTTTGTATCCTAGACTTGTAAACCCAGTAGGTCCTAGAGGAAAGGGATCTATCTTTGTTCCTCAGCAGAAGACCTCTTTCTACTATAACTGCTAACTAGCCACTTGACCCTATCTGATAGGTACCCTAGATCTAGAAAACTTGCCTTTAGCTCTTGGAGACCTCACATGGTTGGAAGCAAACAGAAGATGATGACAAGAACATCATTTCCTCTGCTTCGTGCATTTTTAAAAAATTTTTAACAATAAAGCTACTTGGTTTTAAGGCTTTTTAAAATACCCGGTCTTATGGTGAGTATGCAAAAGAAAATAACTTCATGGTTTCTGGCATGGTTGGAGACATTAAAAGAGCTCTGGTTGCTGAATAAAATCACAGTTTTAAACCTTCCTGAGAGACTGTTATTTCCTCACTAATTCCCCTTAAGCAAAATATTTAAGATCAGTATGAAGAGGCTACAGCTTTTTATTCTGAGGATTACCTTTCATGGAAATGATAAAATGGAAAAATAATTATTCCACAAAGTTCAATAAAAGAGCCAAATCCTCCCAACAAATCCACAGATACCATTACCCTTAAATACCCTCCACTTATCAGGGGGAGAAAAAGAAAACTTCCTTAGATCCATTCAAATATAAAAACATTCTTTACTACATTGAATTTTATAAAATCCCATTGTTAAATACTTCCTCTCAAACTCCTGCCAAATGGGAGGATTACT
Source organism: Callorhinus ursinus (assembly GCF_003265705.2). NCBI lineage: Eukaryota > Metazoa > Chordata > Mammalia > Carnivora > Otariidae > Callorhinus > Callorhinus ursinus. Next base: position 24,728,542 of record NW_027397084.1, read on the forward strand.
GCTGAAACAGACAAGGAATATGTGACCTCTTCTCCCTCCCCTGATGAACATCAGGGTTACACTTTGGCACACATACAGATCTATTTTCTACAAAGGATGCAGCTTTTCAGAGATGTGAAGGATCTGGAATGAGAACACTGGCCCTCATCAACCCACTTCCTCTATTGGAAGGGAGTCTCCCAAATAGTCCTCTAAAGGAAACACTGGAATGAAGTCACCCATGTTTAGTAAAGTAACAGTAGCCTGATGATGTGATTGTTTCAGAACTGATAGAAGGCACAGTGGTTAGACGGAAAGTTCACTGGGACTTTTAATAATGAAATTTTAGATAAATATTTGCACAGATGCACACACATATTTATTTGTTCTGCTTCAACGAGACTCTTCCAAGTGCTAGTTTCAAAATATAAACAGTGGGAAACTGCTGTAGTAATGACTAACAAAATACAGCAATTATTTGCAAGGGCTGAAAACTATTCATCTAATAAAAAGTAGGAAGCTGTGTGGGAGAGAAAGGAGTGAAATTCTCTAGCAAGTGAGGACAGTTGGAATTTAATAATTCACTTTGGCAATCATATTTGTTTAGTCAGCAGGCCAACGTTCCTACTGTGCTGCACAATGCTGGGGGCAGTCTTCATCTTAAACACCCACCATGTTGAGAGAACGAGTATTTCTAGCCAAGCTGCATAAATACCATCACTGCAGTAGTCCTTGAATATAAAGCTTTTATTATATATCTCTGGGCAGATCTGTAAAGCCCAGAAAGGACTCTCATTAGTTCAGAGATTAATTTGGCAGAGATGGCATCAGATTATTTGAAAATGTGTTATTAAGCAATATCTTAGAAGTGGCCTATGTGGCAGCAGATAGCCATGCTCTAGTAACAGAATATATGATAGGCTCCAGACTATATTTTTAACATATCCTTAGTAATATAAACAGAGACCAAGACATGAAAAGCTCTCTTGGTTTTCTCTTCTCTATTCATCAATGGTTTTCCTCTTCAAAAATATTTTCCTCATCACTTTTAATTGAAATAATTTCTTCTTCAAAGGTGAAGAGATGCAAAAGTGAAGAGCTTATAAGAGAATGTGTATATTGCTATAGTAATAAGAACAGAAAGGTGTACCTGATGATCAGCCTAACACAATTAGATTAATGACATCCATTATGCAAACAGCCCAAATGTATAAATAACAAAGAACTGGCCACCTATGGAAGGGACATAATGGGAGTCAGGAATGCAAAGAAATGGAAAGTGTATGTAGCTACCACATGTCTGCATACATCTACTTATACAAATATCTTTGTTTCCTATGCTTATTCACTGGTTCTCTTTTGTTTGACTCTTAAATATCATTTAATTGGTTAAGTTAATACTTCACCAAGATTAACTCTTGGCAACCCAGAAGCCGTAGACTTGGTTTTTCATGTAGCAGATTATCACATACTGCCTAGCAAATAATTTTTTCCTATGGTAAATATATGGTAGAAATGTTTGTGGAAAGAAATCTAAATATTCTTTCAATGGAGGAGAGAGAGTTAGGTGTTTGGCAAAAGGGGCATATATGAAGAAGCAACAGAGTTTTGTAACTCCTGTACAATGACAGAGACTTGCATAGTTAGTCCCAATCTGGAGTGGCTTTCCTTTCCACCAAAAAGTGTCTGGTGTAACCAGTGCCACTACCACAGCAGGGGGCAGACCCCCACCAAGAGCACAGTGTGGGAGAGAGGTCGGCAGCCTGCATATCAGAGATCCAGAGTGGAGCCTGGCGGCACCAGAATGAGAGAAATGACTTCATGGTAGCCCATGGGGAGGCAACTTTTTTTTTTTTTTGAGTGCACAAGAGGAAAGTGAGCATTTCAGAGAAACAGTTGAGGAAGACTAGATGTGAAAGTCTGAATTTAGAGCAATAATAGACTGGGAGATTGGAAAATCTTCAAACATATACTAGAAGATCTGACCAGAAAGCCCCAGTTCTGACAGGTGGGGAACAAAGAACCATCATGAAGGAAGAGAAGCAAGTCGGAGTTGAGTCCCTCAGCCACAGCTGTCTATGTAGTTGGGTTAACTGCCCTACTTGGAAGATTGAAAGTTAGTGTCTGTGTATAATTTGACGGATAATAATTTTGCTTTAAAAATCTCTTTAGACAATTGTAAATAGCTCCCCTCTCGCATTCTTCACAGTGCTTGCTGAAGAGGGCAGCTGTGATATAGAAAAATAACATCCTATTATGGCTACCTTTACTAAAATTGCCTCTCTTTCTGCAGGCTTATCTGACCCAGACCTCAGAATCTCCTGGACTAAGAACAACTCATGCCATTGTGATTTGGAAGTATCCTGGTGCTAGAGAAGACACCAAGACGGCCAAGAGACAATGGAAGCATTAGAAGGCCCTAGTTGAACAGAATATATAATTTCATTTAACAGCTGCGGAAGCTCATTAACTACGTTGGCATGAATGATTCTTTACAACTACAAAAAGAAAGAAAAACAGCAGCCTATTTACAGATGCAGGGAGGGCCATTCCTTGTTTTCTAGCTTTCAAGGGAAACAAAACATTTCTGCATAATAACTTTATCCTATAATTCAACACTATTTAAAAGTGTAGCTTGCCATAGGCTTAAAGAGATATTTTTGTGCCACATATTCCAAACCTTTGCAATATTCCAGCACAATTTCTGACTGCATGGCTTCCAGGTTCCCTATGACCTGTTCAGGGGCCAATGGGGCAACAATATGGCCAGTCCAGGCACCTTTCTGGCATGCACACTCCCCGCACTCAAACATTTCTCTCCAAACACACCCCACACTTCATGTCCTCAGCTTGAGGAAAGTATAGCTCAAATGCTTTCCACAATCCTTCAGCATCTCTTATTTTTTATTTTAGGTTCTCTGCCACTTACTGAGTGACACTGAGCCAGTCATTTAGCCTTTCTGTGCTTCAGTTTTTTTATCTGTAAAATTATGATAGCACCCGCTTCACAGGGCTATTGTGAGGATTAAACTGTGAGTTAACACAAAGGATCTAGAACAAAACTGTGAGTTAACAGAAATCATCTAGAACATCTAGAATCAGCCAATACTTCACTATTATTACCACTACTTAGGACATGATGCACCACTATTACTTATTTCACATGTATTTCACCAGTTCCACCTAAACAAGAATTGTTTGAGGGCAACTATTGGCATCTAGGGTGAGTATGGGTACATATTAGCACCCTTTCATGCCCCCTTCCCTCTTCCTCCCCTGCTCCTGCCTCAGATACATACACAAAAAGGAGGGCTGTTGCTGTGGTAGGGGATGTTGCTGACATTTTTGGGGGATGAGCTGAAGGTTCATGAAGGCATGTGCTTAGCTTTATCCCATTTAGACAAACTTTCTCGTGGCTGTTCTTCCACCTAAGAGTGTTAAGGTATGCTCTGGGATAGGTCCCTGTTTTTCTCTTTCACCTTCGCAGACACACTCTCTTCTTCAAGATCTCTCATAAATAGAACTGCCCAATATGGGGGCTCTAGGCTAAAGGAGTGTGAAATAAACAATTCCTTAGTGCAGCCTGCTTCATTAGTATTCCCTACTGGGGCTGAAGAGGATGCTCTACTTAGTGATATTACTGTTTGCCTTTTCTTTCCTTAGCATGTATTTCCTGTGAGATCTTTTCAGGAAGGGGTGGCTAATCTCAGGTAGAATTTCGGTAATCCTGGGTTTCTGGTCCACATGACATTATCTCATCCCACCCTTATTAGCAATCCCAGGGATCAAGTCTTTTTCAACTTTGTATCATTTAGCCCCCAATAGTCAACTATTGTTTATGCAAGTAGGCATTCAATATTTATTGAAGCGAGCTGTCACTCATCTTTAAAAAACTATTAGCCACATTCTGGTAGGGGCAGTCACTATGACTGAGGTCCTATCATTTAATTAAACTGAATCCAAAATTCAAAGAACGTTTCACAATAACAAGTACTAAAATGTGATGCTTATCAGTAAAATTCAAACTCATCACTGTGACCCATAAGGTCCTACATTGCCCATTCCTTGTTTACTTCTCTGATCCTTTCTTGCTCACTCCGAACCAGAGTATTTTATAATTTTTGCCTGATCCAACCTCTGCTCCTCTGCACCTGCTGTTCCCTCTGCTTGAAATACTTCCCCCCCCCCCCAGAGTTTCACATGATGAACTGCTTCTTGTGAGTCCTATCTCAGGAGAAAGAAGGAGCCCATAGCCTGAAGAGAAAGGAATAAGACTTCCCCTGAGGAAATGACATGAAGTATGATACCTAAAGTATGAGTGTACATGCGTACATGTGTGCATGGCTGTATGTGTTTTGGGATAGAGCTGGGTAAGATAAGAGTATTCCATCTATGCAGAGGGAATAGCTAAGGCAAAGGCTCAGAATGCAAAGGATTAGAGTAAGGTTGTTTGCAGAACTGAAAGGCAATGTGGCTTCAGCTTGAAAAGCCCAGGACAGCAGAAGATGGGCCATGAGCCGAATCATAAAGACCTCTTTCAGAAGAGGATGCAAAAGAGGGGAAGTAGAGTGAGAATTTATGTACTGTGGCCCTCATGTACTATCTTAATTTAAGATACAGATTAACCATTCTTCATAAGAAGAAAATCTTTCTGCCTTCACAGGTATTCCCCTATTCTTCCCTAACTTAAAAACAATTAGTAGTGCTAAGATCAGGCACCCCTAGGATTTTTATATTTCCTTCAGGAAAAGTGAGCTACCACATCCAAGATTCAGGGGATGGGACTGCTCATCAGCCTCTTGGAGCTTGTTTTCTAACCCTAAACATAACCATAACTTCTCCTAGTACCATTCCTGGGGTTATCTCAGGTGGGAAACTGAAAGCATTTTTAAAGCTGGTTTTAATTAGCTATTAGCATATCACACACATTGAATTTGTACCAACAATCTGAATAGATTCTTTTCTATACCAAAAAAAATTATATTTCAGTAAATTGCATTTTGATAAATTGACCTTATGCTATTAAATCAGCCTTACATTTTTGGAATTTCTAATAATTCAGGGTAATTTACTTTAACTACTCAGAGATTTAGGAACAAGTTACAAGAAATCAAGACAATCAGCCCAACCACTAAAGCTGAAGTGTAGAAAGGTGAGATGATTGGTTCACGATACAGCTGAACATTATTCTTCCCATGAACAAACAGTGTGCAAATTTCCTAATTTCTTATTCAATGTCTGACTGTCAGACATTTTATTTTAAGCAAAATACAGATTTACTGCGGTAAGAGAGTAGAATGAAAATTAGAAAAAGAAAACTATATATCTGACAGGGCCATGAAAGCTACTGAAAGTATATGAAAAAGAATAAATGTTTCAAAATCAAATTCTCCAGATGTGCATTTCATAGTTGAAAGATTATAATTCCAAAGATAATTTTAATCTAACACAATAATTAAAGAGTAAGGAATTGAACAAAATAATTTCCTTAATATGCACTTAAAAGAACTATTATGTCTAAAACATCAATACTCAAAGCTGAATATCTGAATTTGCAAATTTTACCAATTCTCTCACTCATTTCAACATACTTAACACCCAGTGCAAATAAATCATTTAAATAGGACAACAGTTTCTATTCATCAACATCATACATCTTGCAAATAAATGTATTTCTATTGTGGAAATCTTCACTGCAAGTGCTACTCTTTTATGGCAGGAGGCATTTATTTACATATATTTTCCTTCATTGGTATAATAAACATTTGTTCTTTTCAAGAGTTTAACTCTTTAAATGAAAAACACCAAAATCCAAAATTCAGAAATGGTAGTTCAGTCTCTGCAAGGAAGCACACTGAGAATAACAAGCTTATATTGTATTACTGTACTGTAAAACATTTTATATTTTCCAACACTCTTTCCAGTAAGGTATCTCATATGTGAGATCTCCTGGTGTCATTTTTGAAATGAGAGCTGTGGAGAGATTCTGATTTTACTCAGTTGTTAAGGTGCCTGAAGGAGTTCATTCATTAATTTCTCTAACCATGCAGGGCACTGGAGTCTTTGGGGACAGTAAGTTCACATTTAGTGGTTATGCTGAATGAATCCCCAATCTACTTCATTTTAATTTGCATTAAAAAGCCTCTACTCTCAAAGTACTGCATCATTAAGTTTATATAATAATTAGATATACAAATTAGGAAAGGCAGATTAAGTATCACTTGGCAACATTAACTTGCCCACCACCTTCACACTAAAGACTGAAAGAGTGTATATTAGTGAGAGATACTTGGCTGTGCGTAACAACTGAAGAAGCCTGTTAAGAATACTTAATCCACTGACTATTATTTCTAATAATAAGCACATTCAGAAGATGAGATTTTTTTTTAATTTTATTTACTGGCTTTTTGCCATTAAGAGAAATAAAAATGAAGGGGAAAAACAATAATCATAAAAACCCTAATATCTTAAATGATTTAATAGCTTAGTTAGTGCACACAAACAACTATAGTATATACTACCAACCATATCTTCTATATCTATTTAGAATAGTTATTCTGATATAATACCATACAAAGAAAGTCTTGTTCATTCTTGTAGTGATACTGCTGAGACAGTTCACTAAGAACCACCTTTAAGAATTCAGTAAGTCATTTAAAAATTTAAGAGAGAGAACTTCCAGTTACACTTCTGATACAGAAAAACAACTGGCATCTTTACATTATTATTTTTAAGCTACCACCAACTGACACCACTCAAGAAAGATCCCCAACCGTAATAGTTAGCTACAATTTTAGCTAAAGAATACAAGGCGATTCCGATAAGCATCTGTTTGGGTGAGGACGTGTTTCATAGGTATAGCTACTAATTCCCATGCAGGACTATATTCTTATTCAGCTTCCTTTGCTCCTATTGTCCTCTGGTTTTATTCATTCTTTACTAGAGGAAAGATTTCACACATGTGTAATATTACGGATAGCATCACCAGAAAATGGAGTTTAGGTTCAAATTAGAGTTTTATGGTCAGGAAAAATCAGTATCATTTAAACGAGTCACCACTGCCACTTTTAGACCTCTTACACTTCCTATAGAATTCTCCCTTTTAGGGGCGTACCCATTTTTATTTTTGCAAATCACAAACAAAAACTAAATATACAATAGTTATGATGATTACTCAGTGTGGTGCTATTTTTTGTTTTACATTATAAACTTCACAGCAACAGTCATATTACATTTATCTAGCACACATTTAACAAAGTTTTAGTCGCAGTAACTGACCAGCTGTGGCCCATTTCAAGAATTTTATGTTCTAATCATATATGATATTTTACTATGCTAACATGAACATACAATTAAAAAAATTGTAAAGAGGGAAAATCACATGAAAGCAATTAGTAATAGAGTTTCTAATTTATGCTAAATATTAATTTATCCCACTTAAGTGAATAATAACTTTGTCTATGTAGTTGTACATATGTAACACCGTAAATTTTAAAAGTTGGATATTTTTGTGAAATAAAAAAATTGCATCCAGATCTTATTCCAAATATAAACAACATACTTTTGATGTTATCTTAGAGTAGAATTTTAGATTTTTTTCTAGTGAAATATGGGGTCCAAGGCATTAATAAATTACAAGTATTACTTTCAAAACTACCCAGCATGTTTTCTGGAGGTTTGTATTTCTCTCTTTAAGAATATTTGAGAAAGTTGTAATTTTTGCAAATTAAAATATTCTAATAAGTAATCACTTAAATGAAGGAAATAACTAAATAGGTGGGAAATGGAACATTTAGAGGGCAGTGAGGTGAGGAAGGGGATATGAAATAACACAGGAGGAGAAAAGAAAGTGAAGGTTAAAGAACTAGGAAAAGTTTACCCATTTCTCCAGACCTATAGTTATTTACCTAGGAAATGTGGTTAAGTTCCGTGGGACACAGCTGAGTTATTTGCTCTAATTGTTTTAAGTTTACCTATTAAAAAACAAACTGCATTCTCCATTCCAGACCCCAGGGCCTAGCAGATGGAAAGCCTCCATCCCTCCCACCTCTGTTTCAGGGACAGCGTGCTAACCTCTCATGGCCCAGCATAACTAACTGAGGGTTTTCACTTGATGGCTTTATGTATGAGAGAAATTTAAAGGCATTTCTGTACATGTCTCCTTCCATCCCAGTTAATTAGAATGTTCAACTGTAGTCTGGTCGAATTTTAAATAGTGGTCAAAATTCAAATAGTAGTCACACCGTTTCAGTATCACCTCTTGCTGATATCATGAGTGGGTATCAAGTAGGAAACAGAAACTATAAATTCTATGTTAATGACAATACTGCATATTTAGAAAATACTGTTTTAGAGGACAAAGGATGCCATTTTCCTCTCCTTTTGATGTCTCATTTCTACTATTTAATTGTCTCATATTAAACAAATCTGCCATAAGACGAAAACAGATTTACAAAAAGGACAAGTTATTAGATCCTTCACAGAGGTCCACAACAGGATTCTTTTAGAAGTATTAGGTTGCCTTCATATAGTTAGGGTAGTATTTGATGCATGCATCGTTTTAAAGAGATATGTGCTATGATATAGAACAAGGTTAACAGCTCAATTGAATGGAAACAGTATCAACAATGGCCTAAAATACTATTTTCATCAGCTAAAATAAGAACAAGTAGATTTTTCAAATATTCGTTTATCATCTTAGGCACTTCATTAAATTGAAAACTACTTCATTACTTAAAGACTGAACCTATAAGAAAATAAAAAGTTTAATTCAATAATGTGAAAGTGAATTAACTCTTTAGCCTTTACTATTTTTTCCCTCTTCAAATAATTCAGACTTCATTCATAGAGATGTTTGTGAATGGATCTAAAAGACACCTATTTTGAAATTATAGACAAATATAATATATATTTATAAATAAATAAATATAGAGTGGGACAAATATAATAGTGGGACAAATCACCTTTTTAGAGTGACTTGTGAAATATTACCCTAGTACACCTTATTTTTTAGAACAAAAAGACTATAATACATTTCCTCACTTCTCTCAGGGATATTTTGCCTACTTTTCTTTTCTCTTTTTGATATCGCAAATTCTATACACACACAGAGTACCTCTCCTCCTGCCCTGAAGTCCTCTAAAGATGCAAAGAGATGGTTTAAAAGTCATTTAATTTATATCATTTTCACCCAAGCTTTGTAAAAATGAATCAAAGGGAAAGCGAGGTATTCTGTTTTAGTTAACAAGATAATTGCTCCTAAAGTAGCTCCTTGAAGTCTGAGGCAGTAGGCAGCTGCAAACATCCGACTGAAAGCTCATCTGTGGCTTCACAGCTTCCAGTCGAGGATGTTTACAGTCGCTCACTGTCAAGAGGGATATACCTTCTTTCTGTTTGGTTAACCTAAAGACTGGTCCCTAGCAGGTGTTTCTCGGATGTACAAGGAGCAATTCTGTACATTAGTAAATTCTCACTCCAACACAGAAATATTCTAGAAAATGTCTCAAAATCAAAACAAAAAGCTTCACGTCTGTTATTCATCTACCAAGTTCCTGTAGGATTTTGTGATAGACTAAGACAGTGTATGCAAATTGCTTTCATCCATTATTGTTAGCTAAGAAACAAACAAGGCAGGATTACTTAATAGGGCTCCAACACGTATTATGCAATTAAAATCCTTCTTTGAGTGAAAATGACCAAACACAGAAATTAAAGTACGTTAATAACATAAAGTGCACATTAACATTAAATGCTAAATTTAAGTGAGCTTAGACTCTCAATGAAAATATAAAAAGTCTATTTCAAACATTATAAATTCTGATAAAAAAAAAAAGACTTACGTGCTTTTATAATACCACTGTTGCTCTGGAATCTGCTCCCAGAGACAACTTGTATAGTCAGATGGTTTTTGAAAGCGTATGCAACAATCAGGAGAGATATGGAAAGAAATAACGAGGTCTATAACAGGCATACATCAGTTTGTGGATCAAAGTTCCCCACTGGAAAAACACAGAACCTATCACTCGCAACAGAGTGACGCACATTAACTCCAAATTTGAATGTTTTGAATTCCATTCCCATTCTCTTATGAAAATAAATGAGGAAAATTGAAGGCTAAGCTCTATCAGTCACTACTCTCCTGAAGGAATTCAAAATGCTTCCTAGTCTAGTGAAAGATTAAGTTGATACACAGTGGGTGTGCCTTTCCCCAAGATTTTTTAGGTGAAGTAACCATAAGGTTCTCAGGTTACAGAAGTCTTAGTAGTTTGTGACACCAAACCCAAAACCAAAACAGAATCCACACAAACAGTGTCATGTTTACCGAAACTAACAAATGTGAGGAGCTCCATAAATTACTTTTTCAAAGCAAAGGGTAACTCTATCCCATTAAGGTTAAGAAAGTTAATCTTTGAGGCAGCAGGTGAAAACAAGCTGAATTATGTTGAGGCCTTTTTCTTTATTAACTAAGGACTTTGAACTATTAAAACTTCCTAGGGAACCACGTTTTCTCAATGGGTCAAGTCACATAGGGGAACAAAGCAAACTTTATCAGTGCTGTGCAATTCTACATTCCTGAAATTCTTAGTACTTGGCATTCACATATACCATTGCTGACTAGAGCTCCAGTCAGTTCACCAAACTCAGCTACAGCTAAACCTTGTGAACTTCTCACCAAGACACCCACTTCTTTTAAGTTAGTCACAAATAGGCACGGTACTCTGTAATTAAAACAGTTAAATACCAAGCCTTACACCCTGTGAAGACATTATATAGCAGTAACTGTTTACCAAAAGAAAACAGTTTTACTTCCATAAATTTTTCTCAAAGTGACAGATCCCCTACTTGTCTTAGAATCTTACCGCTTAAAATTAAAAATGGTTAAGTGACTAGTACATACTAGGCAAGCAACCTCAAATAACAATTGAATGAACATGTGAAAGAGGTCTTAAACCTTAGCACAACTTTGAACATCCAGTCTTTTGCTCAGAGCTCTATGAAAAAACATAAAAAATTCCGCAAAGCACAAGCACAAAGATGGTAAAATCTTAGTTACAAGGATGCATCAACGGAAGGGTATTTAACAAGCATCCAATATAGTACACTTCACTGCCTGGATACACAGGCTTCCTTTTTAGCAAGATACCAGCTAGATGAAACCTATGTGGAAGGTAAAGCAGATTTATCCCAACAAGGTGCTGAACAATTTTGCCAGTTTAAGTGAGACTCAATGTTATTTAAACTATTTGCTTGTTTCCTGGTAACTGAGCAGTATCGGTTGGCTCCACTTAGAACAGCAATTCTCAAAATGAGAAGGTGGCAATGGAATTATCAGGACAGTTTCTTCTAACCCCACATACCTGGACTGCCTCTTGCCCCATCCATTTTGCAATTCTTATTCAGAAGGGGAGGGTGCTGAGTGTGTGCATTTTGCAAAATCTATCAAATGATTTTGCTATATGTTCCTGGCAGAGAACTACTAATCTAGAAAGATGAAACTAAATAAATTTGCTTGAGGCTAAAAACTCTTGCCACTATTTGAGAAAGAGCACCAGTAAATCCATTTAAAAAAAAATCAGGAATTAAAAACAAATATGGCAGAATAAGATTCATTTGTGTCCAATACATCAGATCCTATATGTTGTCTTATATAACCCTGGAAACGTTCACAAAAAACTTAGTTCAAAACCAGAGAAATGCTGGCTGCTCTCGCCCTGTTGGATAAGAGCCACAAAAGTCTCCCCACCCAAAAGCACAGCTCTGGATGTCTATACCCTAATCAGTTTTTATAATCTTCCTCATATTAGTTTTAACTCTTTGAAGGATTAATTCCTTCTGAGTGGTGGACAGTTTAGGACTGGTCTCAATTAAAGTTTAAATTTTTTTCTTAGCTACCCTGAACCATTCAGTCTCGAACCCTCTTATCCTCTAATCATGCATTTTCCTAAACTATGTATAACTAAGAACAGATTAAAATATTACAGCCACTCAGACTCCCCCACCTCCTTCCACTCATACATAGAAGTCTCTGGATTTTAAGATATCAGAGTTTTTAAATTAAATGGCCCATACTTGAATATTGAGGTTTTAGGCACTTTTCAACAGGTGGTGGAAGATACTATTACTTTACTTGTCCATTTATTTATTTATGCTAGGACTCTCCCCTGGCCATGGAAATGCAAAGGTACATGTAGGTGACCCTACCTCACTGGACTGAGCCTTCTCCCTCTGGTTCCACCTTTCTCCTCCATCTAACCTCCACCCATTCTGGTCTCTGAATGTTTACAGCGTCACCCAAGGAATGGGTGCTTCATGTCAGCACAGGGCCTAGTGGCCAGGCTCTGCTCTGCATCCTTCCACCTACCATCGCTCTGGGGGCCAAGGTCCTAGGCAACTGCATCAACAGTATTGGTATTTGGACTCCATCCTTTCCTTCAGGAAACCCATCTAAAGACAAGAAATAAGTAGTTTCTGTTTCCTTGTAGAAAGCATATACATAGAAGTGATTCTGGAATGGAAGTAAAATAAATGTACAAACAAAATTCTGCCCTTCAAAATTCATCTTCACCTTCTTCTTTATACTTCATACTTTACACTTAGTAGTTGACACTGTTGTTAGCCTAATTCAAAGGTTTCTAATTCTCATTATATTTCTTGCTAATGACCACGATGATGAACTTTTCCTTGCTTTTTTTGGAAATTAATAGAAATATAGGGACACTTAGGTGGCTCAGTCAGTTAAGCTTCTGCCTTTGGCTTGGGTCATGATCCCAGGGTCCTGGGATCAAGCCCGCCAGCCGGATCCCTGCTCAGTGGGGAGTGTGTTTCTCCCTCTCCCTCTGCCTACTGTCCCCACTACTTGTGCTCTCTCTCTCTCTAATAAATAAATAAAATCTTTAAAAAAAAAGAAATATAGACCTATCTGCTCGTTGCCTGCTGAAAATGGATGAAGGCTGTAGGAATTTACTAGGAACATTTTCCCATGGATTGTGCATTCATGGAAGATTAAGAAACTCAAATTCTAGGAAGAAAAGCAGTATCTTGCATAGTAAAGAACTTAGAGTTACAAAGAATAAAATCTTCTACTTTAGAAATTAAAACAAGTATTTTTTGTTCAATTAATATTCTCTAATAAAATGGTAGTGAGAAATAAATGGAGAATTAATTCTGATAAACTGTGTGTATCAAGTTTATAGCCTTACCTTTAATATATCATTTTTGTTGTATGCCAAGCAATGTTTATGCACGATATCATCTTATCCCTGCCATGGTATGATGAAACATTTACTATCATCATTATCATGCAGATAGGAACACTAGGCTTGGAGAGCTGGAATCATACACTCACTTTCCTATTCTGATGTTTTGCTTATTGTAAGCTCCTCTGAATCATTTGTGGAATTGGGGAAGGTGTTGGTTTGAATAAATATGAGACAGTTAATGAAAATTCAATAAAAATTGTGGTTTATATGATAAATTGGGCATAAAAATTTAAATGAAAAAACTTTTAAGAGTAACATACAGATTGGTGATAAAACAATTCATTAAGTCACTCATTTCATCTGACATATATTTACTCATTTGCCAAAGTGGTCCTTAAAATAATACTGATTTACAATCTAGGCCAGGGTTCCCCAGAAAGGAACTCTCCAAGCTTATCAGAGTTTTTTGGTTGTTAGTACCCTACTCCCTCATCTGCCCTAGTCTTTCCCCTCCTACTCTGGCTGGCTTTCTCACTAGGGAGGGGGATTCCAAGGGTCAGGGCATCCTAACCTTCAGGCTAATAAGGGACTTTCCATCCAACTCCTCTCATCTCATCTCCTTCCCTTCCCTCAGGCACATAACTGTCAGCAGTTCCCCGGCTGCATCCCTCGGACAACCTGCTGGCTCAGCTCTTCCCCAACTCAGGGTTCCATTAGACTCTTCACAAAGAGCTACTCTCACCTAGGAATACCCTCCTAGTCCTGTTGAAATGTAAGATCATACTTCTAGAGGGCCATTAGGTGAATTTAAGATAAATTTCATTGTAATCCCACAGCAGAATTCAGAAGTCCTTGTTTTTTTCTTTTTTTTAATCAAAGCTGTCAGATTTAAATTCCCCCCAAATAGCAAAAATTCAACACGATTAGTACTATACTTTAACAGTAATGAGAAATTATTTCAGAGGAACACAATTCTATAATGGAAACTACATTTAAAAAATATTTGTTTATAAATTTCATAATTAAAAAATCCATTTCTAATGTAGGTCAACTGTACAGAGTTGATATTTCTATGGATATTTTAAGCAAATAAAATGATTCTGATGCTCTTAAAGAACTGAAAATAATCTACTTGGTTCATTATTTTTTTCAAATACTTTTAGAAAGTATTACTTAAGGGGGGGGCGCCTGGGTGGCTCAGATGGTTAAGCGTCTGCCTTCAGCTCAGGTCATGATCCCAGGGTCCTGGGATCAAGTCCCGCATCAGGCTCCTTGCTCAGCAGGGACTCTGCTTCTCCCTCTCCCTCTGCCTCTCCCCCTGCTTGTTCTCTCTCTGTCTCTCTCGCAAATGAATAAATAAAAAAAAAAATCTTTAAAAAAAAAAACAACTTATTGGGGTGCCTGTGTGGCTCAGTCGTTAGGTGTCTGCCTTCGGCTTGGGTCATGATCCCAGGGTCCTGGGATCGAGCCCCGCATCGGGCTCCCTGCTGTGCGGAGGCCTGCTTCTCCCTCTCCCACTCCCCCTGCTTGTGTTCCCTCTCTTGCTGTCACTCTCTCTGCGTCAAATAAATAAAATCTTTAAAAAAAAAAAAAAAAGAAAGTATTACTTAGTAGTAGCCCAGGTTAGAGACTTTGATTAATCATTTTGTGTAAAATAACATCTATAATTGCCACAGAATAGCCAGATTATTGACAGACATAGAAAATGATTCTTTCTGAAATTATGTAATCATTAAAACATGTTTACAAAGCTGTGCAATGATATAGAACATCAGCTATCCCATCAGGTAAAAGAAAAACCAAGAAAAAACTATATGTACGTTATAAATATTACCATGATAAGATGCAAAATATACATGATTTTTTTCTACTTTTTTGTATTTTAAAAGTTGTATTGAATGCGAATACTTGAATACAAATAATCAGAAGAAATTGACCCATTTCAGACGTAAGAATTACAGCTGACCCTTTAACAACACAGGTATGAGCAGCATGAGTCTACTTACACATGACTGTTTCTGATAAATACAGTACAGTATTATGATGTATTTTCTCTTCCTTATGATTTTCTTAATAATCTTCTCTAGCTTACTTTATTGTAAGAATACAGTATATAATATATATAACATATAAAATATGTGTTAACTGCCTGTTTGTATTATCATTAAGACTTCTGGTCAACAGGCTATTAGTAAAGTAAGTTGTACACAGAGTTCTGACTGTACAGGGGATTGGCACCCCTAAACCCCACATTGTTCAGGGGTCAACTGTAGTGGCTCTCTTATCTCAAGAGTAATATAGACAGTGTCAGACATTTCTCAAGAATAGTTCTCTATCTTGGTAAATCTTTGAAAGGAAAGACAATTGCATGAGCCTCTTCTCTGAAAGCCATGATTCTGCCTCAATCACTATAGTGTCTACTGGAGCAGCCCATCGTGTACCTTATAAATAGTAAGGTACTCAATATATACTGGCTGGATTTTTAAAATGTCAATAAAGAGATTCTTAAAACACACCTTATTTACAATTATCCAGCATCTTTCTTTTGAAAAATTTATAAGCTCATAGCTCTTCAAAAAAATTTTTTTTCCTCTTTAAAAGTGATGAAATAGATGAAAGTTAATAATTGGACCATAAACTTAGAGCCAAAGCTATATAGTACAAAGATATGAGAACTGTCTTGAGACCAGCAGATGCTTCTGCCAAGGTGGGAAGACAGGGAGCCCTGGGCCCTTTTGATAGAGACCGGCATGGATGGATCTCTGAACACTGCTGAGCCCTTTTGCTCTGTGGATGGGAACTACAGTACCTATACCTTACAGAGCTCTTCTGAGAAGTGACAAATGTATATGAGAAAGTACCATACATGTTAGTTATTTTTCCTTACTATTTCCTTCTGATTATAAACATGTTAAGGGAGATTAATCAGAACAGTGTTTACTAATGGAAATAAACTACTAATGTCATTTGGGCTTTTAAACAGCTACATGATCTCATTTGACCTCACTGAACATCAATTTCCTCAAGTGTAATAAGAGAGTTAATCAGATTCTCTCTAAAATCCTTCCAGCTACAAAATTCTATGACTCTAATTCCTTCATTGCTTTAATTTATGAGGTAAGGGTAGGAACTGAAATGGGAGAGGGTTAGAAGAATTTTTTAAAACAAGTCATGGAAGCAGACTTCCTTTAACTAGTGTGATTTTTCTTGATACAAAGAAGCACCAATTACCCTGACTTCATTCACCATCACTTCCCACACCCACACATTTTTAAAAATAGCAGGACTACAAAATAGTTTGAGAGTATATTTACAGACACAGTAGTTAGTAGATGGCTTATGAAGTTTTCTATAGAAGAACTTAATTATCTCCAATACTGTTTGGCATGGGAATTGGGTTATAAAGAGCAAAAGAATAGAGGCTCATTCACCTTATGCCTGTGACAGTGACATGCCATAGACAGTGACAGGGATAAAAAAAATTCTTATTCAGAGTCCAACCTTGAAATCAGGTTTCAAGACCTCCACACCATTCCATGTAGAAATGGGCAACTTAATTTGAAATAGCTCACTGCATCTCAAAATCAAAGACACTTTCAGAACTTTATTGCAAGTTAATGTTTAACTTACACTGTTTGGGGTTATCAGTAGCTTAGTTGCTCACATAGGATTTTCTAGATTTCCAACAAAATAACTGCAAACTCGTAAGATAAAACCACAGTTCAATTCAAAATATAGTTATTGAAAAACTCATGTTATCATTTCATCCTATTCTATTAGCCTAATTAATATGTGCTCACAGTAGATTTGTGCTAAATTTGAACCACTAGAGATAGCTGATGAGGGAAATACAGTGTGACTGGCCCTAATTTCGTTTGTAGATTTCAGCATTAAGAATGAAGGTAAAAACAGCTTAGGTCAACCAAACAGGACAGCCACGGAAGCAACAATGACAAACCACCAAGTACTGTTTTGCTCCTTTTGCATCTGGGGAGGAGAGTCTGAGAAAACATGGGATGGTTTCCATTAGCTTTTAAAGGTCCAGGGTCTGTTTCTGCCTAATTTTAAGAAAACTTAGTATGGTAGTAATCTAAGATGTACAAATGGGAAACTTTTGATGAGCAGTGGAGGAAAGTAAAAATTTCCATGAATAGGAAAGGATAAAATGAAAAAGAACAAATGAGAAAGAAGAGTCCCTTTTCTCCCTTTCCATTCCAAAAGGGTAATTTGTTAGTGATTCTTGAAATGTCTGAACAATATGTTACTGCCATGTAATGACTGAGGAAAAAAAAAAATCTTGACTTTGTTTTACCAATGGGGACTGAATCAAACCTGTTAAGACCAGAGTCCTCTACCTGAGAAATGAATAACCAATTAAAATTAAATTAACTTCTTCAAATCAATACTTTTATCATTTGATTAGTTCAATATTTTTTAAACTGGGTGTTTTTCATTAATGCTACTAAATAATATAACTTTCTACAGAGAGAAGGATAAAGAGAGAGACTTAGGGGACCATAAAATGAATTTTCAGAAAGTTTAAGGGTAAAAGTGACCCTATTTTAGATTTTCTGGGACCATCACAATTTCAGTGATTCTGTCCCATTACAATTGTAAATCAGTAAGAAAACTTTTGGACCTGCAATCTGACAAAAAAAAAAAAACAAAAACAAAGTCATTAGAGATGGTTTAAGCAGCATCCAAAAAATCCTAAATTCCCCAAAGAATTAACCTTAGTTTTACATTCTGTGCAACAAAAGTGCCACACTTTTATTTTACCTAAGCTATCTACCAAGAAAAGATTTACATACAAGAAGAGTAATTTAAACTCACTTAAAAAAAAAAAAAACTAATGAAACGATCCTAATTTAATTTTTGAAGACATTAATTTAAAAAGAAACCTACCAACATTAGTTGGCATTCTAGAGCCTGAAAGTCCTAACTTTTCTTATTTTTTCTTTCTAAAGCACTTCTTAAAATTGCCTCTGGTATTTTTTAAATGTGCTCAGAAGTCCTAGGGCTCTGGCAGTTTTTTAACTAATAAAATAAACATAGCAATCGAGTACCTACAGTTCTGCTAACAGTATTGTTTGTATTCTAAGCCCTATCCACAGAGAAAAATATCCAGTATAAACAAATATTACTTAGATACCAGTGGCATCTCAAAGCAGCACACCCAAGTCTCAAAATGCAAAAGGGAGAAATTTTCCACTCCCACGGCGCATAACTTCCTGGTGAACCTCATGTCAGGCAAAAGAGAGAGAAATTGCCTCTGTTACCGTGAAGTTGGGGAGGAGGTGTGGGTGTGAAGCAAATCAGTAATTCGCTTTCCTCATTTTTTCACCATCTTTTTTTCCTCCACATATCTCTCTTTTCCATAATGTCTCTCCTTTCTCATATTCCCTGTGCTCAGCTCTTCTCTCCTTTTCTTCCATCCTCAATTTCAACAGAAAAGATAACTTCGTCCTTGAATCTCATTGCTTAACATCAGCCCCTAAACTTCACACAACACACACATGTAAACACTATGAATAATATTTTCAAAGTAATGCACAAATTAGGGCAAGAAGAGAGACTGGAGTGGGCTGGGGTTAAGGCTGGGAAAAAAAATTTGCCATTTGTGTCTACAATGCCCAAACTTCCAGCTGATAGAGAAGCCAAACTCTGTAGGAAGAAAGAAGCTTGTCCCAAGAAATGCTAGGATAAGGGAAGGCATAAAGGTCTATATAACCCTATGAGAATCAAATGAACCAGTACAGCCCACCTCACCATGCAGATGAAACCCATGGCAATGGTCACTTTTGATGCAATGATCACTTCCCAGGACTGAGGTGTCTCCTCTAAGTTTGGCTTTTGATTCTACAGCCCAAGGCTTAAAATTGAGGAAGGAAGACATACTGCTTTTAAGTCCCTGACCCTTTCCATGCAGACTCATCATATGCTATTCTTGCACATCTTTTTGTTGATTCTTAGCACTACTGATAAGTTATGCACTCTGCCTACACTTATCAGTCTCCCCTCACTTAAGGCCTACCATAAAATAAAACTGTGTTTTCTCAACTGCACAATAATAACTATAATTATATAGTAATAACCATAGCTATAGAGTCAAGATAATTAAAGAAACTCATACTTGTAAAGTGTTTAGAACAGTGTTTGGTAAGTGAAAGAATTATATAAAAATTTGTCAAATAAAATGAAAATAAAATAAATAATCTGTGAATACATATAGATTCAAATGACAAAAAATTCTGTATGATGGTAAAATAGACTTCAAACAGAAAAGAAGAACAAATGTCTTGATTTTGTCAGTACGTGTCATCAGTCCACCTGAATTACTAAGAGAGATTACCCAAGGAACCAGGCTTTATCTAAACATTTTGTATTTAACCAGTTCTGGCCTGGTCTTGAGATACTTGATTATCAGGGAAGAAATAAATCTATCTGTTGAAACCAGTTTACAAAATGGAAGTGTGAGAGTTCACCCTTAGTCTGAAATATCCTATATCTGACTATTCAGCATTGTAGTCATTTGAATTTTTTATGCATTATTTAGATAATATTATTTAAGAGGCTTCATTGTATATTCTAAAAAAGGATAGAGTTTCAAGTTAAATATTTGGACTAGGGCAAAAGAACTTATTTTCCCTTGGAGGTGGGGCTATAATGAGATGAAAAGGACAGCTGTAAAGTTGTAAAACTTGAAACAGAAAAAGGCAGAACAAAAGATAGGACAATATGGAAGGATAGACAATGATGAGAAAATAAGGTCAGTTTCATGAAATCAGACTGTTTACCATGCTTATAATATGTGAATAAATAAAAGATATAATGAGATTAAAACTTATTCTAAACAGGGAACAAAATATACCTCAAATATGGAGTTACATATGTGAACGGTATAAAATGACCCCATGAAAATAAAAAACTGGTTTAAACTTTATCTTCTCTATTTAAAAACCACTTTTAAGATAAAAATATTTTAAAAATACATTTGGAGTCTCAAAGATAAATTAGCAAAAAACTGTAAATTATATGCTTTTATTTTTCTATTAACATTTAGCAAAAAGTGTAGCTACTTTTCCATGATCACTGGAAATATTAATTTAGAAGCCTATAAGACAGCTAAGCATATTAAAAATTATTTCCACAGACTGATTTCATAAATTTAATACCCAGAAATTTTTAAACAATTCAGCAGATGTTCTCTAGGTGATAGTAATAATGTTAAGCTTTAAAAAAGAAACATGTGACTTTTTAAAAAACATGTACATCGTTTACAGTAAAATTAAATTCCACTCATAGCAATTCAACGAATATAATTAGTTTTTTATGAAAACAAATCTTTGAATCCTTGTTTAATAAGTATTAGTAATGATAGTTTTAATCTACACAAATGGAACTGAAAGATTTTCAAAAGTTTATTATGTTAAAAATATGTAGTGTTGAGGTGTTAAGCTTCTCTAAATTTTAGCAGCATACCTCGAACTTTTGCCAGAAGAAAAGTAGACTTCCCCACTAAGCAAGACATTTCCATTACTCCTATATTAAGAAGCCACACCCCATACAACTAATGACAGGAAAGCATTTCAATTCAAACCTCTAACACTATCCAGCCTGAAGCAAAGTTTTAAAAAAAAGATGCAAAAATAAAACACAACTCACATTTTCAAAGAAAGGAAACTCTTGCTAAATAAGTAGCAATTATGCTGAAGAATTTATATGCCAAGCACGACTGAATGTAAAAACACCAGAGCAGTCAACCATAGCTTTAGCACTTTGAGTATGATTAACAGAATGAACTTTCAAAGGTCAATTAAATGTCAACACATTTTAAAGAGATATTCTTCTTAAATCTGGTCAATGTATAATAGCACCTCATAATTTAGGGACACTCTTCTTAATTTAAGTGTAATGTGCATATGATACATATACATACAGATGCAAATTTACATGTCACCAACCAGATTACTATGGAAAGTCATCTAGTGTCTATCCTAGAGTTTGACTATTTTAATGTTTTTCAATTTATGAAATAATAAAAAGAAAATATAACTGTATTTAACATATAGCACTATCCAATGAAGATGAAATGTAAAATTTTAAATGCTAAGACTTAAGGTTTATCTAATAACTGATCCTATTTCTTCCATCATAGGAAGTCATTCACAAGATAACTCTTTTTTTTTTTTTTAATGCAACATCCTGCTACCTAATTCACCCCCAATAACCTTCCCTGAATGCTATGGTTAAAAAGCTTACCAAAAAAGGTACATGGCATTCAAAAATTGCCAAGTTTAGCATTAGAGATCTGTAGGATAGAGCAAGTCCTGAAGGCACTGAGTGTCCATTCCTGACATTTTCATCCAAGAACTCAGTAAGAGTTCTATCCCACATAAGGAAGGCCAGGTTGTCTCAGAGCCTCAGAATTAGAAGGGACCACCGTCATCTGACCCAAAACTTTCTACATTCACAGCTCAGAAAATGTAGAACCACAAAGGTAGAGCAAATTGGCTTTGCTCCCTTTAGTAGACATCAAGTCTTTAAAACATATTAGTCTGGTGCTTTCTTTATCAAATTATGCTATATGTTTTCTTCTTTAGGACTTTAAGACCAGGTTATAATTGACCAAATAGTTGTGGCTACCACTGGAATTCAGAACAAGATGGAATCTTTAAGGAATTGATGATCTGGGAAGGCTCCAAGGAGGAGTTGGAAACTGAAGAATGGGTAGAATCTAGGTGGTTCAAAAGGAGGCATCACTAATGAGGCAAGCAATATGGGCTAAGGCCCAGTGGTGAGTGAGTAAGCCATGTTGTAGGAACAATGGGGAGAATATATTTACAGTAGGATGGGACACTGTTTTTAAGGCCACCATATAGACCAGGCAGAGGAGGTTCAATTTGACATGGGGACACACAGAATGTGATGAAAGGCTTTTGAATTTTAAGAAAAATGATGTAAAGATAGCAAAGGCTAGCCTTGCAATAGGTTTGCAAGAGAATGGAGGTGGGGAGAAGAGAAAGATTTGACAGGCCTCATAGGGGTCTGTCTGTCTACTAATGTTGATATTTTACAGGACTGTAAGGAAAAAGTGAGCTAATGAGAGACAAAGTACTTTGAAAAGTAGAAGAGCTCTAGAAAGTAAAGGTATTTTTCAAAGTCAGGGGGGCAGTGGTCTCTCTCATCACAATGCCATGTTTTGATGGCATACACTTCTCTGAAAAGGCAAATTTGGAGTTGGATTCTGGATCTGTCTCTTTGGGGTCAGAGACAGAAATCTCACCCCTTCAAAAACTGCAAAGGCTGGATGCCAAGAGGAGAGACAATTGCTACCCCTAAGCTACTGCAAGGTTGAGGATCACAGATACTAAAATCCAAAGCCAGGATTAACATTTTGAGGCAGACTACATAATCAGTGTTTCTCAAAGTGAGTCCAAAAATAGTATATCAAGTGGTATGAAAAGGGGGGAGGGCAGAGGAGACAGCACCTGAGCCAGGGTGATACATGGGGAAACCTAGGTTACTAGCAGGGCCTCAGTCTGCCTCCTTCCCTTGTCCCTTTCCCCTCTGCTCAATAATTACTATTTAGTGGTGTGACCTTCCCTTGCATCCAGAGTGACTTATCTCCTCCTGCGTTGTCTTCCTCTCTTATCCCTCTTCTACAGCAACTCTCCAGGGCTAAAAAAGAAATTTTAAAAAAGTTACTATAATAAATTAAAAGTACATCTATTGAATATATACTGAGTGACAATTACTATCTGTCACTAATTTGTATATTATATAATTCCCAAAACAACTCCTATGAGGCAGGTACTATTTTCCTCATTTTCCAAGGAAGGAAACTGAAGCTTACAGGGTCAAGGATGCTGCTCAAAGTCACCTGGGTAGTAAATGGCAAAGCCAGGATTTGAATCAGGTGTGGCTGACTCCTTAGCCTACGCTTTGAACTTCTCTCTTAAATTCTCCCCTTTTTCTTCAATAAACATGAAAATACTGAAATGTTGGGGATTTTATGGATACAGAGATTACAGGAGCATTATACAGGTTTGTAGACGAAAGTTTTAACAATACACAATGGCCTGGGTTCTGCCATACAGTGCCAAATTATCAGCTTTAGAACTAAAATAATCAAATATGAGTGTTAAACTATGTTGAAGGGATAGCTTTCCATTCGGCATTCCAGCTCTGTTCCTTCTCAGGCCTTCTGTCCCTTGGGGTGTATTCTCAATTATTTGCCTGAAACCTCATCTCCTTACTTGATGAGGAGGTGGCTGGAGGAGAGGGTGGTGGGAGTATCCCATAGAAGAAGGCATCTCTTGGCCTTGTGCTCCAAGACTGCCTCAACTCTGCTTGTATATGGTATCTTGGCTTGCTTGTAGAAGCAGTTCATGAGGGGCTCCCTGGCCACAGCTAAGAGATGAAGCCAATTCTGGTGCCGGAGGGGAAGTGATCAGAGCAGTGAGCATGGGGGGGGGGGGGAAGGGGTACTTTTTAAATGTTCCTGGGGAAAGCAACCGTTGCCATTAAACATTGACAAGAAAACTCTTAACATTAATTCTTGAAATTTAGTGTGATTCTCACTTTGGGAGGAGCTTGTTAAGAATACAGACTCTAGGTTCTGCTCACAGACATTCTGCTTCTTTAAGTGTAGGGAGTTGCCCAGCAGTCTGAAGTTTTGTAGGTGCTACAGAAGATTCTGATACAAGTGGTCGAAGGACCACACTCTCAGATGAACTGCTCTAACCCTCTGCAAGGCTGCCCAACCAGCAAACTTGCTGTGAGGAGAATGCACATTCTACAAAGACAGCTTGTTGTTCAAATATCAGTGCTATGTTTTAGGTTGAGTAGTCACTTTTAAATAAGGCCAAGAGGCTTTCCAGAAGTTTCCAGGCTTACAAATGTTGAGGACTTACTTTCCTTGTCAACAAATAGACTATTACAGAGACCCCTTAGGAAAAACAGAATATCTTATACATGATGTAGTCCACATAGGATCCATCTGCACACATAGCATTTGTCTAGAGTGAAGACCTTGGAAAGATGTTATTTCCAGTGCTTATTTTATATTTGGTATAAGATTAGAGGTAATTTTTCTCCCTGCAGACTTAGTTGATTTCAAAAGGTATACTTTTTTTCACACAACTGTACTAAAAGGTTTATTTCATGTTATTTTAACAATGAGTTTAAAAATCGGATATCACTCAAGTGAAATATAATGGTTATGATTAGGCCATTTAATTAGACATTCAATCGCAATGCAAATAGCTACTGATAATTCAAGAAACATACCTTTTCAAAGGTTTGTGATCTTCAAAGAAAGCTAGGTCATAAAATGTATTATGTTAAATCAATATTGCTATCTTTCTCCTGGAAGCCCTATCAACTGTCTTTGTCTCTTTCCAAATCTGTATCCCTAATTTTAAAATATAAACTTTCAGGATAGATACTGGAATTCAGTTCAGTTTTTCTGCCAGTTTTCTCTGATACCTTTTTTCTTCCCCCTAAAGCATGGTAATTCTAAGGATGGGCGAAAAGAATTTTAAATTATTTTTATCTAAGCACTGGGTATTTTATCCAGCAAATATTAATGGAGTGTAGTTGTGCATTTACATTAAAAGAAATCAGTTTTTGTTGTTATAAGCTCCATGAGAAGAGAAAACCCAGTGGAGCACCTGACTCCTAGAAGGCACGCTCATGAATAGTGAAAAAACTGGGAAAATTTATCATTGAGAGAACAAAACAATTTCTCCTGTATTCAGTATTGACCAATAAACATTTAATAGTTGAAAGAGTTTTGGTTAGGGAAAATGCTTGATTTCACTTTTTGGTGAAAAAAAATGGGCAGGTTATTATTATAACCAAAAGTTAACACTCCATTGTATTACAACACAACCTGTGATGAAAATATTCCAATACCATTCCCCGACCAAACCTTTAACATTAATAATTTATCCAAATTATACATGTCACTAACACATCCCAACAAAGATTATGTAAGTGAGCCATCTTGGCGTGATACTGAACATAGCAGCTATTTTCAATCCTTCATTAAAATTAGATCAAGATGTACTTGCATTATGTGTTACTGTTCTTGTAAGGAAGATTTACATTAGTTCGAGATTTACTTTGGTTGTAAATGACATTTTCTTTTCCTTTGTGAGAAGTTAGAGCCCACTCCCCCACTGCCCTCCACATAAAAGTTTTCAGTAGAAAGAAGCAATACAGAAAAATAACAACAAAACACCTGCCCTGTTTACTCTCTCCTATGTATAATAAAAGCCTTGTTCTCCCCCTAAACTGAATCCAGAAGGGATAAAGGGATCGCAGGAGGCACCTGCCACTTCACCCTGAAGCTTGGTTCTCTGTCCCCAGCCTGGCTCCTACTACTCCAAATGCTGCAGCAAAGTAGATCAGTTTTAAGAAGTGTTTTTAAACAATGGGTAATTATTGTTCACTGAAAAAAACCAAACCAAAACAAAACAAAACGACTCCCAAACCTTCCGATATTACTGTTTGAAAACATCAGACTTAAAAGTTACTTCTCTGTAGGCTGAAAGGTGAATCCAGGCGCCTGTAAATATATCCTGGCCTACTGGTTCATAACTCTTGGACCAGGTTGAGGCCCAAGGAAAATCTCAAACCGAGATGGATTTAAAAAACGGGAAGACACCAGAGATCACGTAGCTCTAGCCTCACGTATCACGGATGAGGAGATCTAAGTGGTTAAGTCACTTGTCCAAGGTCAGGCAGAGCCAGTTACAGGCAAGGCTGGGGCGCGACCTTCTAATCTTTCCACCTCCCAACCCCCACCCTGCACAGGCCCTCAGGAGCCCCGGCTCCTAAAAGGTTCCCACCGATACGGTTCACAAGCCAGCGGCATGTCAGCGACTCTTAAGCAATCGCACTTACATTTGTTCTCCCCGCCTGCTCCAAAAAGTATTAAAGGCGCTCTCCTTGCCTTCTTCCCAAACCCAGATGCCCCAGACAGCTTAAACCCCTCGCGCCCAGAAAGTCAACTCACCCGCAGCCCCCGGCGCGGGCGCCGTCGGACGTACTCTGGCCCTCCCCGCAGTCGCCGCGGCCCGGGCTGACGACGAGTCCAGAAAGTCACCGGCGGTGACCGCGGACGCCAGGGGCGGGCCGCGCCGTGTCGCGCCGCCCCGCGGAGGCGCCGCAAACTTTTCCCGGCTCGCAAGTTGCCGGGCTCGGCGGCCGCGGACGGACTTCCTTCCCCGCTGCGGGAGCGAGGGGGCGCCCCTTCCCCGGGCGGGGGCCAAGCCCGCCGGGAGGGGGCTGGGCGAGGCGAGGGATGGTCAAATAGGGGCCGGGGAGCGCAGGCGCCCGCAGTCTGAGGCGCGCGGGGCCGGAGCCCGGCCGCATTGTCTCCGCGGCCTCGGACCCAGCCCCGGCGGCGGCGGCGGCACGAGCGGGCGCGGCCGGGAGTTGCCGTCCCGAATCTGCCGCCCCCTTTCGCCGCCGCCGCTCACCGCGTTCTTTGTGTGTCTCTAGCCGCCCTCGGGTCTCTTCGCCGCTCGCCTGACAGCTGATGGGCTCGTCACGCTGGGTCCCGCGTCTTCCCAGCCGCCGCCAGCGGAGCCCGGCCCGGCCAAAGGAGGAGGACTGAGGAAGAGCGTTGACAGATGCTGTCTTGGAGCGGCCGCCACCGGGGGGAATCTGGGACTGCCCTAGGGGCGGCCGGCGACCAGCCCCGGCCCCGCTCTACCCCTTCGAGACCCCTTCCGCGCCGGGACCCTCCCGTCCTCCCTCCGGGGCGGCCCGCCCGCCCGCCCAGCTCCGGTCCAGCGCCCGGCGCCCTGGTCGGCAGCTGAGCGCGCTCGGTCAAGAATCCTGGGGAACCCGCCCCGCCCCCTGGCTCCCGCACCCTCCAATGATCTTGGCCTACAGGGGGTAGTTCCATCCAATCAAGTGTCGGAAGGCCCGGCCAGTCCCGAGAGTGTAGCCAATGGAACACGACTCCGGCAACACACCCGCCCTGATCCACTGGGAACAAACCTCTCTGAGCCCTGAGGTGGGACCCTGATCCCGGCGCCCAGAGCAAGTCAAGTCCGGCGGGAGCTGTGTCACAAAGTGAGAGGCTATCGAGGCAGGTCTGGTGCTTAAATTACTGTGTAATATATAAGGTATTGAGGAAAATGGGAACGCAGGACGTACTACTTTTGTAGGTCACCTAAATCCCTACCCCGAACTTTTAAACTCCTTTTGTGGCGAAAGTTCATATGTGAAAGAAAACTGCCCAAACACGTTGTAGCGCTATTGACTGTTCAAATTAAGGCCTTTACTTTTAGAACATTGCTTTAAAGTGTCTAACCGGACCGCATTCAGGTTGGTGCATTTGTATTAATGTTTGCCAGAACACCAGGTATCTGAAACAGAGGTTAGTGTCTATCCTGCTCTAAAATGCAGGTGGTCATGGCCCTGCCAACTTTTTTCTTTCTAAAAGAAAATTGCTTTCAAGAGTCAAAATGTAGTTTTATATACAAATCATCTGTACTGTGAACTTTATTTCTGTAATAAAGTCACACATGATCTTCAGTGGAGGTTGGATAAAATAGCTGAATAGAAAATTATAGAGAGAGGGAGAGAGAGAAAGGACTTGAGTAAGCCACTTGCTCTATATAAATGACTAGCTGTTAATCACAATGCTTTGCAAACAATAGTCACTCTGTAGTTTATTTGATATGGATAGGATTACTTAGCTGTTGTTACTGTGGGTCACATAAACTTTATTGAGCTCTTTACTGAAAATGGACTACACCGTGATTAAAAGAGTTTGTAGTAACACGTATTTGCATTTATTAAAATCAAATCATACTTCTTTGTATTTTAAATCACTGTTGTGTCAGGCATAGACCCCATGCCTAAATTTTGTCAAAAGATCCAGATTCTGGACTGACCTTGAGCAAATCTCTTAATGACTAACTCTGTTATGAAAAGACAATATCCCCAACTCGGCATGCCTCATCAAAGTGCTATGAGATCCAACCAAGATAGCGTTTGTTAAGATTTTGTGAGACATTGTGCCAAGGGCACAGCAGCCTTAAATGTGTATATACTTCTCTGCTTTTCTACAAGCAAGGATCAAGGTGCTTGCCTACTAGCAGCCCACCGGTATTTCCTTTGCACATTTTTCCAACTTGAAATATTTTTTGATCCCATCAATTTTCCCACAACTTAGGTATGAATTAAACTCCAGCTTCTTAATTCTAGAGCAAAGCAACACTCCCAAGCTCGCTTTCTTTCTTTCCTTTTTTCTTTTTCTTTTTTCTTTTCTTAATTTTTCTTTCTTTCTCTTTCTTTCTTTCTTTCTTTCTTTCTTTCTTTCTTTCTTTCTTTCTTTCTTTCTTTCTTTCTTT